>NC_082618.1:10531033-10831033 GCF_030936135.1 Gavia stellata
TCTAAACTGTCAGTGACAGTAAAATTACTGGAAGGTGGTTTCCCATACAGCTGTTATACGGTGTGTCTAAATACAAGACCTTAGGAATAGTATTCATCTAATGATGAATATTTTTAGAGATTAATTTTGTAATAGAGCACAGATACACTTAAAACTAGTGTGGCGTCTTTCAGGATAGTTCTTCATAATATTAGTCCTTGGATGTTTATGGAGAATTCTCTTAGCAGGAGATGCAGCAGTGGAAATGGAGTTTGGAAATAGTGACGCTAATTGTTTGCTATTGTCAAAAACCATCTCTGATACAGTTCTTGGTGTTCTACCAAACATGTAATAGGGTTGCAGAACTAACCATGTGTTAGTTTTTATTTTATTTCTTGACTATGTAGGCTAGTGACTCTATTTGTGATTCTCCTTTTATTTTTAAGGCATTCACAGATTCCGCAGCAAACTTGTTACCATGTGTTTATAACAGTGTAACACAAGACATAAATTTGTGACCTGACACTAAAATAGTTCACTTTGCATCTGAGTTTGAGATTATATTTTAGACAGATGTATCCCCAAGAACTGAGAATAGGTAGGCTCAAAATACAGAGCCTTTTATTGTCCATCAGCTGTGTGTATACATACATGTGTGTAATGTGTCTGTGCCAAAACACTTGACTTCTAAGTGAGTAATCTTTTTCTTCTAACTTTAGAAATTAAGATTTAGCAGTGTATAAATATTGTCTGAATCTTTCATTATTCTTTACTTGTCATGGTATTTAAGTACTATGCTTAACTAGAGTTGGCTCTTTTAGCTGCCAGAGACTAACACTTGAGTAAATACTTGATCAAAACTATACCAGTAATCGCAAGTTAGAACTCCTTGCCTTTAGTCCTCGCTAAAGGCTATAGGAAACACTGCCTTCCTATGCAGAAGTTGCAGATTATGTTTAACTTTCAGGCTTAGACTGTATTTTTTAATTAAAGAACAATTCATAGTATAGCTGCATTTCGTATCTTTGACACTGTTGGAAGAGAGGGTATGAAATATTTGTTATATTACAGTTTATTTTGTAGCAAGGTCCTTATGTGGTGTTTGCATTTACATAGTTGGCATTTGCCTTTGCCTTTCATTTTAACAGGCGGTTTAGTTCTTGGAAAGAAGTTATTTAATGTAATTTTGTGTATCTTAACAAGCATAAATGTCTAGATGATTTTTATGGTGGTAATAAAGTGGAAGCAGCTTTTCTGAGTTGTGACAGAAGCTGTTCTACTCACCTATGACAACACAAGCCTTCAGTGTATTTGCCAGGAAAACTGATGAAGGGACAGCTTAGAAGAGCAGAGTTTTGTTTCTAATGTAAATCGGACTAAATAACCATTCCAAATACTGAAAAGATTGAGAGCTTTAAAACCATTGTCCTAGGAAATAATATATGAACTACATAAACTATGTGGAAGCATCAGAAGAAAATAGTAGTGGAAAAGGAAAGAAGAATGAGGAATGAAGAGGTTAGAAACTGGGCAATGAGTGATGACAATGCTCAGGTGAATATAGGCATCCCAGACAGGGTTGCTTACTTTTAGGGCTTCATTAACTCCTGATTGATTTTTTTGTCCATGCTTCTGTCTTCTGGAGGGGAGTTCAGGGTTCCTGTTGCTGCAAGATGGCTTATGCTCTGTGTTTAAAACTTGTATCTCTGCCTCCTTGCCTTTTCTGTGCTGTTCCCGCACCTGCCCGTGCTGGTCAGCCAGTTGAGTGCGTTTTTTCTTCTCCAGCGCCAGCACTAGTTTATTCAGAGCATCTAGAGCAGTAACAGCACCTCGTCTTGGAATGAGTGATATGTGCTGACAGGGGCCTGTGGCCGGGAAAGGTGGCATCCTGTGATTAATCAGGGCTAGAAATTGCTGAGAATGAGTTTACCAGTTCTTGAATTGATAACAGTATTTACTTCTGTCCCCAATATTGCAGTCTATTGCACTTAAATTTGCGGTCGTATGTGTGGTAAGTTATTTTAATGATCTGCAGAGGTTTCTGAATTTTTCAGGTTTCTTCTGTGGCTTACAGGGTTGGACTGGTAAGCATATGAAACTAGGCTCCTTTAATTCCTGAAGATATAAAATACAGCCAATAAGATTTAAGTGCTCAGATGGTGGGAGGATTATTTCACTGTTGGGGCTATTATGTAGCAATTGCTATCCCCACTAGTCTTATGGGGAGGGTTGTCACAGAATCTGTACTGATTAGCTTTGCTTGAAGCAAACATAATCCAAATAGCAATGTGACAGTGTGTGCCCTGATGGAGATAATTTACAGATGGATAAAACAGGCTAATAATACTTAATAGCATTCTTTTTGAGGATGGTAACTGTGAGAAGTAAGCTCTTTGAAGATTAAAAGCGTCACATAAATGCTAAGTATTCATGTTACACAAAATTGGCAAATCCTATTGTAATAGCTAAATCTTCTGTTCTCCGCACACAAGATGTTAAACCTTTGCTATGCATTATGGTTAGGTCTAATAGAACCAAGAAAAGCTTTATCCCCAGCATGAGTCACTACTACCAAAATCCAAATAGGTAGGAGGAAAAAAATACAAATGGATTGAATAATTTGATTTCTTCTTTTAAAATACCAAAACTGTCTTCCTGTTATCCTTAAATTCCTGTTATTGGTAAGTGTCATGTTAAGACTGTTAAGTTTTTAGTGAGATGGCCCTGTGTAATTGGAATGGTGCCATTTTCAATACTCTGGTTAGGAAAGATTCCTTAAGAGCAGATTAAATTTTTTTGTTAGAGGAGGCAGGATTTTTTTTGTCTGTATTTTCCCCCAAAATATTTTCAAGTGGATTGCTTTTTGGCAGGGACAGGTGTGCGTGGAGATCGTCTTTTTAGTCATAGTTGGTTCATTTATCTCAATTGTATTTTGCAGTTTGTTCTTCCTATTTGGGGGTGTTTCCAAACATGCTTTGCATTCACTTGCACATTTTACCTCTTTGAAGCTTTTTAGTAATTGCTTTGGTTCTTGACAACTTCATAACTGCAGCCATTAAGTCACAATAAAGACTAATGAAAAAAAGTAATAAAATTTCCATGTATAACTAGGATGAAGATTCCTGGGGGAAATATTGAGCAAGTGATTACAGGGAAGATAATAGTCTGGTTAGAGAATTATATGCCCTGTGAGTTTGATATTGAACCTGTAAAATTGTCACTTAAAAATCAAAATATTAGAATTATTAAAACCTGAGCCTGGAAGTCAGGAAGAGCTTGAGGTAGGTGAATTTTTGCTTGCTTTCTGAAGGATGATCAAGTTGCCTGTTTTATTAAAATTCAGGTTTGGTTATTTTTAGTAAAGAATAAATGCAATGTTATGCTGATGGTTGCAAATTATTGCTTGCTCTGTATACTTGAGATCTGCAGGGCTGTTTTTTTTTTTTTTAAGACACTAACATAGCAAGCTGTTTTTCATCCGGTAGTGACATTGGAAATTCAGATTTTCTGTGTGTGTGTGTGTTTGTAGAGTATTGTGGGCATTTTGGTGCTTACAGTTCTGGGAGAAAGTACCAGCTCTACTAGATATATTGTAAGATACTTTAGTCAGATGAGCTCAAAGTTTCTCGACCCTTCACCTTAACTGAACTTTTTATCCTCTCTGTTTTTTTTTTCCTGCTTATGCAGTACTTTGTTTCCTGTTTTGATTTTCAGCATTGCCGATACGTTGTGGTCTTCTGCCTTGATTTGGCTTTTTTTTTTTTTTGCTGGTCACCTGTAAAAGAGAATAAATAATTTATTTTCGTGTAGCCAAATGAAATATTTTAGGCTTTTGAGACATAAGATTTTATCAGCTTTTTAGTGCTGTTACTGCTACTCATACTAATGGAAGTGATGATTTGCAAGTTACTTCTGTGATTCTGGTGTAAATAGAGGTTACCAAATCAGTGATTTGATTTCAAGTCGCTACTTTTCTCTAGTAAGATGAAAGGAAAGAAAACAGATACATGCATTGTTTCTGTGCCCACTTAGTTACAGATTATGTTAATTGGCTGTCAGTTTATAGTAGCCATGGCAGAGTAACTCCACCTACCCTCAGTTAAACTATTGGGATTCTGTCCTTTTCACTGATTAAAGTAATTCCTTAGTAGCAGCTTATAGTACTTTTACAGACTGTCTTAGATCATTTATCAAACATCTGTCTGATGTAGACTAGAATTTATATTAATTTTAGTGTTGAGACAATTAAGAAGAAATGGAGAGGTTAAGTGTCTTTTGCCCGAATGTCTCGGGCAGTATTAAAGAGTTCAAATGCTATGCTTTTATTCTTATCCTTTACTACAACAGACAACTGTATGCTTTAGAAAGCTGTGTTTTGTATCTCGTTCTGTATCACCACAGCTTTTTACAGAATTGTGCTTGGATTTTGAAGGGTAGAGGAAGAAGCATTGTAAAGGAAGGTATTTTTTGTGGCTGGTCTGACTTTCATAATAAATATTAAATAGGAATTTAAAATGCATTTATTGTGCTCACTCTCATTGCACATGTCACAGGCAAGGTATATAGTAATTATGTTATATAAGCTGTAATAAATTCATTAAGCCTGACTAACCACTTTTACCTTTAGACAAGCTGCCTCCAAAATGAATATTTGTTTCTTACAATGCTTAACATGCACGTGTGAACTGTTGCATCTTAAGCAGCAGTGCTTGCTCATAAATTTTGGTGTTGCTTCTCTTCAGTGCAGCTGTAAATCTTTAAACTTCTTTGCAAGGGTGTTGGAGAGCAGCCATGTGCTGAAAGATGGAAAGATAAGTTACTCTGTTGGTTCTTGCTTTAGGTGCAAGTTAGTTACTGGTGCCAAGCGGAGGCTGTGGTGCATGGCAGTTCTTCTGTTATTGACCTCAGTACTGTTCCTGGTGTTGCGCATATATATCTCTCTCTCTCTCTCTCTATCTCAACAAATTGCAATATATATGTATAAAATAAAGGCAGATTTAAACTACTTTCCTACAGTATTTGAATAAAACATACTATTGAGGTAATTTGTACAAACCTTAGCTTAGATTCATTAGTCTCTAAGGAAGTATGAGAGTATGCACTGTAGGTACCTCTATTAGTGAGGAACTGGCTTTGATCTAATGATTTTCTTCCATCTCTTTTTTTCCAAAACAGGAAGTGAACAAGCAAAAGTATCAATATTAGGTGTATTTAGTTATGTAGTTATATTTTTAGGACAACTCTTAATAAATTTCACTAGTAGTCTTGTAACAGCAGAGTAACTTTTGCCAAGACAGGTATTTGCTTCCCAGTTTGCTGAGTTTTGCACAGGTGTTTGTTGTATAAAGTTGTCTTGTGCTTTTCAGTATGACCTTTGTCTCAAAGTGACAGAGGTTGTGCTGTACGTTGAACTATACATTACTCACAATGCATTTTAAAACTTTCCAAGATAAAGACAAGAAGGTGGGGGTGGGATTGGTGCTACAGGATATGGAAGGAAAAAAGTTTCTAAAATGAATAGAGAACGTGTCTACAAAACTTGGCAAAGCTCCGCTGTAAGGGTTGATTTCTTCCAGCTTAGTTTAGTTAAACAGAACTTAAGGTACATCTAAAGATGTACTTTAACATTACAGAATGGGTAAGCAAAAAGAATAGTATCTGCTGCCTGAAGAGAAACTGTGTGATACATAAATTATTGTTTTAGGTATACTATTTGGAGCACAATTTTTATACAAAACAGACTTTAAATTTGACAGTAGTTGATTGAGCACGTGGAAATGTTACAGAGTTTGAGTATTAGAGGGTAAATACTTCAGATAATTAACCTTGTTTTTACACACCCCTGTGAGTTTTAAGTAGGATGAGGAGGAGAGGAGTAACTTCAGCTGTGTTTCCTGTCTTCCTTTTTCAAATGGAACATTCTATCTAATGTCCAGAATGTGGGTATCTAATATTAGGCTTCTACATAAATGTAGCGCATTTTTTTCTGAGACAGGTTCCCTGCAGCTCCCATTTGTATCAGTGACACAGCTGGTGGGGATCCCATCTGAAATTCAGGTCAGTTTTACGTGAGTGGCAAAATAAAGTTTAAGTCTGGAGTTGGGCATCTAGGCTTGCATAGTTTGAGCTTCAGATACAGTTTATTCTAAAAGGAAAACTCCAGGATTACTTGGTGATAAGTATGTGGAGTGAAAGCAGTGGAAGAGAGTGGTTTCCAGTACGGGATTGTTTTGGAAGGCACTATGCAAATCATTACCTGGACAGATGTGAGTTTAAAAAAATAGTAGTCATAAATCCATATAAACAGCATTAAGTTTAAGTAACACTATTCAACTGAAAATATCCTGGGCAGTTGAATGAGCTGAAGGTTTGTTACAATTACTGTAAATTGCAGTGACATTTTTAGCTGAGGTTGCATGGTTTCATTTAAACTTGATTAAACAAACTGGAGCTCGAGTATTCCCTGGAGAGTTGGAAGCAGCACTAATCTTCTGTTAAACTGTCTTTAACTTTATTGGAAACCAGCCAGCTAAGGTAGCACTGAGGAGGTTTACATTAGTAAAGTTGCCTAGGCAGAATGACGTAGTCTGTGACTTTTTCTTTTGTGGAAAAGACCATTTGTTTCAATGGTTGTTTTTGGAAGTAGGCAAGATCTGTTTTTAAGAATTAGAATACAGTATCTAACTACTGAAACTTGGTTTTATTATTTTGAATTAGAACCACACAATAAAAAGTTTGCTTCTATAGTCTTGAGGTGTAAAGAATTAGGTGTGCAGTTCCAATTGCATTGCTTTCTCTGTCGTAATATTGAGGTTGTGCCACCTGTTATTGGTAGGAGCGATGTGGAGATGGCTTTTGCTGTGTTGACTACCATAAACTTATTTTGGGAAGTCTTACGTGTTCTGTTTTTCACTGTCAGGTTATGAATGCAGCAACAGTGTATCCAGTAATGTAGTGTCTGTATGTCTAACGAAAGCAGCTTGTGAATGGTCTTTTCTTAGGTGTTTGTAGACAACTGTCTCCTGCAAGTGTTTGGTAAGACTGTGCTTTTGGAAAAAGTGAGTATACTTAATGAAGGAACTTAAGTCAGTGTAGAAAACAGGGTTGTTAACTACATTTACATCTAAAGGTGGGATTAGAAATTATCACAATGGTCTATGATGCTTGCTGCACAGGACTTGGGGAATTGAGAGAAAAAAAGTAGCTTGTGGGTGTGTGAGTGTTCTAACTTTTAATATTATTATAGCAATAGATGTATTCCTTCTAGAAATGTTACTTCCATAATTTAAGACTTAGTTTTATTTCCTCTCAGCATGCCATCATGTTCTATCTCTGTGTTGAATAATTGCTACTTTGGTGTTAGGATTTTGTATTCAAATATTTTATTTGTCTTCCAGACTCATAGTAAACTTTGATAATATCTTTGATTTATACTCTGCTCATTTCAGTAGTACTTTCATGTGCCTGGATCTAAATGTATAATGAACTTGTTTTTACAAAGCTTTGCAGATGATTTTAAATGGCCAGCATCACTCATTTTAATGCATCCTGGGAAGGAATGGAAGTAATTACCTTTCCTGTAATTCCATGACCTGTTTTGTAGTTTCTGCATGCAAACAATAATATTAAGTGGTCTCTAGCACTAATAACTTTCTTTTGAAATGTAACATGGACCAGCAGTATCAACTTATCATCAACTATTAAACGATATACGGACGGTTCTTTTTGAAGGTCTTAGTAGTATTGGTTGGCAAGTCTTCTTCCCAACCTTCTCCTCGCCTTCAGTAGGAGTCCAGCCATTTTTGCATTTCACGGTGGATGTGTATGTATGGGATTTTCCTATTCTTGAACAGTGCCTGAAGTGCACGCTCGGCAGTTGTAGGTGCTCAAGGAAGTACTGATGACTGCTGCCTGCGGTGCTCTTGGGAGTACTGTGTATTCCCAAGATGTAGTTGGTATAAGTTTCAACGCTCTGCTTGTTGTCTTTACTCAATATAGTGAGACCTATTTGCTTAGAGTAGAGGCCTTTTCTGTCCTGCGAAACCGCAAAACAGCAGCTCTACCAAGGTTAAATTAATTCACTGCACTTTGTTATGTCAGACTTTAGCACAAGAAATACTGCTCTTCGCAGTTCTGTCACCAGAGGGGTGGTCGCATTTCGGTGACTCCTACAAACATGTGACTTGTTTCATGCACTTAGGGATGTAAGGTGATACATAAAATACCTCTGGAGTTCTAACACGGTCTGCAGTTAAGCTTGTCAGGTTGCAAATTGCTTTAATTTCTGTTAATACAGTTAAATCTCATACAGGAATGGACAGTAAATTTTATGGCTATGAAAGTACTTGACTGACTAAAATCACTTTCTATTGTCGCCTATTACATACAGTCAGTTCACATTTATTGGATAAATAAAATTTTCTATTAAAACAGTAATTGGAAGTTTTATATGGCTATGGGCTGTCACATTTCTTTTGATTAATCCTAGCAAGAAAACAGTGTGCAAGTATAACGCAGCAAGATTGTACTTGTGTTCCTATGGAGAAGTGCTTTTGCAGTAAGTGGGCTCAGCAATGACAGCAGCTGGAAGGTAACTAGAGTTGTGTGAAACTGCTCTGCCCAGAAATTGCAGGGATTGTCGGTGCACCAGGAACGCAGCGCTGTGCCGGTGTGCAGCCGAGTTCATACGGAGCCTCCTTTGCTCCTCCCCACCATGCTGCCATGCTGGGGAGAAACTTTAACGAACTGGAACAAGGGACACAAAATCGGTAGTTAGAAATGAATGCTGGGAAAAAAATACTTCCCTCCTAATTTTTTATGAAAATTATTTGAATTTTCTATGCAGCCAGGAAACTAAACCTGCAAACATCGATAATGACACAATGCTATATTCAGTGGTTGTATATGTTGTGTATGTTTCAACTTTATTTTTGCAGTAAGCAATGATTAGGTTATTTGAAAGTCCATTATAATATGTGTAAAGCCGTAAGCATCTTGTTAGTTAACGCTTTGTTTGTATATAAACTTTTTTGCCAAATGACCACAAACCAGATCAGATTAACTGGTGAGGAGTTCAAAAAAATTGAGGCGGAGAAAAAAAAACAGAATGTAGAATCTATTTTTATTAAAAGTGTGTGTGTGTGCTCATGCATATAAAAAAATACAATAAATTAAAATATTTTTGTCAAAGAACTGTTGCTAGATTTTGTCTAGGATCTAGGTTGTTTGCTTTACCTCGCCAAAATAATGAAGCCAGTAGCTTGCCCTTTTTATGTCCCCTTAGCAATCCCAAGCTTTTATTCATTAAACATACGGTAGGGAGTCGTTCCTGTTGGCTGAAAATTTGCTGGAGTTACGTTGTGCATAAGAGGTGTGGAGGAGACGAGGTGAAGCATCCCTCTGATGTGAAGCACTTCTGTTAATTTTTTGCACATGTTTGGAGGGAAGGCTGTAGTGTGAGGGTCGGTTTCTTTGCAGAATCTTTATTTTGCTTCCTGTTTCTGTAATTCAGAAGAGCTGGGGAGTGTGGAGAATGTCAGTTCAGGTTGTAAATATCATATCTGAGAGTCTGTTTCCAGTTAGCTAGGGAAAATCTTGGAAGAAAACTTGAACTGATGTGCCTAACAGTGTTTGAGCATTCATTATTAAAACATCACATGTAAAGACACAAAGAAAGAAAATGGCTCTATGGACAGATGTTAATATGAAGTAGTGAAATTTAAACACTATATAAGCCAGGTAGCAGTATTATACCAACATTCTTCTGCCTTATAATTGAAGTATGCTTGTTTCATTAAAACAAGGTATGTGGTGATGATAACTTGAGTGTGTCTTTTGCCAAATCCGTGTTAATTGATAGCAGCAGTGCTGTGTAGGTCACACTTTAGGTTTATTTCTTAGATCCTTTGAAATTTTTTCTGGTCAAAAGTACACAGAATCTAGAATAAAATTTGAAAAGAAACATGACCCAATTCCTGTTTTTACACACAATTGTTGAGTGGAGTCACTAGTCTGTTTCAGTGTTGACTAGGATTAAAATTAGGGAGGAATGTGTCAATGTGATTTACTTTTAAGAAGTGATTTTTTCTTTTGATGAATGAATTAATTGAAATGTAGAATTTCTAAAGAGAGTGCTGGGTTAAGCTCTCAAGTGTGCCATTTTATTTTGGCTGACAAAAAGCTTGACAAGCTTTTGGCCATGTCAGCGTTGTTTCTGTCTGGCTTCTTATATCAGGGTAAGGAAAATGCCTTACTATAAATACAGTGAAATAGCTATCATGTACAGCATAATTTATTTTTGCTTCTAGATGGTAAATAGCTATTTCTGCACTACATGGTAACTTACGTGTGGTCTAGGTCATAGTGTGTTATTCTCTGCAACTTGATTTTTGACAAAGGACTTGTTTTATTCAGTGGGATACTTTGCTCCTTAAACACTTTGTTAGAAAGTTGCTTTATGCTTGTAAAATTTGAAAGCAGGGACTGCTCTTCAGGAAGCTCATGTGCATGTATAAATGGGATGTCATCAAACTTTTCACATTCATAGATTGTGAACAAGTTTGAACAGGTTTTAGCTGGCAATCAGATTTTGACTGTGCAAGAAAATCTTAGGTGAAGAATTACTTTTAGTCCAAAGTTTAACTGTAGTCTTCCTGTTAAATTTGTGCTTCTCTTTACTGTCTTATGAGCATGTAAGTGGTGATTAAATATTTTTTTTTTAAATACAGAAAAGTAGGCTGGTTGCTAGATGAAACTGCTTGAAGCGTGCTGCTGGAGCTGCTCTTAATATTCACCACTGTTGGTTACAGATCATTTCTCTGGCTTACATGCAATGTAAAACTGGTCATAAAGCTAGCTTGTTTTCCTTTTGTGTGACAGTAATGGTGCTCAGTTCAGAACAAATTATAATACGCTATTGTAGTGAGAGAAAACTTAGGCAGTGAACTGCTGTAATCATTGATGTTAACTTTTTAGGTCTACTTCACTTCTCTTTTTTTGGGAAGATTAGATTATTAGATCTCATTTTCTAGTAGTCAGTTTTACCACTATTTAGGTGAAATCATGCATTTAGTTCCTTCCTATCTTTTTATTGCAAAGGTAAACGTAAGATGTATAGGATTTTGAGAGTCCTTAAGCTGTTACATTTCTACAACGTCTTTATTGACCAAATCTTTTTTTCCTCCTCTCTTCTCACTCAACACAGTTACAGACATAGAGCTAAAGCGACTGAAAGATGCTTTCAAGAGAACTTGTGGACTCTCATATTATATGACTCAACAGTGCTTCATCAGGGAAGTTCTTGGTGATGGAGTCCCTCCAAAAGTTGCTGAGGTAATCTATGAACTTGTTTTTCTGGGGAGGCATACGCAGTTGATAACGTAGACCTGTAGATGTGCACACACAAATATACCTGTATAGATGCACGAGATAGTTTAATTTCTTTCCATTTTTCATACAATATCACCATGTACGTTCTCTATCTGAAGATAATGTTCCAGACTTGGATCATGGTTGTCAGTGACGTGTGCTTGACTGAGCTACTGTTTCCAGCCCGTCCGATAGGTAGTAGATGACTTCGAACTAAACTTGAATATGCAGATGTAGATTTGGGGAAGTAAAAGGTTGTTGGGAAGTTGTAACACTATATGTAGCCACTATAACAGAGGATTTTATTTACCCTGGAGATGTACTTGCTTTTGGTTTCTCTGAGATTCCATTAGCTTTTACTTTGTTTTCTAAAGTGCAGATTAATCTTTACAAGCTCTTAAAATTATTTTTATGTATAATAAATTTATAAATTAACTGTAAAATAGCCAGAATAAAAATATGCTACATGGATATAAATATTGTGTGTATATAGCTAAAAAAATAATACCATCCTGCACACGTGCATGTTTAAAGAAAATTATTTTCTTTCATAGTGTTACCCTTGTCTTGAGAGAGAAATTAAAATATTGTTGGTAGGGAAGAATAAGATTAGCCAGACCTTTCAAATGATATCTTGCTCCATGTCATTTCTAATCACAGCTTCTATTTCTGGTATCTTCAGTGTTATTGACCTCACAGGCAGCGTACAAGTCTTCCAGTTTTATTTAGATAATGTGAGTAGTGAAGTGTGCATTGGAAAGTGTTTTAACACTGTGGTAGAGAGTTACTTTTTTTCAAAGCTTAATCTTTTCTCCAGTATTTTTTCTGTTTTTCCTAAGTGTTGAAAAAGAGGATGATGTTACTCGCCTCTGTAATAATAGTTGACAGTTTGATTTTTATGTGGGTATTCAAGCGCTTAACAGGGAAAAATTACAATGTGTGTTAGCACTATCAAATCAAAAGAAAGTATATGATTTGCCCATAGCTTAAAGCATGTCTTCAGTATTAATTTCTGTATATGTTGTCTGGATGCTTTGACTGTTAGAAGCCTGTAAGCTTAAACAAAAAATGTATCCTACACTGTATATGATTGGTTTGAAATAATAGAAAATGTTGAGAATTTTACATTATGAGTTAACGTGCTTTTTTTATCCCTTTTATGCCAGTATTAAGGATTAAATTACTGATTTGGATGAAGTAAACTTTTGGTCACGAGTTTTTGGTCATGAGACTCCAGATTTTCAAATGTCTGCTGGCTGCATTCTACTTTAAGGACATATTTTTAAAAAATAAAGAGACAGTTTTGGTGATGATTATGTCTTTTAACACTCATTACAGTTATGCTGCAGTTCTTGGTTTCCAGTTGGTGAAATAAAATTAATGGAAGAATCATAATTGTTTTTTGATGTCATGTCATCAAAACTGGCACACTGACATCTCAAAATTCTAGTACAAATTACTGTGTACTTCCAGCATTCATATTCAGGCAATGCAGTAGTCGTACTGTGAGCTTGAATACTGTAAATTTGGACAAAACTTGGATTTGATTCTGCTCATACCATAAAGGGGGATGCTTTGTAATTCCTGGCTTCAGGATGTGGAAAGGCAGGGAAAGTCATTAGGCAGCTCAAAGCCTTGTTCTGAGTTTTCAGCCTTTCAATCATTAAAATTGATCGTTTTGAGCCTCAGATTGCTGGGCTGTCTTTTCTGCATGCTTTGAATAATAGTTTTTCATATCTGAGTAGTGATATGCCTTCAGGAATTCATTAAATTAAAACCACAGAGTTTTACATCAGGGACATAAAACAGTGAACTGAAGCCAGTGGAACTTTGGTCAAAGAATTTGCATGATTTTCATGCACGCGAAACACATTTTTTAAATGTTCAGGACGGTAATGTTCTGAAAGGATCTCTTGGAAAAATGGAGTTGACGATATTAATTAAATGAAATTAAGAGATGTGCTGTGTCTGCATTGTTTTAACTGCAGGAAAGCTGGTCGAGTGGTGAGATGGATGAACACGTTGTTTATTTTTAAATCCAAGGAAATAATGCAATTACTGTATGCAGTTGTGGGCACCTTGATAGAAAAAGTATTGTTCAGAGGAGGTGGAAGGATGGAATGCTGATAATATTTCAAGAAAGCATTTGTATTAGCTTTGTATTTTAGACTGAGGAGGGGAAGAATGTTGAGAAAGGACCTCCTAACTTCGGCCCATGCAGTCATTTAAATGACTAATGAGATTATACCTTTTATATATGCCTACATATATTATGATTGTGAGAAGGTTTATACACAGCATTCTGTGATACTTACTAAGTAGTTAAGTGTCAACGCATCTTTTTCTCCAAATGTGACTAATTGGTTAACAAGCTGCAGTCCAAGTAATGCAAAGAGAAGAGGGATGATGCTAACAGAAACATGAAGGACACGTTGAGGGGACTGCCAAAAGAACAAGAACACAGACTTCTCAAGGACTAAGAGAGAAGAGGGGTCATAAGGGTAAAATCAGGAAAGAATCCCTGACATTTCATACTCTAGAGAAAGGAGCCAAAAGAATGCCTTGAGCATCCTCTGCTACTCTTCCAGCAGGCTTACTAGAGTGTATGGGCACAGGGCCAGGGATTTGGACCTGGGGGGAGCTGTTTGTATAGACTGAGACTTTTAACAGAAAAGGAACTGTATTGTTATACTCTTCGGTTATCCATGAAACATAACACGTCGGACTTAAATTTTATTAAAAAAAATATGACTATGTACCATGTAATTATGCTAAATTTTACATTCTGAAATGTAAATTGCTGTGATCCTGTCTGGGTGTGGCTATTTTAAGTAAAGCTGCAACAGTATGAAGTAATTTTGGAAAATACAAAATTGCATCATGTTTCGACAGTGCATCTTATAAGAAAAAGTTTTCCAAATAACACATGTGAAAAATTGTGGAACTGCTTCCTTAGAAATGCAAACTAATCTCTGTTATATATTGTTGTATGACTATTCAGTGTTTATAAACTCTTCCCAAAGAATGATTGAGCAGGTAAACTCAAAGTAATGCCATCTGCCAATGGTTGTAATTACATATGTTAAATACTAATATATTGGACATTATCCATAGAATTCCTTTTCTGTGTTTATATCATGAGCAGTCAATGTGTTATGTTGAAATAATATGTAGATGTAATATTTGGCATTCAACTGATATCATAACTGAGATGTACAAAGTTCAACAGAAGTGAGTGGAAAAGCTCAGAAATGGGTATAAAATAGAAATACGCTTTCAGATGGATGGAGAGGAGATGGCTTTATTCAAGGTAATTTATAAAATAGCTGTTCTTAAAAAGTCTAAAAGCACAGAAAGGTTAAATTTGAATGATGGAGAAGAATAAAGTGTAAAGAAATGTTCATATTTTATTAAAAATTTGTGAAAGAAAACCAGTGATTTCTTTTGTTTATTCATATATATATTTTTTGTCTTGGAAGTCCTGTTAATCTGAAATGTAAGAATTCTCTTCCTTTTTGTGCTCTTTGTGGGGGTTTTTTTGATCAAAAATAGTTATATTAAGACTTAAACTATAGTGTTCAGCAGAGCTAACTGCATATTTTTAAAAAAAAAATTATTCCAATGTAATATAAAGGTAAATTGCTTACATATGCGGTGTAGCCTTGAAGGCATCTTGTGAAATCAGAATGATTAGAAGTAGAAAGTGTGGAATTCAAATCCCTGCTGTGACATTGTCCATGAAGCATATACAATCATTATGTCCAAATAGAGCACAAATTTAGTTTTAATAATTTAGCCCTTCAAGCATTTGTAAATGGATTAAACTTTAGTAATAGAAGAGGATGATCTGAGCACCCTATGGGAAGTTAATGTATTTAGGTAGCGCTGTCTCTTGCAGTAGAATGAAACTGCAGGTTCTACATAATGTTTTCCATTGAATTAGATCCTTCTGTGTTATCAGTCTCATTTACATTTACTTGCCTTCAGACATCTTTTAATAGTCCTAAGTGGGTAGCAATGAATGTGATAGCTTGATGGGTGGACAAGGAGAGGATTTACCGCAGGTAACACGCAGAACTACGCTGAGGTAAGTGTCTTCAGGGAATCTGTCTGCTTCAGCATTATGTCTGGTAATAACTGTGATAGTAGAGAGGCGAACAAAAATTGAGAAAAATTTTTAGTAACTTGTTGCCGAGTACTACTTTGGAGGTGGTCTACGTTCTGCAAATGGACTTTGCTAGTCTGCTTCCTATTGCTGGAAAGGCAACCGTGGTAGATTTTCCACACCTTGTTCTACCCAAAGCATAAAGGGCAGTTACTGTTGTCAATCTAAGGTAGCTAGTCTGTCTTGGGTATTTCCTTTTCTTCGTTTTGCCACTACAGCACTGTGTGGCTTAGCCAGGTCTATCCAGTGCCCATGACAGGCCCACGGCTGGTTTTGTTTGGTCACTCCCAGTCCTGGCTTAATTTTGACTTGAGATGGAGACCACACCTGCGATAGTAAGAGCAGTGACTCATTCATGTGGCTCTGGTATTCAACCCTTGTCTTCCACCCTTTAGTTGTCCTTGTGGATTCTGGCTGCAGCACTGTGATTGCTGCTGCTGGAGGGGAAAGAGGGCATATAAAGAGGGATTTTGGTTCCAGTAACTAACTTCTTGTTCCACTTAACCTTGCGAACTTGTAGAGTCCCAGCTCATTTTTGAGCCCCACACCATTGTTCTTGAGACTCAAAGGAGACATGTGCCAGCCTCAGCAGATGTGGAAGTCAGTAGGCATATAATATATTTTGGGGGAATTTTCAACTGATATATTCTCCACTGTTTTTAATAGAAAAAACTACAGGTTCAAAGCCTCGCAGTGATCTTACTGCACCTGTTTACAGAGGTTTCCTCTAACTGCTGTCAGTTTGTTTCCATCTTTATTCAGAGCTGTCTCTGGAAAGTGTGAGATTACTGTCACTTTGTGATTTACAAGTAATTTATGAAACTTTATTGTAAGTGATAAAACTACTAAGGAAGCTAAGTTTTCTTTTATTAATAACAAATAGTGGTCAGCAGATGACCTCAGAAGCTGCTCTTTTTAACAATGCAGGAAGATTTTATTTTCTCTGATGTCTGTTTCCAGTGTTCAGTTATTTGTTTTAAGGTAAATAAACTTTTTGGCAACAAATTTTGTTACATTTTGCTTTATCAGTGTAAAAGGCACAAATTCTTTTGAAGTACTTTACTGATTTCTTAGCTTAGAGTTCGAGTAATAAATATTGATGGTTGTTGGATCTTTGGTAAACAATTCCCTGGCATATAGACCTGTGTCAGTGAGATGGTAACTTTTTTTTGGTCATATTTTGGGCGATGTGGCATTCAGGTTTTGCAAAGAGATTTCAGGCTGTTGAGAATTGGTTTCCTCCTTACTACATGTCATTGTAGTGTTGTGCTGTCTGACTCCTGTGAAGGGCACAACTGGTAATAGACTGCGCTTGATTACACAGAATGTCCTACATGGTTATGGTAGTATATAGAAGTTCTCTTGCAATTTTTGAAATGTCATTTATGTAGTTGTCTTGTACCAGTTTCAGTCAGCTTAATCCTGGCTACTTATTCTCACCCTGAGGTCACCCACTTTGAGCTGGATTAGTGAAACATGGTAACACAAATGGTTAATTTAAACCCAGTTTGGTTCCCTGATTTCATTCATAGTCCTGCTACATGAATCCTTGTTTTGACGTAGATGTCAGAAGGGGAGTGTGGGTGGGAATGAGTTGTTGGGGGCAGGGGAAAGGCGAGCACTGGTTTAAAGCAGCAATGAAACTACAGTGTTAAGAGAGGCAGAAGAGGGAAGTACTTAAAAAACCCCAAACTATAGGCAGTATGTGCCTGCAAAAAGACAGGCAACATTCTAATTATACTTAAATGTAGCTTTGATTTATTTATTTACATCTGGTTTAGAATTATTCCCCTGTTTTTTTAAAGATAAATTCATTATTCTAGAGTGTTCACTGGATGCATCCAGTAGGTTTATGATCCTAATTCTGCTATTTGTGAGAGGTCCTCATACAGTGGTAGATTTTGTGCTGTAACAACTTTTATACTTCAAAACCGAAGTCCTAATTACAGGAGTGTACAAATTTTCATATTAGTGATTTTGGTTTATGATGGTTTAAAAGTAGATTGTTTTGATGTGTTTAAAACTTTAACTTGTTGGGTAGATTGACAGGATGTCACACACTTAAGATGAGGTTAGTGACATGTGTTTTTTCCAGAACTGCTGATAGCCTAGAAGATGGGTGTCACTCCAATTGCACATACCATCTCTCACTGTTGTTTTCTAATCAGCAGTGAGTGTAAATGTTTCCTGATGGTTATGGTGGAAGTTTTAAAAAATTTAAGTGTTTCATTCTGTAGATTGGTGGGTTTTTGTCTGTGGGCCCCCAGATGTCCTAGCCTCTTCGGTAGGCTTGCAAAAAGGCTAAAATTTGTTGTGCAAGCATTTGTAGTTTCAAAGGGAAAAAAATCCTCACAAAGTTTAGGAGGTCAAAAAAAGTTAAAAATGTTGCATTAGCTGTTTAGAGTTGTGTCTGTTTGTAGCTCATATATTTAAAAACAAACAAAGGGCAGGGGGAAGGGATGCAGGTGTTGCAGTTAAAATCTGTGGGTTTCATTCCATGGTTTACTAATGATTCACACTTCTTTGTGGGTAATACACAAAATAGTGAATCTGTCCACAATAATTCTGAAGCTCTGCTGACCTCTGAAGTCAGCAATTGCTATTTGGCTAAATTCTCATATAAAGAATATACTCAAGGCTTTTCTGGAGAAAAATGAAAAAGCAGTACGTAACTGCATGTACACATCCTGGTTTTGATATTGTTTATTTAGAATGTAATTCAGATGCAAGCCAAGAAAATACTATTTAAAATGTGCACAACACTTTTCTTAATAGAAGTTGATTTCTCTTCCTTTATCATTCCCTCTGAAAAAGTTATATTTAAAAACAAAGTTATCTTTCCCCCTGGAAAAAGTTATATTTAAAAAACAATTTCAGCAAATAAGTCTGCTATCCAAAGTATGATTAGTGACAAATCACTTAGTTCTGGTCTTTCACAGTAATAGTTCCCCATCAGCTAGGCTTAATACTTTCTCTTTATGGTTAGATGCTCAGTGTGATACCTATAAGAAAATCTAATTAAAAGACACAGACACTGAAATAATTCTTCTATGTAAGAATAATTTACAAGTTCTGACTGCTTTAAATTCTAATACCTAATGCAGATTTCTGTCTTGTGATACTGATAAAGTACTGGTGCTTGTAGGAATAGGTTTGGGTTTACAGGAGTCCATGTTTGAAGAGCAGTACAGCATACTTGTTTTAATTTGTGCTCTGTAGTGCTAGAGGTAAGGTGAAGTAATATATTGCAGTGAGTGAGTTGGTAATTCTTGTTTACCAAAAGTAGTTGCTGTGTGTCCTAAAATTACTTACTTCCTTCATATCTCATATATCAGTGTTGAATCACTGTTGAGTAAGTTAAGCTGCAGTGTACAGATCTTTCACGTGAAAGGTAAATGCTCCAGCCCTTCCGTTGACGGCATTGTTCCTGGTGGCTGCTCTGTGGATCTTCGAGTGACTTCTGAATAGAAGTCTTGATTTCTATTGCTTTCTATTGGAAGGAGGACTTAAATACTATTGTTAGAGGAGGGTTCTAAATGGGAACAGTCATTCTAGCAACAGTTGCAGTGTTAAGATAGTTAAGGTATAGTTGATGGAAGGTGGGGTTTTTTGTGTGTGTGTCACATCTTTTTGAAGCGGTAGTTTTTGATGGCTTACTGGAAGTTCATCTCCTGTGATTGGGGCAATGAAACACTTCATGCTCTAACAAGCTCTTGATGGCTTTGAGACTATCAAAGCCTAGTCTGGAGGAGAGTTCATCTTCATTACCTTGATAAAGAAGTCTGGGGAAATAGCACCAGTGAGCAAGCAAGAAGCTGTCTTCATTGGAAGGATTCTAACAATTTTTTTTATATTGCTGTTCATGAAAATAAAAGACCCTGGAAGGACTATTTTATATGTGCTGGAATAGCTACAAAAGTGTAACAGAATTAATATTAAAAGTGTGTTTAGCTGAATGTGAGGTGACTAGCCTAAAAACCACATAAGACAGAGCCTCAGTATAAGCTGTTGCTTTTAGTTCTGACATCTCTGTTGTCCCTGTTAACTTTCTGGTTAACTTCTCTGTTTTATTCTTCTAGGTTATCTACTGTTCATTTGGAGGAATATCCAAAGGGCTGCACTTCAATAACTTGATAGTTGGATTAGTTCTACTTACAAGAGGCAGAGAGGAAGAGAAAGCAAAATGTAAGTAATGTAATTTACACAGTAACAACAGGGTAGTGGATAGTGAGTGTAAAATAAACTTACGTAAAGCAAACATAAATTGTGGTATACGAAGTCCCTATTTTTATATGTAACCAGGGCATACATTTGCCAATAAAGATAGTAATTTTTAGACATTTTTAGCTGTATATTTTGAGATTCAGTACATTTTTGTTTTCTATGCTCACCAAAATGAAATCTTTGATAAGTCATTATGAATGTAAATGTTAGAATCCTACAGAAAGACTGTTGATCAGTGTATGTGGGCAGAGGAAGGAGGACAGCATTGATATTTTTCAAAACAAATGAAAGCATCTGCCTACTGACTTCTGTCGTTTTGTCTTCATTGTTAATCTGACTTGATAGTATTTATTTTCCTTTTGATTAGTGGACAGTGGTAAAAGAAAAAGGAGATACTTCTTGACCTAAACCTTGTGGAGCTATATTGAAATTGATTCAATCTAAGGTTTTAGTCCTTCAGTTGTTGCACAGCTTTCGGCATTCTCAGCCAGTTGTAAACTTGATATTTGAAAAACGTAACTACCATAGTTGCTTAAACATATCTCTGCTTCCTCAGACATTTTCAGTCTTTTTTCTAACGAATCTGGGAGTTATGTTGTCCGTGAAGAGATGGAGAAGATGCTGCATGTGGTTGATGGGAAAGTCCCAGAGTCACTCAAGAAATGTTTCTCTGAGGTATTTCTTACAGGTTTTATCCTATTGCATTTACAGAAAAGCGAAAATTACATTGGGTAGTTTGTTTTTCTCTGACATATACATGCTTGTGCATGTATGGGAACAAATTGACCTTGTTTAAATTGGGTAGAAGCTCGTATTTTTTGTGTTGTAATATTACGTGTAATTTGTATTGATGAAAATAGCAGCTTGGTATATAAATGTAGGCATTCTCCATGCTGCTTTACTTACTGTGCTAGTTTTAAAGATACCGTTTCCCAAGGGTAATCATGTTATCCAGTAAATTTAAATACTAATATTGCTGGTGGAATTTTATTCATTAATGTGGACATTTTATTGAAATTGGGGAAGAAATCTAGAACACAGATCTGAGAGGGGAAAGAAAATCCGCATCCTGGATTTACACATGCCTGCCAGCAGTGGTTGCTTAAAAATAATAGTTTTATTGTATTACTTTTGTCTCACTGTGCCTGCCAGGAGCTACAACATTTATTTATGCTTTAGGTTGTTTAAGAGGTGTAACATTTATGAAGCTTGCTGAAGTCCTTGTCTAAACCAGGCTATTGTTACTTTTAAATATTCACAGATACTTCTTTGGCACTGGTGATCCTGATGAATTATCAGGTTTTTGTGCTTTGGTTGCTTTGTTTGTTATCAGAGGACTATGGATCAGCAAAATCTAGTCATCATTATACATTCCACTGAAAAACTGATGGACTAGAAGCTTTATTTTAGATTAGATTACTTAACTACCTAAAATTTTATTGTACTGTATTGAAAATAACTTTGGTTATGGGCATTGGCTGAGGCTGACTCACCGGTGGTATGATGTCGGCTTTGTAGGCAACAATTACATTCTTCATTCTTGGCTGAAATCATAAATCGTATGTATACTGCAGTCCAGTTTCTGGACCTGACTCGCTTCAGTGTTTCCTATTCATAATTTCCCATCAATATTGTGTGATGAATTAAACCCTAAAAGTTAATTGCAGACTGTCCAAGAAATCCAGAAATACTTTATGAAGACTTGCAGGAAGAGAAGTACGAATCTGGCTTCGTACCATTTTCCTGTTCAAGAAAATGCTGTATATTGATTTTTTTTTTTTTTTTTTTTTTTTTTTAAATGAAATAGTGTAATAAGCCACTCAGCAGGATTTACTGGCCTCTTAATCATACTAAGTCATTGCTGGAGAGTGAGAAAGTTTAATGTTCCTGCTGTGGGCCTGCCTTCCTGCCGTATGGCGGATGAGTTTATGCTTTCAAGGGTGATGTTTATAGGTACTACTATTCTTTCCTTCAGAATTATTGCATGTACTCATCTAGAAATACGAGCTTTAAAATATATCTGAGTCTTCCTCACTCTTGTTTCTGAACTACAGGAGACAAATTCACTAATAACCTCTATTGCTCTAGTTGTTCAAGTTCCGTCATGGCTCAGCTGTAAACATTACTTGCTTCAAATGCTTTTTTCGCCCCTGTCCAAAGTTTTCCTGTCCCTCTTTTTCCTTGTCCTTCCTCTAATCAATTGCAACAACACAGAGTCTTAGTGAAACGTGACACAGCTCTTGCTCCATTTACAGAAAGCAATTAAAAAAGCAGAGGGAAATTAGAGTGGAACAGGTCGTGAGAAAATTATCTTCTCTCTGATCCAAACTGTTAGAGAAATTAAAAAAAAAAAAGTAAATTGTGGGCTGCTTTTTTCTTCTCTGTTAATTTGGCAGTAGAGTTGTTTTTGCTGAAGCAAGTGGTTCCATAATGGGTTAAATCTTGCAAAGTCCGCATTGTTGAGTTACGCTTTTCCTGATTGTCTTTCATTCTCCTACCCTTGTGCTGGCTCAAATATTTATATCATCCCTTGATGAACTGGATTGGGAAACTGACTGGCTGAGAAGTAAACCCCTTTTCTGTAGCTCCTAATCCTGTAGGTTATTTTTCAGCTAGATCTGTTTTGCCACATGACTGCACTAATGTGGTTGCTCTCACGAAAGAGCAGGGATGAAGGATCAGAAACAGTGTTGATAAGAGGAAGGTTGGGACCATGCTGTCAGTCAGTAGTGTGGAGATATATATACACAGATTAAACTGATGATGGAATAGTATTGTAGCATCTTGACTTCCTTGATTTATAACTATGTGGAAGTCTATGATAGTAGGGGTATTTCTGCATGTATTTGTTGGAGAAAAATGTAAGACTCTTTAGTCTAGGAAAAAGAGGCATAAAAAGAATGAGTATCTGGAACCTGAAATAATCCATTACAATTGGAATATGACGCAAATGTTTTAGCAGTGATGGTGATTAACCATTTGAGCAACCTGGCAAAGGAAGTAGTAGGTTTTCCATTTTCTGCATTTGGCACTTGCAGATAGTCCGTGGCCAAATGCAAATTGTTGGATTCTGTAGAGGTGTAATTCAGTGAAGTTTAATGGTCTGTGATATTAGGGAAGTTTAAATAATTTGTGACTTGAAACCTCTTTCACTTTGCAGACCCCTGTTTATTTCCCATGGGGATTAGGATCTCCATATAATGAGTTTGTCTACTGGTAATAGGTTTGCTTTTATTTTAGTTAGTTTTGTATGTCCTGTAGAAATTAGTCTGGTGATCCCTATGGTTTCATGGCCACAGCTTGGAAGCCGTTCAACTAAATTGTTTAAACAGCCTCTCCAGCATTTAAACTCTGTGAATCTGTGGGGTTTTTTTTAATGTATTCCTGAACAGGCAGTTCCATGAGACATCCAGCAAGAGAGACTGAGTTAGGATATCCAGTGAATGTCACGTTTACATGTATGTTCCAAATTGGGTTTTGGTCAATAGAGGCAAAGAAATTGACATGCTACTGCAGTGATTCATCATACTATTAGTTATTCACAAATCTAATTTTTCTATGTTAAGTGTTTATATACTTGTGCAGATATAACAGAATGTTTATGATTTTATAGCACCTGTTACTTGGCACATGAAGAGCTTTTATCTATCATAATAAATTTAAGTTCATAAAAATAACCTCTGTTATTTTGCGTTTTAAGTAACCATTTTTCTTCTAATCCCCTTAACCTGAGGTTCAGAGTAAAAGACTTTCCAAAGGCCACATTGAGTAGGTGGTTGAAATGCAGAGGGAGCTGAGGAGTCTAATTTCCCTCCCAGCGCTGTATTTCAGAATGAAATGGAAAAACAGGCATGGCTCCAAAGAAAAAAATTATTTTAGTACATATTTTTATGGGAGATTGTCCCAATTCTTGTTCATACAGCTGGATGGTTCCTGTTTACTGGTACTGAGAAAGCAGAGAAAAACAGCTCACATTTTCTTATTTTTCTTACAGGGTGAAAAGGTAAACTATGAGAAGTTTAGGGTTTGGCTACTGCACAACAAAGATGCTTTCACGTTTTCCCGTTGGCTGCTTTCTGGAGGTGTGTATGTGACCCTCACTGATGATAGTGATACCCCTACCTTCTACCAAACCCTGGCTGGAGTCACACACTGTAAGTAAACGATGCTTCTTATTATGTGCATTTTTTAAAACTGTTTCAGAGTTCACAGATATAAGCTGTTGCCTTGCTGTAGTTGTTCACTAAATCTCACTACTCTGATGAGATACATGCAGTTCTGTTCAGCGAGATAAATTTCTTCTCTGTGCTAATTTGTTCTCTGATTTTTGTGGTGTAACTTGTACAACATTGTTATGTACAAGGACGCAGTGGGTCATTATTTTTAAGAGATAACAATACTGAGATTACAACACTTCTCATAGTAGAAGTTTGCTACCCAGCAAATTTTAAAGGAATAAAAAGGAAAATATCTTCTCTTCGACAAATACATTTATCTAAAGTCACTTGACATTAATACTGGTTTTATATTTGGTCTTTCAGATATAGTGGATCGTAAAACTATTGAGACAGTTCTGAAAATAATGCTCGTTTCAAAAATAAGTATTACCTCTTAATTTGCTTTCTGCAGTGAAGTAAGTAATATTCCTGGCATGTGATGTAGTCAGGGAACTAAATTAACTAAAGAGAAGCCTCCTCAGGATCTGCATTTAGGAATAATCTCCAAAGAAGAAATGCTTCCTTATGTCTATATTAGTGTAAAAGAAGGAGCAGCTGTTTTTTAAATTAAATGGAAAAACAAAACGCTGATAAATTATACTTGGTGTGCAAGTGTAATATAAGGATACATTACAGTAAAGCATCTAAGGGACTTTGGTATCCCTAGGAGAAGGATGTTTGCTATTGAGATGTCAGTGATTTGAGCAATCTGGTTGTGTTTTATGTACTCTCATAGATTTTCTTTGTTGGTGTGAGCATGGCATTTAATCTCTTTAATGGGTGGGTTACTTGAATAAAGCAACGTACATTTTTTTCTCTTGGTTTTAAATATGGGCATTAAAATTCTGTTCTGACCATCCGAAATGAAAATGCATAATAAAATTAGAAGTTTATAGTCAGGTAATTTATTTGCATTACATGAGAGACTGCAGTAGACATTGCGGTTACAGAAGACCACTAAATACTCTGAGGTCTAACAGACAAGATAGAGAAAGAGGTATGCTAAAAAAACCCAACAAACCTCTTTGAATTTGCTAGACTTCAGCCCTGGGAAAAATCTCTCAAGCTGTATCAAATTGAGATCTGCTATGCCTCCAACCTTGTCAAGTCTCCTTTGCCCTGAGTGTTCAAAGAAAGCTTTACCTCAGGCCTCTGAATGTTACCTCAGAGATTACTTAGATTTATTTTTTTTTCATGCTTTGAAATGGAAACTTCTTCTGAACAATTTTTACTATGCTTTTTGCAGAAGGTTTATTTATACTGAAACTGAGGTTTATAATTAAAAAAAAATTAAGAGCTACTGTTTTAATAGATTTTATTTCATATTTAGTGTTGTTCTCACTTCTGTTTTTTGATATACCTGTCACTGTTACCATCTGCAGCCAGGCCCTCAACTGTATTCCTAGCTATTTCAGATGTGCAAAATAAATGATTCAAGAAAGAAATTGTCTTTAGACTGAAAAGCATAATATTCTAATTTAGCCAACCGACACCTATGTTCTTGTATCAAGAAGAAAGCCTTCCTTCCTTCAACTTACAGGCTAAGAGATTTTTTTGTTTTTAAACAAAAAAATAGAGAAGTTAAGACTGACGTGCTATAATTAAAAACAAAATTACGGAGACTGGATGAGGAAATGCATGGGGACAAAATCTGTTCCAATTCTTGGAAAAAAATTGTTCAGGTGATTCCATTTATATTTGTTTCTACTATAGTAGTTACTTTTTTTTCTTTTCATTTTGTAGAGAGAGTATTTTCATCTTCTCATCTCACATTTTTCAACCTTTGGCTTAACAGAATCCCAGTTACTTAATCAGTCTCTATCAAATCAAATTGCCTCAAGTACCTCAGTTTACGTTTGAGCCTTTCTGATTGCAGGGACCTATCAGCTAATCACAGTGTCACTGCTGCTGTTTCAGCCTTACAATCCTTCCTGAGCACGCCTTCTGCAGGAGCGTAGTTTGTTTTCCATTTAAATACTATTGTCCTCTCTAACTTCCAGTTACCTCTTTGACATCTTCAACTGTACAGTCTCAAATCTTGCTTAATTGCTATTACGTGTACTGACTCCTTCATGAAGCAACTGTCTTACTCTCTGTTTAAATGTACATAGTAGACTCAGTGATCCTACCTCAGTGGAGCCATTATCTTTGTTGACATTTCAGTCTTGGATTCAACTCACTCTGCCTCTTAGAAAGGTGTAGCTTGTATTTCCTTATGGTTTAAGGTTAGAAATTCAAGTAATATTCCTGTATTTGGTTTTAATCTCTCTATGATCAAGGTGGTTTATAATAATTTCATAACACTCCTGCATATTGCAGCATCCGATACTGTAAACCGAATTACAGAAGGAAGTGTTTAGTCGTCTTTCTTTTCTAGGAAACATGCATGTGTGGTCGCTCTTTTACGTATGCTAGTTCATATGGCTACATGTTCTGTTGGAGAAGTTACCAGATTTTTAAAGCCTCGTGAAATATGTTTGCAGAGTTTTGGGTCTCTGCTGAGTATTTCAACACAACCTGTGTTCTCAGGGGGAAAAAAAATTAACTTCTGAAAAAAAATACTAATTTCTGTTGCTATATATTGCATCAGACTACTGAGAAATTCAGTGTTTTCTAGTAGTTGGTGGTGGTCTCTGTTTCTTTACTGACAGCTTTTATAAGCTGTTGGCTGAGTGTAATGAAGGTAGAACTGAGTGAAAAATTAAGTTTTCCATTGTTAGGATTAAAAAGCTTAAATAAAATAAAATATTTGAGTGTTTGAAGTGATTATTGAATCTTCAAGTGCATGTCAGATCTGGGGTCGAGCTTTTCATTGTATTCCAGAAAGCTATGTAGCTTACATGTATTTTTGAATCAGTAAAATGTTTTGCCTGCATACTGTCCACAGGCTCAGTATACTTAACCAAATTTGGAAAGCTCATATGACAGTTATATTTGGGCCTCTAGATAAAATTAAACTTTACTGTATTTTTGTTATTTTCCAGTTAAGTGTTGTAATAAGAAAACTAGAAAGTAGTTGTGCTGTGTTATGATGTCTGCAGCCCTGTATCTTTCAAATGACAGATGTGGAGAACTGACAGGAATTTAAGATAGTAGGAAGATGAACTGTTGAACTAACCTGCTGGTGAACTAACCAGCCTCCCCAAGGTCTGGACAAATACTTTCTTTATAACGTATCTGATGATTTCCCTTGTGATTTGAGACAGTATAGGATTCTCGTACAACAGATGCAAAAGTAAGGAGAATGTAAGTGCTTGAGCACTTGGAAGTAATCACAGTAAAGTATGAATACTTGGGGCCTTGCTGGTTTGTTTTTTCAGTTTAATAATTGCAGTTTAGTCAGGTCAATCTAAAGAATGAGAAATTTAGTACGGAAGTATTCTTAACACAGCTGAATGTGTAAAACAGTAAGAGCTGTTGTGACAGTTCCTTTTCTCTAAACCAAGGCTTGTTTTTAATACTTTTACCTAGGATAATGGTTGCCTTTTGGGAGAACAGGTAACTGAAGTAATGCTTAGTAAGCCTAGGCAAACGCTGTTAGCAGAATACAGTGAAAGTGTGAAGAAATCTCTTCTGCTGTAAAATGAAAACTAATCTGTGAAACTTGCTAGTGCGATTACCAATTTCTCACCTGGCTGCTGGCCTCCGGCTGGGTCACAGCACGCCCTCTCCTGGCTCAAGCTTCAGGCTCTCCTACCAAGCCTTACCTCCTCTCACAGTGTGCTTCCCATTAAACATCTTGAATAATATGTCAGAGACATGAAAAATTGCAGTGATGAGAGTAGTGAAAGTTATTAATGTTGATTTAGAAACAGGCAGCCAACACTTCATTGCAAAGCATCAGTGACTTCATTTAAATTTGCTTAATGAGCCAAGCTGTCAGGGAAACAAAGGAATTCTAATTTTTCATTTGTAAATAACACTTATTTTGGCATACAGATGACTTCAATTATATTTCTCAACACATAATTAAAAATGAAATTTTAAAGTTACAGGAAGTTGCACACACTTGCTGCTTTTAATCAAATTTTGTCCCATTTCACTTAAGTCATAAATATGAATCATTTCATCTGAAGCTACCAAAATAACTTAAGTTTCTCTTGGACCTTTGTTCCCAAAAACCAGTTTCAGGGATATGCCTCTCTCCTACACCTGAGTACTGACCAGCTAGCACTAGTTGGGATTTTCTCAGTTTTGTAGTATGATTGGGTACCTTTTGTTTGGTTGTTGGGTTTTTTGTTCTTTTTTGTTTTGTTTTGTTTTTAACCATCATATTGAATAGCATTGCAGTGGAGCATGTAAATCAAAGATAAAACCTGTCAGGGACTACTACTAACACTGAAATTCTCTGTAGGGGAATATTGCCCCGAATCATTATACATCCTTAATAATTACAAATTAAACACCTAATCTTCTCTGGTACTCTCAGTCCAATGCAGTAATTCAATAATACAACAATTCTCGGCCACTGGAGGATGTAATTTTCTTGCCTACCCTGTCTGGTTTGCACTCTTCCAAGTAACAGAGTGGAACTGACTCCATCCTACCTGCAAAGGACGTGTTTCTCTGGCTTAGTTTGGCAGACAGACGTGCAGGAATATGAGACCTGTGGAAGGGTCTCCTGCCCCAAGTGCAGACCCTGGGGCTCACTGTATCATTCCTTTCATAAGATACTGAGGCTTATTGTTTTGGTTTGGTTATTTTCCAGTTGGGGAAAACTATTCCAGGAAAAAATTCTACATGTATTTGTGGGCAGTTTATGTTTTAATTTTCTGTCAGTATTGTCCTTGGTTTCCCACAGTCTCTGCTGTCCTTGCTTTTTACCAGTCGCTATAAATGCAAGTGACTCTTATGTTTCTTCTTGATCTTCTTGTCAAAGTAAATTGAGCTCAGTTCAAGTCTGTTTCAGACCAGGTACCTCCATCCCCTGTTCCATCTCAGACTTGGCTGATACATTGCTGTCTTACTGACTCCAGGTGAGACCTCATTGGTTTCCTTCGTTTGGCTGGAAATACTTCTGCTGCTGCATCATAGGTGGTGGTTGCCTTTTTTATGACTGTGTCGTTTTGGTGTCTCTCAGTGTCTGTGATGGACTTACATACTCAGGTTTTCATTCCTTTCCCATGGGGAGAAATACTCCCATTTATCAGAGGGGTTACTGGTTTCAAACTGACAGACCATGTAATTTGTACTTCTTTGTTAATCCGGTTCTTGTGTCACTGAGTTCTTATTAAATAGCATCCTAATGCTCCTTTGAATTGAAGAGACTCTCTTCTGTTGTCAGAAAAATTAATCAAAATGCTCCTACTTTTTCTGACAGCTCTTATCTACTGAGATGCAGTAAGACAGTGTGTAATCAGTATAATAATTGTATTTTAGAACATACAGTTATCGCTAATTTAACATAATAAATGAGAGAAGCCCTGGATAACCAGACAGCATGGCTGAAATGGAAGAGTGAGTTTTTAAAACAGTATAAAATTGAAAGTGAATGTTGTGGAATTAACCTCTTCTGTCAGAGAGGCGTTTATAAACCTGTAGGGCTTTATGGCAAGATGAAGATGTGGGTCTGTAAAAGGAAAGTGAAGTGATCACTTAACTTTGCTCACATTAAAAGGCTGTCTGGATATTAAATACATGTTCTGTAGCTTGCCCACTTCAGTTGTGGTACCCACTCTTGAAACACCATCTCTTAATGATGTATGGAAGGCCACTAGAAGACAATTCTGAAGATTTTTTATTTATTAAAGGTGCCTTTAAGAGCATATTTCATTCTGTGCTGGTTTTTTCCAAGTGTGTGAGCACTTGCGCTTTGAGAGGAACTGAAGTGTGTAATGCCTCTTCTGTATGGGTTCCCATCTTAAGGCAGTGATACACTATATTCTGCTAGATAAATGCCTGGGTACTCGTGGCTGACACACACAAGGATCTTGGTTCAAGATAGAATATTCCCTTCGCTGTGTGTCTGTTTTTCAATGAGAAAAAAGATGAAAGTATTACATCAGACTAGGCCAATAAGAAAAAAGCCTCAGTGTCACTTAATCTGCATCTTGCCACTTTGTTATCCTCTTAGATCCCAGGCTATTTTATGTCTTGCAAAGCAGCTCGCTCTGCCCAGGTCCCAGACTCTTCCGTGTGTTAATTTGAAAGCGACAAACAAGTGTGTTTAGTCAGAAATACTGTTTGGTGTTCAGTCATTCGGTCTCCGGTTCTGACTCGGCCATTGCACGATGAGGAGCTCTTTCTGCGACTGGGGACTGGGTTTTGCGTGGAGGATATCATGGTAAACAGTAAAACATACCAAGTTTCAGTTAAAATGTTGGGAATATGGTATGCTTCTACTGCTGTGAACCAGAGAGGATTGTACCAATAGGTGGGTAAAAATTAAAGAATGAAATATATTGAAATACTTAGTTAATTCTGGTCGTATAAAGAATTGTAATAGATAGTGCCTGAAATGAAAACATGCTTTAAAATATTTTTCAGAGACAGAAGGTCATTCATGGGTTGCTGCCTATCTAATATTTAAGAAGGGTATACATTTCATGGAAGAGGCATTAAAATGAAGGATGCTTTTTTTTTTTTAGTGTTTATCACTGTCATGCAACCTGACTGGCAATGACAGTGTGGCAGCTGGTTTCAAATGAACTCATTTTTAGTAGATTTACAGTTTCTCAGGTGCATATTTTTGCTGAAAAATGTTTACCTGTTCTTCCTTTACCATATGAAGACTGTAGCTTGAGGTGTACTTGACATTATCATTCCTCTGATTATACTTGTCTAATTCTTACAGAATTGAACTAAAAAATACTATTCGTAATTTTACAGATCTGAAAGGTTTTCATATTTTTAATGGACAAATGATGAGGGAGACATAAAATAGCATATGGTAGTAAACTGCTAGTACCTGGTTAAATTTCACAGGTTCATAATATCTCTATGTGACCTCAAATAATTATATCATGTATTTAATTGACAAAAATGAATACTTACTTGGCCTAGAAAGCCAGTCTGTTCTGATGTTTTGAACTATATTGTATATGTAAGATACATTTTTAAAAATAATCGTAAGTTATTCAAAATTTGAACTACTGAATGAAAGCCCAGTTCACACTTCCTGATGTGATTTGAACGGGCGTTAGGAAAAAAATTTTATACTTTGAAAAGGTAAAATTCTTTATCTATATAAAACCTCTTTAGACTGTGGCATTTTTTTCATACACATTGGTATGTTTGGATAATAAGTGCATTCTGCTTTTATCATGCTTCATTTAAGCTTCAATAACACATGCGGTTATGTGTATATATCATAAATTGCAAGAGACTTCTTTTAGTTTACATTTATGGAGGACTAGATGGTCCACTACATATCCTGAGACTCTTGTGCAAGATTATGTGCAAAAAATTTCTCTGGAGAAATCAAATTATGTAACAGCTGGCTTTTCAACTACAGAGTTAAACTTTCACGTGTGCTGTAATCCAATAAATATCTCTGTATTTTATGTAAGTGAAACTATTGCAGTGGGCTACAATTTTTTTGTCACGTTTTTACTTATATTCAACCAAAGCTGTGTAATTCTAATCAGTACAAAGAATGTTATTTACTACTTGGTCAGTTTTACTTTCTGAAATGTTTGGCTCTTGTGCAGAAAGTCAATACACTGGACCCGCCTTGGCTATAATATCCATGTAGCACTTATGCTAACACTTATCAGCTATTCTTTTGAAGACAATTATTTGAGAATTCTTTGTCTTTTAAATGACCATGGAATTTCAACCCCTGCTTGACAGATATGCAGAGAAGATGCTTTCTGATAACCTTTATTTTCTGAGATTAAAATAATAAAGCAATAAAGTTAGCACTGTAGAAACTATCTGTGAAGTACAATTTAAAAAAACAGAGTACAACTAGCTTCTACTATAGATATTTGAGAAAGGTTCTCTGGCAAAATAAATCAATCTTTCAGTTCTTAAAAATAAATAACGCACCTGCCAGTGAAAGCAGATTTCTGCAGATTTACTCTTCCTTATGTTTTTTGAATATTCTTAGTGTTGCATCATTTCAAGAATGACGTGCAACTAGCACATTTGTTATTCTTCCTAGTTGCAAAGGTAGATTAAAAGGAAGCAAAGTGATTTACATGGTCATGCTCAAGAGAGTTAGTGTAATGCTTTTGTATTTGCTAATGAGAGCAGTAATGTGTATGTACAGTACAAACTTGCCCTTTATGTGCAGTTGTTTAGGTAGTATAATAGTACTGTGATTCTCTTAATGTACTTAAGGTTCTGGCTCATGAAGTGGGTTTTACCTTTCATTTGTTATTTTACTTTTTGTTTATTTCTGTTCTTGACACTCCGTGAATCTACTTTTTCTTGTATTTCCTGCAGAACACTGGTACTCTAGTTCTAATGTCATGTCTTGCGAGCTCTTTCTTATCAGAACTGTAGCACCTTAATACTTGTAGAGGCATCAAAATTGAGGGAAAGTGTATCTATTTGGTAGATTTTCTTTCATCTGTTGATACGCTGACTGTTGTGGGGCAGGTATGTCATTAAATCATCAAGACATCCCTGTATTTCTTGGAACATACCGGATGCAGTTCTACATCGCTTGGCTGTTCTGCTTAGGATCATGAAGCTGCTTCCATCTGTGGCAGTCCTAAGCACCCACGGTATTTCTATATGCTGATCTTCAGAGAAATAACTACTCTGTTTATCTTTCTTGATTTCTAGTAGAATAACGTTCCTTTGTATGTTTAGATTACAGCTTCCTTATGTATTGGGGACAGACATTTAGCAGGGCCTGTTGCATTGGACAAGGGGTAATGGTTTTAAACTAAAAGAGGGTAGGTTTAGACTAGATGTAAGGAAGACTTTTTTTTTATGGTCAGGGTGGTGAAACACTGGACCAGGTTGCCCAGCGGCGTGGTAGATGCCCCATCCCTGGAAACATTCAAGGTCAGGTTGGACGGGGCTCTGAGCAGCCTGATCAGGTTGAAGATATCCCTGCTCGTTGTAGGGGGGTTGGACTTAGATGACCTTTAAAGGACCCTTCCAACCCAAATGGTTCTATGACCCAACCAAGAGCCAGGAGATGGTAAGCCAGGTAAAGGAATTGAGGGAGAGAGGAGAAAGGAAATCAGTTTAGTTTTTCTTCTGGATCAGTTCTCTTATCTCACTTACTACGTAAATGCACAATACCTGACAGTGATGCAAGTGAGGATGCTGCGGCGTGTGCCTGGGGTTAAGGGGGAAGGTAAACTTTCTCTGTTCAGCCCGAAGTTACGGTAGCTTAAGGTGACCCTGGCACTGCAGCTTTGGTGTGGGTGTGCTGCATGCTAGTATATGGTCTGTCTAGTGATTGTACTGAACGTACAGAGGAAAAGGAGGACGTGGTTTCACTGATGTTACTTTTCTACTTAGACTGTCTAAAAATATTTTACAGGAAGATGCTAGCCTCTTCCGCTCCTCCAACTCTACTTCAGATATTAATATTTTCTTAAAATTTTTCCAGACTTTCTGCTGATGAGGGAAAGGTATTGTGTAGTTTTTGATGCATTATATGATGTGCCTGCGGGGTAGTTACAACTAGTTTATGCTTATTGTAGGTCACCTAAGTTACTATTCTAATTAAATTACTACCCCTAATGACAGAAATAGGAAAATAAATCAATAAAATTTCAATTTGACTTAGAACTTTCTTTGGGGTCTCTTCTGTTTTTAAGCCTTACAGGATTATTATTGTTTCTGTAGGCTAAACCAGGCCAAATAGCTCAAGTTAAACCTATTAGAAAGCTGGCGTGGATTTAAAGGCTCAGAACCATCTGGGAATGGGATCACATGTAGTAGTTCTTAATATAGACAGCTTTGTCATTGCGTATCTATTTGAGAACCAATTAATTTGCACTGACCTAAAGCAGTGTTGTGACACACTTGCATATGTAAAAAGGCTAAAAGTATTGTTGAGCAGAAACTTAATATTTTTATGTACGTATTTAATCTCAAGGATAAAATGTAAGGAGACCGGCATTTATATATAAAGTTTTGAAAGAAAACACAAGTTCTTCCTCTGGCTATTTTTATTCACCTTTGCCTAGGACCTTGTTTTACTCGTTGCTGGTTTTGGTTTTTTCCCCTTCTCTAAATTAGCTGCTCCATATGAAGTGTCCTCTAGGTTTGTATAATCACTCCCCAATGTTGACTGGGTTTCTAAGTGCATCTATAGTATAAATTATAAAGTGAAACAAACTTTTATATTTGGAAAAAATTAATGCTGAGATTGTGTGTTGAAGTGTCACATTAAAATTTAGCCTTATTACTGTATGAGAAGGCTAAAAATTTCAAATAGGAATTTTTCAAGAGCAGCCAAGTACTAAATTTTTTTTTTTTTCATAAAAGTTCTGGGATTTTTTTTTTTAAATGCTACTTCACATCCTTTTAAAGGATTTAAATACCAGATACCTTGGGAAAATAAGATATTGCACATATAATCTACCTGTTCAATTCACCAAGAAGAAATGCGAAAATTAAGAGATTGCTGGAGCCTTTAGCAGTTAATTTCTGTATTTCTAAACACTTGTGACAATGTGTTATTGATGCAGAACTCCTAGATGGTGAATAGGTAAGATGATTCTGTAGATAAAGAAGGTAAAATTGGACCTTTATTTCTCTGCTGCTCCTATTTTTAATTTTTATATGTAGGAGTCAGGCATAAAAAAAACTAACATCACTTCTCTTTGTGACAAAATAATGCTTCATTTTTATTTGGTGCTGAATTCTAACATGGTCTAGATATTACCAAAAATTTCTTTTATTTTTGTTGATTATACAGTGGAAGAATCCGACATCATCGATCTCGAAAAACGATACTGGCTTCTAAAAGCTCAATCAAGAACTGGACGTTTTGATTTAGAAACATTTGCCCCCTTAGTTTCTCCTCCTATTCATCCATCTCTGAGTGAAGGTATGGAACTTTGTTCAAACATGCGAGGAAGTGATGTTGCTGTGGTGTTCAGTGTGGTGTTCAGTACCTGATGGTCTACTGACATACAAATTTTATGGCTTTAAAAGTGAGCCTATTTTAAAATGTATTTTAAGCTTAAATTACAGAGATTCATTCCACTTAGTTCTGGATGTGTGAAAATGAGAAAAGATGCGTGAGAAATCTCTATTTGTTGGGAAATCTGGAATGACGAAGGAAGTGATGCTTCTGTGTGTTGCATTCTTATTAGTTTTCAGAAAATATGTCAGACTTTATGTATAATTTGCTCTGTAGTTGTTTAAAATTTTTCATTGGATTCCTTAAGATTCTGTAATGACAAAATATACTGCTGTCGCTGAATGAAATAAAATAGAAGACCATTTTTAAACTGACAAATGTGAGTTTCATCTATTAAATGACAATTCAGCATGCAAGTCAGTATTATATCATGCAGTCAATGAAACAGTCTTCCATAATAGTGTAAGTTAAGGAACAATTTGTTCAGAAGACTTGGTCAGGAGATTTGTATGTTGCCATGCAGATATATTAATAACCAAGCTGGTCTTTCAAGTTGAAGCCACTCTTATAATAACTGGAGGTTGCAGTTGTCTAATTGCCATTTACTGCACAACATAAGGACATTAAGTAACATTCTACTTACATGCTAGTTTTTGTCTGCAGTCCTAGAGTGGCAATTTTTTTATCACCAAATGGCCAGCTTTACTGACAAGTGCCAGCAGTAAGTAGAAAATGGGAAATTCATCTGCAGTGGATGCAAGCTGTTAAAACACCACAACTTATGTTCAATTCAATAGGGATATATCCCCACGTCCTTTTGCTCGTAAGTGCGTTTTATCTAACTTAGTGATATACATTTACACAGCTGCTATCGGGAAACTTGAATGGTTTCTGGTCATCCTATATGTCTTCTGTGGATAGTGCAACTCAGCCATTGTCACTAAAAAAAATTTTTTATGGGATAAAAGTTATATGTGCTGAATGAATAGAACTCTTAAGTCCTTTGAAGGCCGGTAACTAAAACTCCTAACTCACTTAGGGCCAAATTTGCGATGGTATTCAGCGATTTTCCATAGGAGTTTTACAGGTACTTTGGAAAAGCCAAAGCATTTGGCATCTGAGTACCTTTACTATTTTGGTCCTTTAGCTTTTGTGAAAATGCTTGTCCTGACCGTACTGGTTTAGATGTACACTCTATAAATCAGTCATTACAAGGAAGACACGAGAATAAGGCTACAGTTCAGAATTCTTGATTCCCTCCCTACCCCGCCCCCGGCTTTGTTGAGCCATACATGAGTGATCTAATTCACCTTAAAAATTGTCTTAGTGGTGCTTAATTATCTTTATTACACTTAGTTATAAGTGTTTGTACTTCTTGCAAATGTTAACCATTAACCCTTTATGTAAATGCTAGGAATGACTGTCAGCTGTTTCAGCCAGATGCTGTAACAAGAGATGCTTTTGTGGTTTGCAGGTTTGTTTAATGCTTTTGATGAAAACCGAGACAATCACATAGATTTTAAAGAAATTTCCTGTGGGCTCTCAGCATGTTGCAGGGGACCCTTGGCAGAAAGACAGAAGTGTAAGTATGCAAAATGTTAACTGTTGTTTTTGGGGAAGTTTTTCAGTTTGAGCAATGAGGTTTAGTTGTTTCCACCTTTTTAGAATTTTTGTCCACTGAACAAAGTGTGTGTCTGTGAAAGGGGACAGACTTTAGAAAATTTAGTTTTTTAAAAAATTAAAGGCATTTTAAATATCAAGGCTTCCTTTTATAAGGAAGGCTGTATTTCGTAACTTACCCATAGCTTCATAGAAATTATCAACCTGTTTGGGAAAAAAAATTATTTCAGAAGTTATTTTGCAGTGTTCTGCATTATGATGCAGAAGTGGATATCTCAATATAGAAAGTGCAAACACTTACCTATTTATTATATATAATACAAAACAAATGTCCTATTTGATTGTCTTGTGGTAAATAGCATGTTCTGGCTTGTTTACTGTCCAGTTTTCAGCTGATTCCCTGCAAGGTTCTTGCGTTTTGAAATACTTTTGTTCCGTACTTTTCCAAAGCCATATTGCTGCATCTTAAAAGCTATCATTCACTGGAAGTTTCTGGATGCACATATGTTCCCTGCTATGTCACATCAGAAAACACAGCACAGAATTGCAGGAATCTAGATTTCAGTTTATTAAACACAGCTGCTCCATTTCCTCACTACCACACATGCATCCTGCCTCATCAGAACTGTCAGCACTAAATCATATTCTTGTGACTCTGCAGACTTACGTTCTGCAAGAAAAAAAAAAAAGCTGTTGAGTAGTTCTAACATAGAAAAGTAATTTGCTTTTTTCTCAGTTTGCTTCAAGGTTTTTGACATTGACAGGGATGGTGTGTTGTCTCGCACTGAACTTAAAGAAATGGTGGTTGCACTTTTAGAGGTCTGGAAAGATAACCGTACTGATAAAATACCTGTAAGTTATATTTGTCTTTTTATTTATTTGCTTCTGTTTCTTAAAGTCATCCTTCAAAAGTAGGAATGTGAATATTGTTTGAACATGGTTTCAGTGAAATGCAGGCTTCCTTCAGCTACCTTAGCTGAGGAGTATTGATAACTGGATGTAACTTACCTTGCATAACTTTGACCTGCCATTAACCAAAGCAGAATGATTTGACTATAATATATGCTGTTTCATATAGAGAAACATTAGGTACAAAAGTACAACTGTCTGGAAGCACTCAGTTGCAAATTATGTAGAGGTATCATCAACATTTCTTACAGTTACATTTTTATTCTGAACACATGCAGCTCCAGAGAGTGCTGTGAGAATTTAACTCTGTTTTCTAATCCTTTTGTTTGTTAAGGAATTGGACATGGATTTGTCTGAAATTGTAGAAGATATTTTGAATATGCATGATACCACAAAGGTAGGAATTTGCTGTTCTTTCCTTGTCATTTTTATACCCTAGTATCTTCAGTTTATTTATAAGAAAGTAAAATCTTGTGCTTTCTTTAAAGCAGAGATGTGTCAATGAAAGAATCTCTTTCAAGAAATGTCAGTTTTCCATTAAAATTTTCTACGTTGTTCTGTGAGAAAAAGAACACGTTTGAATTTTATAAGCCGTTTTAATATATGAAACTAAACAAAAATACATAACCAAATGAAATTAATTTGAAGCGTATACTGTTTGCAAGGCTTTGCTGTCTATAATTAATACCAATTTTAAATCTGATGCTTGACTTTTGTTCTGGAGAAACCGTTCTTTTGTTTCACGTTAAAAATGATCTTATGAAAAAAGGGGTAGTGCATTAGTGTATCTTACCTTTTATGCTGTGTAAAGACACATTATCCTCCTATGCTGGAACAGAACTCTATTAATTCAATAGTAACTTATGCATTATCATTATCAAACTACTTTGTTTGCAATAATATTATATACAACCAGTGAACTATATATGACAATATTGTTTCAGAGCTAAGTATCCGTGAAACTATGGAGGCATCTGTCATGACTGTTGTGACACAGAGCAAAAAGTCTTAGTAGTTTATTTTGTGCTTTATAGTTAGCTGTGTGTAAATCTTTAATTATGTTCTTGCTTTTTTGAGATAGTGCCTATCTTCTGCAAACAATATATAAGTTGTTTCTATTATTTCATCCTTTGCTTCACTAATTAGGAAGAGTGTCTGGAAGCTATAAATAATTTAAGAAAAACTATAAAGAATATCTAGAAATGCTTAATTACTTGTTTGAATAGTTGTCTTGCCTGCTTGTACTCCAACAAAGTGGTAGGCAAATATTTTATTATAATTCTTTCATTACCAAAGCAGTCAAAAATACAGCTTCAGTGAGCTCTTTCTTTCATCCTTTGAGGTTTTTATCGCTTGCTTTTTAAAAAAGGATAGTTTATAAGCAAGTGTATAGCAGTCTCACTTCCACAAAGAGTTAAAAAAGAAGACTAAGTCTTCAGAATATGTTTCATAGTTGCATCATGAATGTATTGCTGGAAAGAGCTGATGGTGCAGTCATTCATTACATAAATTACTTAACCTCTCTTCATATGTTAGCTTTGACCTGTGTGAACTCTGGAGAAAATGGCTTGTAAGAAGAGGTGGAATAACTGCCACTGCTGTAAAAATGGCTATGAATTATAATATAAAAAATTCAGATTGATCCTATCACTGAATTGTTGAAAATCAGAAGGTGCTCTGACATTGGTCAGTGTTATGCTACTGTAACTTTAAGCAAGTTATTAAGAATTAGTAGGGCTTGTGTTGTAAGGGAAGAGCATAAGGACTTGATGATCCAAAATAGTTTTTCCCAGCCCACTGAGGAAGGTGGTGGGTTTCTGAATGGATGCAAGTATCTATATGTGCAGAGCTTATTTGGACGATCAAAGTCTTATATCATCTTAGTCTTGTTTGGTTTATCACAAAGTGATTGCTCTGACCAGTCACATACTGCTTCTGCTGGTTTCATGGTTTGAAGAAAGTATGACTACTGCAGTTGGGCATGAGTACTAAATCTGAATGATGGAGAGCAGGAGCAAAGGTTACATGCTGTGCATAGTTCGTCCTCTGTACTCTCAAAGCCTTTTGGTTCTTCAGGTTGCATGTTATGCTAAAACTGGATTTTTCTTCTTTCATTGGATCAGATTTTATTATCAGAGTGGTAGATGCTAATTTTTATCAAATCACTGGCTTTGTCATGCCTTGTATGACACATTAAATGAGCATTTTAATAGAAACGGGTTTAATGGTTTGATGTGTTTTTCCTTCCCCTTTCCTTCTCCTCCCTTTAACTAAGCTTGGACACCTCACTCTGGAGGACTACCAGATATGGAGTGTGAAGAGTGCACTTGCCAATGAATTTTTAAATCTGCTTTTTCAGGTAAGTTTAGAGGAAATTTAAACTTGAAAATTATGGTAATTAACTCTTGAGCTTTTTGCCTGGCCATGAAGTGCAGCATCTGCATTTGTGTCAACACACTTGTAGTTTTGTCTGTTGCAATACGTTATGTGTTTTTGCAATTGTGCATTACCTTGGCGGAATGATTCTCTGTTTGATTATTATTCTTTTCAGTGTATGGAGATGCCTAACACATAATTTTTTGAAGTTAACATAGTGTACTGTTTACAAAATGAAAAGAAATTTCAATGTATCAGCAGTTATATTTTCCATTAGAAAAAGGCTGTGTTCTTAAACAGTTGCTCTTTCAAATCTTTGCCAAGCAGGTGACACAAGAAATGAAAAACGTATAGCTAACTCTTTACAACCACTTTCCCTTTGCTTTTTTGTTAAGGCTGTCTGAGGAACCTTTCATTGCTTTCTTAATGGAGCAGCCCTTGAAAGCTGTGATATCATATCACTATTGTGTTGCAGAAGCTGAGGATTAAGTGTGTACTGAATTTGTTTTTAATTGAGCTTGAATTGGATTTTTATAAATCCTTAAAACAGTCATATTTTAGCGCTGGCTCACTTTGTGCAGAAAATAACCCCCTAAGAGTATTTTCATTCACTGCAGTTTGTTCCTTACCCATTTTCTGTAGTGCTTGATACTCTGAATTTAAATAATAATAATCCTAATGGAGCATTAAAGATTTGCCCTAATTTAGTATTCACCTCCAGCCCCATATGACACTCAGTTCTTCCAGGGAGGGCTGGGGAGAACTAGTGGGCTCTGTTCTCATCTTACAAGTGAAGCGTAATCATTTACAGGGTCAGACTGTAGCAGAAAAGTATTTCATCAGAAACAAGCTGTGTGGGTTTTTTAAAAAATAAATAATTGTTGTGAGAGGCTACCTGAATAGCATACTACTGATTCTCCTGTTTATGACCTTAGACTGCTTTATAAATTGTATTTTGACCTATACTTTTCTATGAACTTCATGGGGACTGAGTGAGAGTATTCTGAGGCCATCAGCTACGCCACAGCTGAAAAGAATAAAATCAGAAAGTTCTGCAAATTCTTCGTACCTAATTGCATCAGGTTTCGCTTACATGGCAACCTTCTCAAGAAGGGCTGTCTTTATTTTTGGACTGTCTAGCATCAAATATCCTATCATAATTTAATATTGATTAACTAACAAGTATCTGTGCAATACTGAGGTAGAATGAATGAACGTTTAATAAATTTGTCTTGACGATGATTACACATGGCAGTTTGGAGGTCTCATTTACAATATTTTTTCTCCTGACAGAGTTGCTACGTTTTTGTTTTAGATTTTTATTTCCTTTGATAACTTTATCCTATGAGGCACCCTCATCTCATGCTGCAGGCTCAGGAGCATACTTGCACAGGATAGAGCCTGCCATTGATTTGTCTGGGCATTTATTTGAATTGTCACGAGATTGTATGTCTCATCTGCAGACAGAAAAGCTAAGTAGTCTGAGTGGAGCGCCTTGGAAAGCTTGACAACAAATGGGTTTGTTTTCAGTGGGTTTAGTTTATATGAAGGATCTGATACTGGTGCAGTGTTACATGAGTTTAAAAAGAAACATCAGAGCCAGCTGTGTTGTGTGTGCTGAAAAATCTGTTGCTTCCCAGCAGCTAATGGCCTTTGTTTTATTCAGAATGTGAAATGGTCTCTCACACTGTAATATAAATTTAAATAAGATATCTCACCAGTCATTAGAAATCTCCAGCTGAGATGCAAATTGATAGCCTCAAAAGAGACATAAGGAAAAGACTATAAATCATGTTATGAGTAGCAAGCAGTTTGAAAACTGTCTCGGAGACAAGACAGCTGACCCTCCTCCCTGCAATGGGAAACAAAGACTCCTGCAGAGTCTGTTTCCCTCCGCTCATCACTCCCTGCCACATGCCCTGTGGCTGCGGAGCTGCTGGAAGAAACCAGCCAGAGACGTCACTGCAGCCAAGGCCAGGATGGTTTTACTAGGGAGAGAGGAGTGAAATATTAGCCATCTGGGACTGCCTTGTGCTCGGAATAAAACCCCACCCAAATCGAGTAGACATCTAGGGGGTGGTGCCTTTTTCTTCTGCATTTCTTTACAAAAAAAAAGCATCAGACGTTCAGAGAACGTTCTACAATTTTGAGAGCATTTTTGGAGGTGACTGATTGGTTGGAGACCCTTGGTCTCTTCATGTGCTCGTTTTCCTTTCAGTCCTTTATATAACCACTACAACCACTTCTCCCCATTTTCTCCCTTTCCTTTTTTTTTTTTTTTTTTAAACCTTTGGCTTATCCTCCTCCAGCAGCTTGCATTCTCTCAATTCCTCATTACCTCCCTCCATTACATAGAGACGTCTTAACTTTTTGTATATCTGACCCATGTCAGTTACTGTGATCTTTCATAGCATGTGCTTCAGACATGAAAATAATGAAAATTCATTTTCTGTTCACCTTAATTTGTCTTGGAGCATTTGACATTCTTGGTATCTTTGTCTTAACAGTGGGAACAGATTGTGAATCTCATAGCTCAAAATACTTCTTTTTTAGTGATTTGTTCAACTTTAGGTAATCTTGCTACATAATTAAGAGTTTTCAGAAAAGTCCCATTAGAGTTGTTCTCTTCTTTCATTTACCTAATGCTTGTTTCATAGTGGTGTAGTTCTTTATAAGAATGACTTTCTTTTTCCAGGTGTGTCATATAGTTTTGGGGCTACGACCTGCCACGCCAGAAGAGGAAGGACAGATTATTAGGTGTGTTTTTTGCTCAGAATCTTAAATGGTTTTCAGAATCACCTTTTGATATTTTCAAAAGGAAGGACTGTAATTTCCCTCTTTCAGCTAATACTTCATGTTGTTCGTTCTTTATGTGCAGAGGCTGGTTAGAAAGAGAAAGCAGGTATGGCCTTCAGCCAGGGCACAACTGGTTTCTTATTGCAATGCCATGGTGGCACCAGTGGAAAGAATATGTCAAATACGTAAGTATAATAATAATAATGTATACCAAATAAGTGATTTCTTTGTATTTGTGAATGTGTTGATGAAAAAAGAGTGGGGAGCAAGTGACGGCTTAACCAATAATGCTTGAAATTAAGCATCTCCTGTCTCTTAGTGGAAAATAATTGTTTTGCTGAATCATTGTCACAAGGTGAGCTTTTCACTATAATTTCCTTAAACTGTCAGCTCTTTCTGTACTTTGTTTCATCATTCCTGCATGTCAAAATACTTTTCTGAATAAAAACACACTCTCACAATAGCACTTCCCTTAAGTCTTTTGATCCATTTGATAATAAAGCTACCTATTTTGGTTTTGACTTTGCTTGGGCCACAAATGCTCGTTGTGTATTTTCTGGAGAAATAAAGGAGGGAATTGGTATAGTTTCATTTGTAGGCAATGATGAAATGTAGTCTGGTACCTGATGGTGATTCAAAGGAGTCCTACTAAAACTTATAGTTGCAGCATGCTCTGTAATACCCTCCAACAAAATATTTAAGTTAAAGCATCCCTATGAATTTTGCAAAAGAAAGCATATTTAATAAAATTAAATTTAATAAAATTTAATTGAGATGGAGATAAATATTCTTTGCAGGTTACTCAACCATGAATGTAGAATAAGTGAAATAAACTATTTCTCAAAAGAGTTTTATATAGTGATAAGTAATCACATAAGTATTTGAGTTGTTTTATAAATACAGATAACTAAAAATATTCCGAAAACTGCAACATATGCATTAACTAACCATGTAATTGCGGTTATTCTTTGGGCACAATGAATTGGACAAATGATGGCTTAAATGCCTGAAATACTAGGTAATTTGATCCTTGTCATAGTATAAGTACTCAGATGTGCACGAGATTTCATATCTAATCCTTTGCATAATAGCGCAATGCTGCTAGTCACTCTACCTACCTCTTGAGCAAACAGAACACTCAGAATTACCCTGAAACTCTATAAATTATTACTGTAATTGCAACATAAATTTTAGTCTTATTTTTATACTTTTAGCTTTACTGCACAGTTTTGTTATTTGTCAAGGTATTATGCTTAGTGATGTGATAAATAGGGGACAACATAAAACACTTTTTCCAGTGTTGTTACAGTGATGTTCATTGCATGGATTTTCTTTTTTCCTTTCTAAGGCTCAGTTAATTCCCTTTTTCTTCTGTTTTCTCATTTATTGATGTTTCTTGTTGTGACTAGTGCTCTAAATTGGGTAGGATTCTTCCTACATCTTGTCTGTAGTGGTCTGGCAAGTTGTGCTTTTGGGGGATGCAAATTTTTTTTCCCAGGCTTATCTTGCCTAAGTGTGAGCCAGATTGCCTTTGCAATGCTGTTTCTTCAAAGGAAGCAAAGGAACTTTGTTGCAAAACAAAGTTAGGGAAGACTTGCAGGTTCGAGGAAAGAATGTTTTTCTTTTCTTGTGCTTTCTGTTCTCATTTAACCATACAAAATTCAACAAGGGCAAATCTTCAAGTATTTATAGTCTGTAATTATAGCTGTCTAAGATGGTTGTCTTTTTATGTATCTAGACAGAGAAAAATAATTCTGGTATTTCACAATTTTTATATTGTGCAGAAAAGTTTATTCAATTGGTTTAACAATTTTGGCTGTTTGTTTCTGCAGATTTTTCATCAGTAGATCTAGAAAGTTGGGGTTTTTTCTATAAAGCTTGTTGTGATATGCAAAAGTGGTCACACAGCTGTGAATGTTGGTGATTGATTTGGCTGATGCTAAATGTCTTTGATATTGGCTTATAATTAACTTTTCTACTTGCATACCAATTTTAGGATGCAAACCCTGTTGTGATAGAGCCTTCATCTGTCTTGAGTGGAGGTAAGAATTCACTCATAGCTGCTGCAGCCAATACTTCAGAACAGGGAGAAGACAAAATGGGAGGTCTTAATTACTTCAGTGCAACAGAAGAAAAGTTTTCAGATAATATTTCTACTGCATCAGAAGCCTCAGAGACTACTAGCAGCAGTAAGCATAACATCTTATTTCCTTGGAGGTTTAATGTAGAACAGGTTTTGAGAAAACTTGATACTGCATGGATCCCTCCAGGCGAAAAGATAACACAGTTTAGATTGCAGAAGTGGCCTACATGTGGATGTCGGTGAATTACTGGGATTTTTTAGTCTGTGGTGGATAAACAAGAAACAGTCTTGTTTAAACAGGAATTCATCTTTTTTGCTATGATTAGTTTCCACAATTGTTTCCAAGATAGTTTTTGTCTTATCATCTGTTTTCTGAGTGGCTCATTCCACACACACCCCCCCCTTCACATAAAGTTGTTTCTAGCTCATACCTAGTTGGTATTGTACTATGTCTTGCAATGAGATGACCTCAAATACTACAAAATGGAAAGAAGCAGAAAAAAAATTTAGGAAAAACTTACTTAAATCACATGCCCTGTAAAACTGTAAGTTTGTGCAGATTCTAGGAGCCATCTTTGTGAAAGAAGAAGAAATTTTAGTGGTGATTTTCAGTCAGTCCTTGTGAGAATTCGAGGTGATGGTTTTTTCCTTGTAAGACAGCTGAGTGTTGCATCTGATATTTTAAAAGCTGTATCGTAAAATTGTAACTTCAATTTAAAGTAGATAAATTCCTGTGATCACTTTTGGGGTCGGGGTTGGGGAATAGAGGAAGAGCAGGAAGGAACACAAGTTTGAGATTAAACGTTCCTTCTTTTTCTTTTTTCTAACCCGAAACTTAGATTTAGTGTTCTGCATAACAAAAGGAGGTTCTATAAGAACAAAAATCTCAGAATCACAGTATCACTAAGGTTGGAAAAGACCTGTAAGGTCATCAAGTCCAACCTTCAACCCAACCCCACCATGCCCACTAAACCATGTCCCGCAGTGCCACGTCCACACGTTACTTGAAATACGTGCTGTTTCAAGAGGAAAGAATCAAAATAAGGCATTATTGCATATATATTCAGGTTTTTGTATAAGATTTTCAAGAGTTTGATATTCAAACATCCAGACAACAAGCAAATGCCAAACACATTTGCTCACACAAACCTAGTTAGGCTGTTTTCAAACCAGTATTTGTGTAAGTATCTGCTTTGGTATTTGGATCTCGTATATCCACTTCTTTACCTTTTCTGAGAGTACTAGTATAGTTGTCACTCTGTAGTTTGGAAGAGCTGCATGTTTTCCTGAAGTATGAAGGACAGCAAACTTCTTCAACAGCCTTTTTTAAAAACAAAAAAAGAGGATACAACAGGTTAACTGATTTATTTGTTATGGACTCATGAACTGAAATAGAGAGATTGTGGTTTTTTTCTTGTATTCTCTTACAGATACTCTTTACCCTGGCACACCAGGGACTGATGTATGTTTTGCTAGGCAGCATAATACTTCGGACAATAATAATCAGTGTTTCCTTGGAACCAATGGGAATACTTTGCTACAACTTAATCCTCAGAAACCAGGAGCTATTGATAACCAACCCCTAGTAACACAAGAACCAGTGAAGGTAAATGCATCTGAGTCATGTGAATATAGGAAAAGTATCTTTTAGCATGCTTTTATCACAGCATTTTATGTGTTGTTTTTTTCAGCTAGTGGCTTAATTCTAAATTGCCACTGCTTTGTCATATAACAAAATTTGGGTTTCTTACTCTTATCTTAAGAGGAAAAAAATTGTGTTCTGTTTCTGAGGCTACTATGGAGTGTTTTGTGAGAAGGGAAACATTCCAAATGTTCTTAAACAGCTTCACAAAACTTACGAATGAAAAAGGCATTTATGAAAACACAACTTTCAGCATTAACTGTAAAATATTTTAACAATTAAACACTTTTCTTCAGTGTTTTCAATCTAAATATAAGAGTTTTTTGCTATTGCATAAAACCAGAAAATAGTTAATTAAATAGTAAAACAAAACTGACAGTTTTTCCAGTATTAGTGCAAACAAAACGTAAAACACAGATGAGCATAGACTGGCTTTCTCTATGCGATATCTGAAGTTGTTGGAGTAGGTGACACAAGAGAGAAATGTAATACAAATTTTATATTGGACAGCCTTCTAGAGAAATAGTAAGTAGTGAAACTTGAGCACTAATTATTGTTGCATTTAAATACCATCTTTCAGTATGAAAAGCAGTTGCTAATTGCTACTTAAAAGTTTTTTAATAATTGAAAAGTGTTCTGTGTTCATGAACTAAAATCGTTGTAGCTGTATACTATTTTTTCCGCTTGAGATTTGATAAAATGCGTTTTTGTTTAAAGGCTGCATCATTAACAATGGAGGGTGGAAGATTAAAGCGATCTCCACAGCTAATTGAAGGAAAGGACTACATAATGGTACCAGAACCAGTTTGGAGAGCACTTTACCATTGGTATGGAGCAAATCTGTCGTTGCCCAGGCCGGTAAGTTGTGATTATAGACACTGTTTACTTGCCATAACCACCGAGATAATATAAACAACCTAATGTGCTGAAGCTTTTACCAGTTGCACAAGGTAATCCTTTGTGGTCATCTCCTACTTCATCCAAAATGGATAGTCTAAATGAAAAGTCTTGAAGACCAAGCTGGGAAAAAGCAGGCTTGGAAATGGACATGGATAGGAGGAAGTTGTGAATATTTACCAGAAGGCTGCAGCACAAACCCCAGGAGATACTGCAACAGGGCAGAAGTGCTGCTCAACTGATCATGATTGCTAAAGCAGACAAAAGTAAACTTGAGATCAGTTTAAAAGACTTGGCATCAAAACACTTATCTTTAAAAGCTAAGATAAATTTTCAACTGGTCTGCAAAACCAATAAAATTAAAACTGGGACACCTGCAGCTTTGAAAATGCATTTCTTCTCTCTTACAATTTCATGAAGTGGGGGGAAGGTAACAATTGCTGTCCTTCGAGTTCAGGGTCATAGAAAATACAATGCACAAGATTTGGTGAAGATCTAAAAAGCAGCAAGAGTAGGTATTCCGAAAAAGAATTTGCGTATGGGCATATCAGCTTTTGAGTACTGCACAGACCAGTTAAGCTGTGCATTTATCATAAGCAATTCCTCAAGATATAGATGGTAAAACTGGGTTGGCATCTACTATCTAAGGCTGAATCAGCATGATTCTGGTTAACCATGTTCAGTGCTAAAAGCAAAGACTGGTAATCTCACCTGATGAACTCATCCAGTCAGGCTCTTCTTTTAATTCTTCAGTTTTGATTTTTTGTTGCAAGTATTAAGTATCGTGGCTGTGTGAATACCAGTTGTTATTTTGAGCAGATCACATATTCAAAGTACGTTCTTTTGTTCATTCTTCTTCTAGGATTATGATAATTGCCTTTATTTTTTCTAATGAATAACTGAAAATCTTACTGGCGAGGCAAGTGATGATCATTCACATTCTTCAGCACAGAACCAGTAACACTCCTCCAAACTTATGGAATACTCATTTGTCAGCAAATAATTCCTATGTAGTGAATTTTTACATTTCTTACGTTTTACAGTAAGCAGAAAAGCCAATGTATCACAATAAAATTGTGATATAGTTTTACAAACAATTAACGTGTTTCCACTGTGTAATAAAAAAGGTATTTGCAAATTGGTAATGCTGTGTGTTTCTGTCAACAATTATCTAGTTGCCTGTAGTCACTTAAAATCTTGCAATGAAATTAACTAATTAGAAAGAGCCTGTCAAAGGTAAGGTACTATTTGTACTTGTTTGCATAGAAGTTTTGTTAAAAGAAAAAAACCTTGAAGAACTGAAATTCACTTTCTGTAACTAACACTAGGATTTTCTACATTAAAGCTGTAATATCTTTAATGAAAAATAATTTTGGGCACAAAACAGAATGTATTGCAGAATATAATTTTCAAATGTGAAAGTGCTATATATTAAATGGAATTGACTAAGTGGAATAGTAATTAGTCGGTGTTATCCTAATAAGATTTTTTTGGTTGCAGTTAAAACAGCAACAGTATTTCTGAAAGAGAAGCAGTAATTATACAGCGATAGTCGTTAAATCATGTAATTTACTCGCAACTTATTCAGCTATCTCTCTGTTTCTTTGTGTGTAATATTGCAAAATGATTAACAGGTCATAATCATTTGGAGCTAAGGCTGGCATGCCTTGAATTGTTAATACTGAATTTATAAAAAAGTAGGCTGATGTTAGAGGCAGGGAAAATTGAAGTCGTTTTCTCTTAGAGGCATTGGAAACTTTCTTGAATTTCTGTTGAGTAGATTTATTCCATATAGTGGTTGGTTTGTTCTGTGTCAGGTACTCTCTTACAGAAGCTATGCTTTAAAAAAGGAAGTGAGGGGATTTTTTTTTTTTTTTTTTTTTTTTTTTTTTTTTGATGGTAGCAACAGAGATTAGGTGGTTGGTGGGTGTCACAAATATACAGTGTCACAAATGGGAGAGAATTAGCTGTGTGATTTTTGATGATTTGGTCTGTTAGCCATAGTACTGGCAATTATTTTACAGTGAAGAATCACTGGCTTCTGTTACCCTCCTCCCACACATTCTCCATGGAAACAAGCATCTTTCATGATCCAGAAAAGGCCACATCTCTTTATACACAGCACAAACTACTGTGCTTGAGATTTTTGCAACAGGGTCATTGAAAAAGAGACCTCTATTCAGAATGAGAGAATTTTAGTTTGGGTATCCTGTCTGCAAAAAATATAAATAATGTATGCATGAACTTCAGCTTTCCGGTCCATAATTAAGGAATATTTTGACACTTAGTTATTTGAACATTCGAATTCTTGAAGATCATTTGATTAATTGCAACCACGTGTACAGGCACTCAGAGTCCCAGTCTCCCACCCTGCAGTAGGGACTATTATGTTGTTTCTTTCCAGAAAATGTCATCACTATTGTTTTTGTTGTAATGAAATTTAATACCATGGCACTTTGGTGCATCATATTGCTTCTCACAACTTCAGCTGAGTGTTTTCTTCTGCTTCACATGGTCGCAAAAATAATGAACTTTCCTGCCACTTATGTATGTCTATGTTTGGGTGGATCTAGATAGCAAAACCTGCCCAAAAAATTATGACTGAAAAGCTGCAAGTCGTGTTCTGGGGTAATTTCAGCTTTTTCTGTCAACATATCAAAATGCAACAAAAGTAAATTTCAGTCTGCTCTTACAATATGAAGGTTTTAACTCAATCCTATAGTTCAAAAAGTTCAGAACAAATGTCTTATTCAGCATGTGTGAGTTTTTTTCAACAGTTGTGAAACTTTTATATTGAAGTATACACTGAGTAGAATTAATGAGGTTCGTTGTAAATTCACATGTATTTCAGGAATTATAAAAATGTTCTTTCCATGGTGTTGTACAGGAAGCTATGCTCCACTAAATAAGGTGTTCACTTTTGACAATCTGCAATTAATAAGCTTCAAAAAGTGCTTAGAAATCAGTAAATTGTTATTCCTGTGGATATTTGCCTAAGACCCCATAAGAAGTTCAGAGGATTTCTCCTCTCCTAGTAAAACATAGTTTATTTTTTAACCATCTACTTTAATCATTACTCCCTGTTCCTGTTGGGATGTCCTACACGTTTGGAACAGCAGTCTCTAAAATGTGTTTTAAACATCTTTCCTAGGTGATCAAAAACAGCAAAACAAATGTGCCTGAACTAGAGTTATTTCCTCGCTATCTGCTCTTCCTGAGACAGCAGCCTGCCACTCGAACGCAGCAGTCAAACATCTGGGTGAATATGGGTATGATGAGCCTGAGAATGTTTCCTCAGCATTTACCTAGAGGTAACTTAAGATTGCAGCAAGAATACAAGTGCGCAGTTTCTAAGCAAGCGAGACCCACAGCTGTAGGAGCTTGCTGCCACTGTGCTTGTACACCAGCTAATCAACTGTAAGGCACAATCAGCATTTGGTAAAGATTTAAAGGCTTCCCTCCTATCTTCTCTTGAAAGGAAGAGGCGTGAGGGAGCATTTTCAGTGAAGTCAGTTAAATCGCGTAGTTACTGCAAATAGATTGGTGAGTTGAAAGTGAGAAGTGAGCACTGCATAAACTGAACAGCTGAGAAGGGCAGATCTGAATAATCCTGTTGGTGTTAATTTTGTAGCCACAGAATGCATGCATCTGTGCATTGGGGTGGGTATGTCTATCTGGTAGTACGGTGGTATAATAAATTAAATCATTGTTCAGCCAACTGGTTCTGAGTTACTTGGGCAGCTAGGCTTTAATGCCCAAAATTATTTAGTACTCTTTAGAAAGGGATTGAATTAATGGAATATGAAGACTGTTACTTGATGCGGTTTGGAAAGACAATTCAGTAGAAAGTGTAAACAATTAAAATATATGTGCCATAGTTGTGGTGGTAATGCTCACCAAAAGATTGTACGAGTAATGGGCTATAAGAATAATCTTTAGATTGCAGCTTCACATTTCAGCTGAAAAGTGTTGCAGGATTTGTTTGAAGAAACACCTGATGTTCGCATGCATGTGCATTTGGCTACGCACAGATATACGTATGCATCCACAGTAACCTATATGCAGAAATGGGCTCACCTGACTACTGAAAATTAAATCCTTTAGCCTTACTAGTGTTAGCCTGTGTTTAAAAATCTCATGCAGATGCTCAGTTTTTCACTGCTTTGGTAGAATCTCAAGCTTAACATGTAGATAGTGGCTGCCTGCTTGATCAAGTTCCGCTACAGAAACTGCCTGCTATCCAAATTCATTTTTCCTACTTGACCTAATAAAATGGAAACTGCTTTGTTTGGACATCCTAAAATGCCCAAATTCAAATAAAGAGAATCTTCTGATGTGCCAAATTTGATCTCGATTTGGAATTATTTTGCTCTGCACTAATTTATTTGTCCAATCAGTTATTAATCTTTTTGAGTTTTCGAATATGCTTTCTTGCTGTAATCTTATAACTAATCCTCTGATCCCTAATCTCAGAAAATGCTTTTTCGTTTTCTTTAAAAAAAAAAAAAAATGAGTACTTTGCTTGGTATACTGAAGCAAAACTGATGCTTTGCTGACTTAAAAGATGATGACAGTATATTTTTACTCTCTTGTCAAAGTGCATGTGATACTGCATCTTTTCATATGGTGCTATTTATTTTATTTTAATCTTTTGACAGTGAAAGTAGAACAATGTCACTTCTCTGGTTACTGAAGTAATGTGGTTGCCCAATTAGGTTTGGCTGTATAATAAAAGCTTTTCATGAATATGTTACAGACCTGTCTCTGTGAGGAGTGGGAAACTTCCTAAGTTTAAACTAAAGAAGCTTAAAAAATAAAACTTGTACACTTCGTCTCATCTCTTGCTCATATGATAGAAAAGAGCAACAGTCTCGACTGATGGGATTAATTTGTGTTGCAAACATGAGATTGTTGAGAAATTCTGGTGAAAATCCTAGGCGTCTTCACAGAGTATGTTTTGAGGAATTTAGTCTTTAAGAATACTTTTATTGTGAAACTGCCAGGCTGATTTCATCTTCACAGATCAGCGTTCATCTCCATGGAAGAGCTGAAGTAAAGTCATGCTACTTCCGAGAACAGTCAGACTGATTTTTTTGACCTTATTTTTTACTTACAATGTTCTCTCAAAAAGAAAATTGTCATGAAGTTTTGAGGTCCTTTAGTTTGAAAATTACCATTGTTTCTGATACTGTCCCTTTAAGAAAAAAAAGAATAGTCCAGCCTTTTAAGACTTCTTTGAAATTATTTATTTCCTATGAGAATCTTAGGGGAGCAATTTTCTAATAGGTTTTGGTAAGAAGGGCGGTAAATTTATCTGCTTTGTGATAGCAAGTTTATTGTCCCAAAGGTTTAGTAACAACTAGCTTTCAGTCTAACTCATTATTTTATCCATAAACAAAAGGAGTAGAACTGTGTACTTCTTTTTCACAAAATGTACTTCTGGTACATGTAGTGTATAAGTTGTTATTGATCTGATTTCAGTTGGCCTATGAGTATATGCATTATCTTTTACCCTTTTCTTATGATTGTGAATCCAGGGAATGTACCTTCACCGAATGCTCCTTTAAAAAGAGTGTTGGCTTACACCGGCTGCTTTAGTCGAATGCAAACAATTAAAGAGATACATGAATATCTCTCCCAGAGGCTACGTATAAAAGAAGAAGATATGCGCCTCTGGTTATACAATAGTGAGGTAATGTCAGTCTTTTTTCTTCCTGTTTTTTAATCAGCTTTTGGATATTGTATATCTTATTCTTTTCTATGCATGGAAAAAAAAAAGTGGACATAAGTTTCCTTTGCAGTTTAACCACCCAGGTTGGAAGATTCTTGCCCCTTATTTTCTAGAGTTTTTTGTGCACTCCAAGCAGTGAAATTTAGATTTTGGTGTTAATGACCCAGAAAACTTATCTTCTGTTTTCTTAGTAGCCTGATAAACATTAAATTATTCTGTGATGTATTTTAAAATTGGCAATTGGTTGACCTATTAAAAGGCTTGATAGGAAGTTTCATAGAAACTGTTTTAAATGGAAATAAAAAGATATTCTTTCATTGACACGCATGATGCTGTAGGCTTTGTTGGCACAGAAGCCAGCAGCCATCCAGGATCTTTTGCAAATGTGTATGTGAACAAATTGCAATGAACAAGCAGAATGTATTCCTCCAAATCATTAAGTGCATGTAATTATCTCATTCTAAAGAAATACCACATAAAATTAAAGCATTGAACTAGATGCTTCTGGAGATCAGTGAACTACTGTATTTAATTAACATAGGTAGGAAGCCGGTGCTCTCATTTTTGTGAAGAAATTGTTAATACTGTTTTCATTTCATTGCTTCGAGATTGAAATATCCTCAGACAATTTTAAATCTAGAAGTAATAACTATATCAAGTATTTTTTCTCCTGCAGAACTATCTTACTTTGCTGGATGATGAAGATCACAGACTGGAGTATCTTAAAATCCAAGATGAGCAGCATTTAGTAATAGAAGGTATAAAAAGGGCCTATAATTTGTTTACACGCTAAAACCGAATAGTTTTATATGAGTGTATATATGGTTAGTAAATTGTGTGTAGTACCCATTTCTGTAATTGCCCAAACTACACAAATATATAGGCCTACTGCCCAAGTATTTTATTTTTGGAAGTGTTTTGAGAAGGAAGAGCATGTGTAAATAGATGTCTGTCTCTATATATGGATGTATTGAAAGAAATACAGGAAGAAATACCAAAGCTTCAAATAACCCACTGCCCCTACAGTAATAACTGAAATACCAGAGATTTAACAAAAGCAGTGTGAGGCATCTGAGGCTTTTTCATTGTCTGATTTTTCTTTTGCTAATTTTACAAGAACTCAGGCTATGGTATTTGCATGAACACATTCTTACTCACAAAGCAAAAGGTGACTGAAACTACATGTTTCAGTCCATGTCAGGTTAATTTCTACGATTTTCATTACAAGCTGCTTTTATTTTCACATCTGGAGAGAACCCAATGCATTTGGACTTGACTGCTTGATGGACTCTCGTCGTGGTGAAAAGGCGTCATAAATGATCTCAACCCTTCTTGTTTCAGTTTATGTCCACTGTGTCTTACCTTCCTGCCATGTGCTGCTACGCTAGGCAGTGCTACCAGTCACACATACGTTAAGCCTTTGTCAAAGGTATCAGGGTGCCCGGATCAGCTGAGTTTTCAACTAGTTTGACCTTTTTGGCTAATTTTTTAATAAGAAACAAGTACAAGCATACATACTTAATCCACTCTACTGTTGTCCATACGTCACAGAGGCTATATAGAAATCTGGGTCTTGCATTGTTTCTGTACAAGTTTCACTTAGCATAGCTCTACGTTACACCTCAGGTTGGTGTGCTAGATGGACTCATCCTTTTTGCCACTTGGCTCAGCTCATATTTAATCACTTTAAAATTGGCAGAGTGGCTGATGCAGTTCATTGCATTAATCACTAGACACAAGAGAAGAAATGGGAATTTATACATACGGAGCGCGGAGAGGGACTGCAACTTGCTGTATCAGGTGAAACAGAACCCCGAGGCTGTAGTTCAATAAACAAACCGGCCTTAAGTCAAGACTGACACTGAAAGAAGCAGTCCGCCCTTCCTCTGTGTATTATGCTACCTGCCTTACCCATGGACAGCTGCTTGACACCTATCTGATGAACTGGCTGTGAGAAGTGATCTAGTGAAAAATAACTCCCTCTTTTCAGCTACCTCAGTTTCTTACACCAGTTTGTTGTATGGTTTGTGTCAATGCAAGACAGAGGTTTACAGAGGGATCCTATGGGGAGGCGGTGGTAAAGCTGGTCTAGGAAAGCTTGCATTTTTTTGTCCCACTTTATCTTGAAACACATGCAGTTTGTCCCTGTTCTGAAATAACACTCAAATCTTTTGTTGGTTCATAACAACAACGAATATTAGTGATCGCTCACAAAGTAAACAGATTTGTTCAAATCTGGGGGATCCTGATTAAGTATTAGAATAAGTGCTATAAAATTTGTTAACCAACAGGAAAGAAATTTCAAAGCTGCTTTCTAAAGATGTTACTGGCATGGTTGGAATGATGCCAGTATTAGAATGATTTCCAATAATGATTGGAAACATTGAAATGAAAACTAGCAAAAATAATAACGAAAAAGAAGCATATTTCTAATCTCAATTAATTATTAGAAAATGTAATTAAACCTCTTCAGCTGTTTAAGCTCTCTGGAGTAAGTAACAAACAATTTTTAAAAATCCGTATACCGTATCTCTTTCTAGTTCGAAACAAAGACATGAGCTGGCCAGAAGAGATGTCTTTTATAGCAAACAGCAGTAAAATAGACAGACATAAAGGTAAGTGTTTCGGCATAGTAATTGAATTATGATGAGAAGAAAAATCTGAGAGGCTATATTATGTTGAAACAATTCTTTTTAATATAAGTGCTCTTAACATTGGAAGAGGTCTTTAATGCCTGTGCTGCTTTGCTTGTTCTTCTTGTTTTATTAACTTAAATGCTGGAAATGTGGGAGGGTTGGATGTATAGACAGATAAATTTGTAGATGTTCAGATGCAGCAGTAGCAAATGGTATGTAGCGAATTCTCGATTTTGTGTTTATTATCTTGGATTTTTTTAAGGTAAGGAATAGTTAAGATTTTAACAGATTAATCCAGAAATTTCAGTACCATAATTATTTACCTGAAAATAGTTTTTATGGATTGTACTGATGTCCGTGGTGGACCAGATCCAACAAAATATCTCAATTTCTGTTAACTTAAGTAGAGTTGAGAGAGCAGACATTTTGAACAGGCTGGTCTTCTGTTGCATCTGTGCTAGCTGTAGTCTCGTAATTGGGAGCAGGTTAAATTGAATTGGTTACTGTGAAAAGGTCACGTTCTTAACTTTACTGATATACCATTCTGAATTTTTCACATCTGCACAACTGGTATAATTGTTTTCTTTTTCTTAGTTCCTACTGAAAAGGGTGCTACTGGGTTAAGCAATCTGGGTAACACATGTTTCATGAACTCCAGTATCCAGTGTGTCAGTAATACACAACCTCTAACGCGGTATTTCATCTCAGGAAGACATCTTTATGAACTTAACAGGTAATTTTCTATTTGAGAGCGTTGGCATTTTAGATGCTGTAACATGTATTTAAAATGAGTTTCAGCTTTCGGAAGTAGACGGTATGAATAAATCCTTTTAAGTTCAGTGTTACCAGCCATCAGCTACAGCAGATACTAGATTAGATACATGAAAGTATAACCTTTTGTTTCTGAGAGAGTTAAAACAGTTCAGCAAGAAGCCTTTGCACTTCCTTGTTTATCCCCATGCTTGAACTTTGTTTAAATTTTAGTATGGTATTAATTACTTTATGATTTCTAGGACAAATCCAATAGGAATGAAAGGACACATGGCCAAGTGCTATGGGGATTTGGTGCAGGAGTTGTGGAGTGGAACTCAGAAGAATATAGCACCGTTAAAGCTGCGGGTAAGTCTGTGATGTGTGTTATTTAAAGGTGGAAAGCAAGAATTTATTTGGCTAGCAGAAATCTTTTAATGCACTTTTTCCTGATGTTACCCATATTGTAATGGTTCTGGGACTCAACTCAGTATCTCCCCTAGAGAAAGTGAGAAACTTGGGCATGTATTTCAAGTGTTGAAAGTTGGCTGTGAAGCCAGGGCCCGTGTCATGTTGCCTGTAAGGAATGCAGGGGAGGTGTTCAGGAAAGGGCTGTGCAGGGGCAAGGTGCACATCTGAAGGAGGCCAGGATTCATCAGTTCTGGTGCTCAGGACTTGAGCAGCTTTCTGGGGAATATAATCATGGTTCAGTGGTTGTAAGGTCAAAGGAGTTACCTGATAGGTATCAGAGGTTGTGGTTTAAGATGTGGCTTTTATAGCCCTTGTTAGGGACAAAAGATTATGCATTTGCCTGCTAATGGTGTTTTGTTCTGGAAGAATAGGGGGTTACCCTTAACTCTTGGCAATTGAATTTGTGCTCGCTGACAGCATGCGTCATGCCTACAGTATTTTGATTTATTGTTATGACTTTTATTACATGATGTTAAGTAACTTTCTGGCTTTTTTAATAGTGGACAATAGCAAAATATGCTCCAAGATTTAATGGTTTTCAACAGCAAGACTCACAGGAGCTTCTGGCTTTTCTTTTGGATGGTCTTCATGAGGATTTGAACAGAGTTCACGATAAGCCATATGTTGAACTGAAGGACAGTGATGGTCGACCAGACTGGGAAGTAGCAGCAGAGGTATGGGTTAAAATTTTGGGGTTTGGGGCTTCTTTGCTGGTTTTTTTCCTTACAGGACTAAGCTGCTAAGTTGTTGATGAGGCTGTCTGTGGCAATACTCTTTCAGGACTGTACCGTCTTTTGGAACTTGTTAGACCTGTGATTTAAGGAGTCAATTTCACCTTTGAAATGAAAATGAGTTTTAAGTATTATAATAAAGGTATAAAGATAATACTTCACAATCATTTTGAACAACTCCTCAGAATTATGGAGTATCAACATTTTTCAAGATCACTGATGGATTCTTTCAGAAGTACTTTCAATGATGTCATACCCTGATTATTGTGTCAATTGAAGTAACTTTTCTTAGTTCATGTTGAAATGAAATACTTCCTATTTATTAGAAATTGGTAAACAACTTCTGTGGAAATAATATGACTTCCATAGGCCAATGAAATTTTGGAGGTCTTGCAGCATATCCTCCTTCCTGTAGTTCCAGCAAGTAGTCTTCAGTTTCTAACTTTCTGTTGGTTTTTTGTACTTCATTTTAGGCCTGGGAAAACCATCTGAGAAGAAACAGATCCATTGTCGTCGATTTATTTCATGGGCAGCTGAAATCCCAAGTGAAATGTAAAACTTGTGGACATATAAGTGTTAGATTTGACCCTTTTAATTTTTTATCCTTGCCTTTGCCAATGGATAGCTACATGCACCTAGAAATTACAGGTGAGTTGGTAGTGTTTAACTCACTATAAACTTGTCAGTGCTAAAATAAAAATTGTATATGTAGAACAGATTTTCAACAGCTATAAAACATCCAAATTTTGTTTGTGTTAGCACTTACGCTTAAAAATAGTGTAACAATTTTAATATAACAGAGTACAAGAATTTTCATTGGAATACAGTTAAACTAAAATAAAACCTTTAAAAGAAGAGTGTAGATGGCCCATTTGCAGTCTTGACTAAAGGACTTAATACAGAAACATGTAAAATGGAGATTCTGAGAACTACCTTTCTGGTCACTGTGTTGTGGAGGTTGTCCTAAATCTGCCCAGAGCAAAAAAGAAGGGCTGTCGGGAGTGTACAAACAAAAAATACTTTGAGTCATGAACTATACTATGAAGAACCCATGAATTGTTGGAAAAGAGGCAAAAGGAAAGATGATAAAGTGAAACAAATTTTGAAACCATTTTCTACTGCCTACATAGCAAGAGATTTTCTGACAGTTGTCTGCAGACCTTGAAAATTGGCTGGTAAAAAAAAATAAATTATACCTTCAAGTGGGGAAAAAAAATACTTTCTAATAAGTAAGTAGCTGTAATGTATTATTCTCATTAAAACTTTCCTGGTTTGCTGACCAGTGTGTTTCTTTTCCCCTTTAAAGTAATTAAATTAGATGGTACTACTCCTGTTCGATATGGTCTGAGGTTGAACATGGATGAAAAATACACAGGTTTGAAAAAACAGTTAAGTGAACTCTGCGGGCTAAAACCAGAACAGATTCTACTTGCAGAAGTGCATAGCTCCAATATAAAGGTAAGAAGAAAAAAAATTAAATCATTGCTGCAAAATACTTCTGGTACTTTGTTTGTTACTTGTGTACAGTGGCATACTTCTTCATTCTTTTTGACATTAAGCTTTGCTTACAAGAACTGTGAAATGATTTAACTAAACGTGTGATAAGAAAGTCAGCTTAGTTATATCTCTGTGGGAACTTTTATTTTGTCCTTAAACCATAATTTGGCTTGCTTTAAATAGATTTAAAATCAAAGTAAACTGAACCAAAATAAAGCACTTGTAAACAAAATTAATAGTGATGTAGAAGCTTGCAGAAGTTTAACTGAATTGATTACTAATGCTATTTTTAGGAAAAAAAGGATAAAATCATCTTGAGGTAATAAATCTCAAGTTAGAGTGCATGATGAGCTTAACCATTGTCAAGATGTTGGAGGCATAAGTAATAACTGGCTTTAACATGTATGTATATGTGTGTGTATATATATAATTTTTTTTGCTGTCATTGAATAGGATTAAAATTGCTTGAAACAAGGTGCTCTCAGTCTGTTTAGAGAATCATTGATAACTCTCTCGGGTCTTGTGGCAGAGATCTGCAAAGGGGTGTGCTTGTTGGCTCCCTTTTTGCCTTCCAGAAAGATGTAAGAAAGCAGATGGGAGGGAAGAGATGAGCTGATAGGTGCACTGTTTTCAAGAGAACAAAACATGTTTGTAGTCACAGATAGAAGTATATACACGTCTGACTAACTTTCCCTTTTTTACTGAAGAACTTTCCTCAAGACAATCAGAAAGTCCGGTTATCAGTGAGCGGGTTTTTGTGTGCATTTGAAATACCAATTCCAGGATCCCCTACATCAGCATCAAGTCCTGTGCAGACAGGTAAACGAAAATATATTTATTTTCCTGTTCATTTAAAATGCACAGTGCTTAGTTACTGGAGAAATTCGGGAGAAAACCTTACTTCTTAGTAATAAATAAACTGAGGATTAAAGAAAGACAAATACATTACAGTTCTTATCCACAGAGAAGCTGTGAGCACTCTCAGTATCTACTGATGGTCTGTGATCCTTTTTAGGATCATGCCCAGGATAGCAGTCTGAGGATCGCTATATACTTGTTTTAGTTAAAGACACAAGAAACAAGCAAAATATTTAATACTTGTGGATTGGCTCTAAGGCAGGATGTAGAAAAAATTGGAAGCATGGTTTTGGTTTTGTTGTTTGTGGTTTCATATATGGGTTGTAAACACCTCTGTTATTCTTCGCGCTTGCATGCTCTGATTTTGCAAAGTTGCAGGCAAATTAAAAGGTTAGCTGTTGGTCTTAAGGAGAGTAGAAGATATTTCATTAAATGCATTGAACAGAATGGAAAGGATAAAAATCTTGTGATCAATTCTGGTTACTGTAGATAATTGAGAATGTAATTGTCTATCTACAGATGTCTCAGCTGGGCCATCAGCTAATGGAGCACCCAACATAATGATGAACGGGGACCTTCCTAAACCAACCCTAATTCCAAATGGAATGCCAAATACTGTAGTGCCATGTGGAACAGAGCGTAACCTTGCCAACTGGACTCTCAATGGTCATGTGCCCTTGCTTTCTGATAGTCCATGTACAGGGTATATAATTGCAGTCCACAGAAAAATGGTTAGTAGATTTTGCATTTATTATATATTCTTCACGTAACACACATTGAAAGAAAGTCAACGAGGATGTTTTTAATGTCCATATGATAAATTAATCTTTATTTCTTAAGAAGAGGGAGCATGAATCCATTTCCCTCTTAAGTAAGCGCCAAGTTCTACAGAAACACAACTCTTGTAAATTTAAATCGTAATGTCTAATGTTAGTGTATTTTTCTTTCCTTAGTACTGGCATGCTTCCCAGTTCTTTAATGCTGACATGCATATTTGGGCGTTCGCTAACTCCCTGATGAAATGTTCCAGATCCTTTGAGCAGAAAAAATTCTAATTAGAGGAGCTACTAATGCATTTCTTTCCCATTATGTGGAAAAGCCTTATTTCTTACATGCAAACAGAGTGAAGATAAATGGTACATTCCTGGGTCGTTCTGTTAGCGTGAAGTACTCTTTGTAAAAGCATCTGTAGTTAAGTTGAACTCTAAATGTCAAAGCTGGATGACTGAACACCTCAAACAGCCACGCGTTCTGTGCTCACTGTGTCCAGACTTTAGAGTCTGTTGATGTTTAGAGCTCGGTGGATATGGGCCAGGAGGCCATTTAACTTCCCTCTTTACTGTGTTTGAATGAGGTTTTTTTGCTTTATTCTCTCAAGTGGTGGCCACTAACCACTGTCATCACTGTTAATCTTGATTCAAATTTTGCAGAATCTCGTAGGTGGTTGGTATAATGCTTTTAAGCTGTTACAAGCTGCTAATTATACTGCTTAAAAACCAATAAAAGTTGTTTGTGGAAGCTATTCCAGGAATCCACACTTGTCATTGTCAAAAATCTTATCAATGGAAAGGGTTAAACATATAAAACTTATGCAAGGTGGTAGGCGTTTGCTGTACCTCAGTGTCATTAAGTCGGCTTGTTAAATCTTTCTTATAAATGGGAGGTGTAGCATGACGGTTAGTTTGTCCACTTGGAATAAGTTGTGTACAAGTCTATAGTGCCTCCTTTAGACGTAAAGGTTTTCTTTCTCTAGCAAACATAAGCTTGCCTAGTGTAGAAGTCATTCTGAGACAGATGTTAGCATCATTAGGTGCATGTCTGCATTACAATATTACCATGTGGTGGGAAAAATAAGAAATATGCCTCATATGAAATATAAAATATTGGACATGGTGGAAATACAGATTTATGTTCGATGCGGTCTAATGCCTAAATAATATTGCCATAATATTGTAAAATACAAAAAAGTTTTCAAGTCAATGATCAAAATGTACAGTATTTATTATTAGAAAAAATTGCTGAAATGGAGCACTTTTAATAGAAATAATGGTCCATTTTAATTGCCAAAGCCTGAAATAAGTAACAAGGTAATCATCCTAGTAGTTACAGTAATGTGAGTTAATGCATACTTACATCTGAGCCATTCTTTTATTTCACATACGCAGATGCGGACAGAATTATATTTTCTTTCATCTCAGAAGAATCGTCCTAGTCTCTTTGGAATGCCGCTAATTGTTCCTTGTACAGTTCATACACGGAAAAAAGACCTGTATGATGCAGTGTGGATTCAGGTTTCCAGGCTTGCTAGCCCTCTCCCGCCTCAGGAAGCTAGTAATCATGCACAGGACTGGTGAGTTTGGCATCTCAATCTTTGGCCTGAATTACGTAATACAATGACTTGGACTTGCTTACAAGATTTAAAACTATATTAATCTTCATCTTTATCAGTTTTGACTTCTCATAATACCTCTGTTGAATGAACGTACGCTTTTTAATGTATAATTAAGCTTTAAATGTCAACAACTTTAGGAACAATTGTGTGCGCTTTTACCCCAAATGCTTTCTGCCTGCAGATTCCATTTAGTGGGTTATTTTTGTAAGAAGTCATTTTAGAGTCCTGCATTTTAATATTGGCAATAATTAAAAAAAACTTCTAATCCTTTTTAATACAGTTAAATGTAGCATACCTTCTAGCTGCACTTAAAGGTTGGCTTTACACAAATTGGTTGATTTGTTCTCATCCAGCAATTGATAATTAATTATATCTGACGACTTTAGGCAATGTAAAGGCAGGTCTTTTTTTAACAGCTTAATCTGATCAAAATTATAATTTGGGGTGGGTGGGTGGTTTTTTTAAAGTAAACATAGCAAGCATAGTGAAGGAATGTAATTGGCAGTCTGAATGAGTGCTCATATTTCCTGTTGCATTCTCTTCTGTTTCAGTGATGATAGCATGGGATATCAGTATCCGTTCACCCTAAGGGTAGTTCAAAAGGATGGAAATTCTTGTGCTTGGTGTCCATGGTACAGGTAAATGGTCCTTTTTAGGTTTAAGGAAGGGAATCACTCCAGCAGAAAGGTTTGTGATGTGTTTCAGACGTCAGAGGTAATATCAAACAATAAGAATCTGGAATCTAATTTAACCAAAACTCTCACATGGAAGACTTTCACTGTAGTATGGCTTTTAGGACTTGGAGAGCTGAAAGCTCTGCTGACACAGAAACTTTAAATTAGGAGACAGACATCAGATTATGAAAAACCTCTTAACGCCTTACAATATTTTCTATGCATGTGTGTATATATGCAGGCACATAGGTGTACATATTTGGATGATTTGTGGGGGTTTCATACGAAACTAAACTTTTAGATGTAAATCATCTACCCTCACTAGTTCCTGTGCCATTTGAAGAGTAAGAACTAAAATGGCCGATAAGAAATTCACCCTGGAAGCATGCTTGGAATTTTCCCTAAACAAAGACAGGCTAACGAAAATTCCAGACCCTTGCTGGAAGCTATTCAGACCATATACTCATTTTTAAAAAAAAAGTCTCTTACAGCTAGTTAAATAAAGTACATTAGCTATCATGTTGTAAAATACTTGTGGAGACAGAGCATTGTAGTTTTTTGGTGTTGTAGGTAGGCTTGGTCAGCATTATATGCAGGTAGATGGTTGAGCTCACCCAACTGCTTCAATTTCTCATCTCTATTGAAGTGTTGTAGTAAAATAGCAGACTGACACTGATTATTGTTTTATAAAAATGCCTCTTTTTTACACTGAAGGCAAGGCCTGAAACTTTGAGGGTGCGTATGTTACAAAACAAGGCACAGAATTGGAGTGTGAAGTAACGTAAAAGTTAGTTATTCGGCAGTTTACTTACCACCTCTAACTTTTTGATTTAGATTTTGCCGTGGCTGTAAAATTGAGTGCACAGAAGACAGAGCTTGTGTTGGGAATGCTTACATTGCTGTAGACTGGGATCCAACAGCACTCCATCTGCGCTACCAGACGTCTCAAGAACGGGTAAAATTTCAACACAAACCCTTTGTTGTTTGTTAATAGCTCTGAAGCACACGCCATTTCACCAATTTTTTTTTTCAATTGATGCTTCTTTTGTCCATTTAATGTTAAAATAAAGTCAGTAATCATTGAACAGTATATTCTAGATAAATTAATGTCTTCATGTTATACCTCTTACTTGACCGTAACGTGGAAGGGAAGCTTTTAAGAAACCACAGCAGTGTGTTTTCTGTCTGTATTTTCTAAGCACACCAGTGCTATAAAAAGTTATGCATGTGAGTAAATCTGTTTCCTCTTTGAATCAACAAAACATATCTAAAGGTAAACCTATAGCTGAGTTGATGTAGAATAGCTGTTCAAACTTGTGAGTTGAATCTATAAACTTGTGCTTTATGGATAATTTTGTAAGCAGAACCCAAGAATAAGGACAGACATTTGTATGTCTGCCTCTTCATAATTGAAATTAAATTTCTGCTAAAACTTATTGCACCTGGTTTTTATCTTTAATCCTACATAACTATATGGTATTATTTGTATGATACTGTGAATAGAGCCTTCCTCTGAGCAGTTTGTATGTTTCCAAGTCAGATACAGTTTTGTCTCACTTTAGATTGTAGAAGAACATGAAAGTGTTGAACAAAGCCGACGAGCTCAAGCAGAGCCCATCAATCTAGATAGTTGTCTTAGAGCCTTCACCAGTGAGGAAGAACTGGGGGAGGATGAGATGTACTACTGTTCCAAATGCAAGACCCATTGTTTGGCCACCAAAAAACTGGATCTTTGGAGACTTCCCCCTATTTTGGTATGATCTTGTGTAATTTTCCTCTACAGCAACAAAACCAAAGTACATTGATCACAAATTTGAATTGCTAGGTATGTCTCCTTGTTCTGAATAAGAAGATTTGCTTTTGTTCACAGTCTCAGGAGGGGCATTGACTTAGTTTGTTTCATGCATTTCTGTAACACAGGCAAATAAAACAAACCTCAAATCCTTTTTTGAATCTTTTTAGCTGATACATTGCAGGAAATGGTGGTGTTTTGCATTCAGTGTCATCTGTTCTGATCTAGAATTCACGCTTAGGAAGTCTTTCCAGTAACGTGATCTTTTGTCTGGTTGTGTAACACCTGCATTTGTTGCTTTTCAAATTTGGTAGGTTATTCAAAACACACAGTGCTGATTACTGAATTGAAGCAACCTTTTCCATCATTTCCCCATGAAAATATTAGCTCTGTATTTTACCAGCTTGGTCTGAAAATCCAAATTGTCACATTACAGCATTGTTACTGTTTTTTATTAGCATATGATAAAATGTGTATGTTTCGGGGAAAATTATTTTTAAACAGTGAAATTACTCACTATGATGTAATTGTCCTCCTTTAATTTTCTCTAACATGTTTCTCCTTAGATCATTCACCTGAAAAGATTTCAGTTCGTAAATGGCCGCTGGATAAAATCTCAGAAAATTGTTAAATTTCCCAGAGAAAATTTTGACCCAAGTGCCTTTTTGGTACAAAGGGATCCAAGTCATTTTCAAAGAAAGCAGCTAACGCTCCAGGTCGAAAGCCTTCCTGAACCACGGACTCTCCAAGGGGAGTCTAGAAAAACAGATCTGCAGATCACTTACACACCAGGAGAAGGAGATACACTGAACAGAAGTCCATCCTCCCTTAACACTACTGTCTTGAATAATATCAAAGGTAGGTAATAATTAGGGAAAATTCCAGTCAATACTGGTATTTGGAGGGGGAAAAAATTATATTAGGAACAAAATTTTAACGTTTGTTTGGCCAAAGCACTACCTTTGTTTTTAAACACTCTTTTCTGTTGTTGTTTGCCCTGGAAAGCTTAGTGAAGCTTTACCGTAAAAAAAAAAAAAGAAAAAAGAAAAAAAAAGTTACTCAGTGATAACAGATATTGGCACTGTCTGCTTGTGTAAGTGGGATGGATTAAGAGTGAGGAATGTGCTCCTGCATTGAAGAGTTAAATTTCAGTTTATAGGTGTATGTATGTGTGTGCACAAATACAGTTTTACTTTTGTATACTACTCATTAGTTGCAGTGAAACAGTATTTCTTAATGTTTCGTTATTCAAAAAACACTTTTTAAAAAAAAATCTAGACTATGTGTTTACTTACCTTAGTAGTCCACATGTTTTCTGTTTTAGCATCTCCGTCTTTGGGAAGGAAAAGTGGAACCAGCTGTCCTTCAAGTAAAAACAGTAGCCCAAACAGTAGCCCAAGGACTTTAGGAAGAGGTAAAGGGCGTCTGCGGCTACCACAACTGGGTAAAAACAAACTGTCAAGTAGCAAAGAAAACTTGGATGCAAGTAAAGAGAACGGTACTGACCAGGAACAGAGATATACTTCTGATCAAGGTGATGCTCTTACTAGAGGGCAGATTTTGGGTGGTAGCCAGAGTGAACTATATACTGCTCAGGACAATGAGATGCCTCTAGCCAACGGATACATCTGTGAGCAGAATGCATATAGTAATGGCAGTATCAATGGTCAAATTGACAACCACAGTGAGGATGATATTACAGATGACCAAAGAGAAGAAGTATGTGTTAACCCTATCTACAATCTATATGCAATTTCGGTAAGTTGACTTTTTATGCAAGTAAACTATCTTTATGTGGCATTGTTTTGATTAAATGCATTTACTCTGTTGTTTTCATTACAAAAAGTAGGGAGAAGGAGAGCAAAGTAGAGCCATTGTCAGCAAAATAAATTTGCCATAAAACTGAGTACAACTGAAAAGTGCATCTCTGCATAATGTTTTTTCTGCTTGAGTATATAAGCTTAGTCAGCTCCAGATGTATAGATTGTCATGAACCATTGTCAGTCACTTAAAGATTGTGAATTTGTGAATCATTCATTCTGTGAATTCTGAGTTTTGATGTTTGATCCAGAATTTATTTTCTTCTTCATTTTCTTCAGTGCCATTCAGGAATTATGGGAGGGGGTCATTATGTCACTTATGCCAAAAACCCGAACAACAAGTGGTACTGCTACAATGACAGTAGCTGTAAGGTAAATCATTTACTTTTGTAGCATATAATTTTCATCTTTGTTACCTAGAGCCAAAGAGATTTACATTTGGTGAGAACTGTTCTTTGAAATCACGAGCATCTCAAAAGTTGCGTTGGATAAATGCTGAGGTTGTTAACTGAAATTGTACATGAGATTTTTTCAAGTTAACATCTGTTCATCAGCTGCTACCATGGTTAAGGAAAGATGCTTATTTTATACAAAGATGGAAAAATTACTAAAAATGGAAGTCCAAGAATATTTTTTCATGATGCTAGCAGTTTTGTATTCAATTACTGAATAATTATGTTCTGATATTTCTAAGTATTCGCATTTATCACTGTAAAATTTGTCATACTTTACAAGTAAATAATGGAGCCTGATAACTATAATAAAGGAGAAAGAAAATGTGATTCTTCTTGTTGTAAACAGCCAGTGAAAAATACTGTTTCTAGGGCAATTACGTGTATTTTAAGTTCAGTGACAGTAGCACAATTGCCCCGTTGCGTATTTCAGAACATGTTTTTCTCTTTTGCAGGAATTGCATCCCGATGAAATCGACACCGACTCTGCCTACATTCTTTTCTATGAGCAGCAGGGGGTAGACTATGCACAATTTCTGCCAAAGATAGACGGCAAAAAGATGGCAGACACAAGCAGCATGGATGAAGATTTTGAGTCAGATTATAAGAAGTACTGTGTTTTACAGTAAGCAGATGATCTTCCATGGACTGTTCTGAGAATGTGAGGGATAACATCCTGAAACTTACATTTGGCGAAAATGTTATTGAAACAGATAACCTAAGTGTAGTTATTGTACCCTGTGATCTGAAAGCACAAGAAGAAAACCCTAATTAAATAGCAGTTAATATAAGGATAGTATTGTTTTGTTCTGTTATCTCACTACATGCTCTAAACATTTCTGATGTTAGACATCAGGCTGAGACTGCCATTGGCCTTTAAATAAAATGGTTTGACAAAAGCCAACTAGGACCAAATAAGAGCTAAATTAAATAGTCCAAATAGGAGCTAAACAAAGTAGTGTAGAGTTTACCAACTGTTCTAACAAACCCCTAAGGCTCTCTTTATGTTTAAGATAATGGGGAAAAAAAAATTGTAGTGTTGTCTTTGGACAACATGATATTGCTACCTCCTTTTTCCTGCAGTTTTATTGCATTTTATTGGCAAAACAGGGAAAGCAAGAGAATGAAAAGTGCACAAATTTAAAGAATTATCATCAAGAGTAGAAGAAGTTTCCAGTTTTGCCACCGCTCGTGTGTCAGTTGCTTTCTTTCTGTATGTTGGGAGCACAACCAAATCATAATTTGAGAAGAGATTAATTTCTAGACTTGAATGGTTTATTGTAGTTGTGTTTTCTCCGCGTGTTGGCTGTGCAGATCAACATGTTTCAGGAATGGCTTTTCTGCCTGAAGAGTGCTAGCTCAAACTTTTGAAATGCCTGAAGAAGAAACTTCAGGTTGAAGAGTAGTTGTGATTACACGCATGGTGTCTTAAAATGTGCACATTGCACAAAATGTTCCCAGCTTTTGGAAGGAAACATGCTTGAGGTTATGTTTCATGACTGGTGTTGCTTTTAAATTTGCACTTTTAAAAACCCGTATAATTAAATTCAAAAACATAGTTTGTTTTTGTTGTTGTAAGGGCTCTGGAGTGAATGGCTGTGAATTATCCACTGTGTATTTCAAACAAATAAGAAGCTGTGGCTGTCAGGTAGCTATCGTAGCATTCATGGATGGTGGGTTTTTTTATTGGTTTCATAATTTAATGGAGTTTCTTTTTTTCAAAATTTGGTTGCCTTTTCAAACTTTCTTTTTTGGTACAGGTTATGCATATATTTGCAATTAAACCAGAATTGCTTTCCATGCCCTTGCAACAAGCTCTTGTAAGTCAACGGGCTTATTGCATGAAGGAAAGCATGACTGAGTCTTAGCAGAGACTGGAAAAAAGATGGTTATTTTTTGAGTAGGCATTTCTTTAAGCAGTTTCAGTGTTAAATTATTTGCATATCTGAATGAAGATAAAAGTTTCATTCTTTTGGCCTTTTGTTCTTCAACTGAGTCTAAGGAGCTTACTAATTTTGTCGTATGTCATCTTCCAAATTCTTTAGAATTTGTCTCTTCACTAACAAAATTGATACTTACACGGTTGATCTCTGAAATAAATGTTTGGATTCGTTTTAATGTGTTTTACAAGAATGCCAAACCTACCAGTAAGTTTATAATTTCCAGAAAGATCTGAGTTTTATCTGTTTAAGAAATTATGTCAGCTGATCTTGCTGTCTTCACTCAGGCAAAAACCTCCCTGCCTTTGTTGGAGGTCGTGCCTCTTTGAGAACAGCAGATCAGTTCCAAAAGAAGTATTGTCTTTCTTGTGAAGTGTTGCTCCCTATCCTATATGGTCTTTTATCTTAAAAGTGGTATAAACATTGAGACTGAAGAAAAGCAAATATGACTTGTGAATTTCTAGATTAGAAGCTTTTTCAATACCCATTTGTCTACTCCTCCCTACACAAACTCCATGGAAAGTGAAAGATTTTCAACTGATTTACTTTAAAATGTTTTATTTAAGCAGGTAGCACAATCTACTAATGTTATTTGATCTTCTGTGTTTGTTACATTGGTTGTAATTAATTTTTTAAATTAAATTAATTCATGAATTAGTAGTAAATTTATTAAGTTAACTATTAACTACATTCACTTTGTAAATTATTGTATAAAACTTATTGACAATGCACTGACTTTAGAAAGATGTTAATGTACATAAATACCTTGTAAATAAAATAGTGTTGATGTACTGGAATATGAGCTGTATTAAAAAAAAAGGTATCGGTAATTGTATATGGAGTGAACCTGTTTATCTGTAACTATATTATTCAAACAAATTAAATACTGTGGATGCAGATGAAGTGTCACTTCTTGTCAGATAATTTTTAATAGGTGTTTTCCTGCTTTGAAGTTCCTGTACTGTTTTCATTTAGCTTAAATGGATTTGTCAATCCAAAAGACTGAAATGTGTGAGTAAGCATACAGCAATTCTTTGTGGTTTGTCCAGCATAGCACTTAATTCTAAGTACCAAGATATTTCAACTCTTCTAAGTTTTGTTTTTAAGTTATTTTAGTTTTCCTTTTAAGAACATTTTGTTCCATTTTTTAGAATTCGTCCTTTAATCCTGTTTAAAATGTGTGCCTGTGTACATGAGTGAGTGAGACTTTTTCTTCTTTCAAGTCTGAAGAACTAGTGCACTGAACTGCATTAATTCAGTGGTTCTCACATTTTTCTGTGGTGTAATTTTGATAGATCTGAAATGAGATCAGTGATGACTTAGAAGCACAGTGGCTGCACATGGAATCCCTTCTCACCTACCCTTGAGAATCCTTCTGCAGGTTATTGAAGTAGAGAGAAAAATTAAATGTCTTTTTAAATATTTAATTGCTTAATTTTTGTATGTGTACTTGGACAATTAAAATTAGAGCTGTAATAATTTTATTCCAGTTTCTCATGCTGCGGTAAATAAGGCTTCTTTTGAGTTTAACAAAAAAGTAGGTAAAAAAAGGCTTTGCTTCAAAATGTTCCAGAAAGAATGGGATTATAAGAAAATCATGCAGTGACTTCCATCATTGGAGGGTCTGATAGGCAGTTTTGAGATAAATCTTTTAATGGCATGTGCTGAATTTTTGCTTTCAGCTGGACCTGGGGCAGCGCAACGGTGCTCGCAGCCCCGCGGCGGCAGCACTCCCCGCCTTGTCTGCTTTGCCACAGGAACCCGAATTCGCGTTCCACAACGCTCTCTCATGAAAAAACTTATTTTTAACCCGTTAAAATGAGAAAATAAACCAAAGTTGATTTGCAGTGGGAATCATCTGCATATTGCTTATTAGCACAAGGTTTTGGCTCACCAGAGGGAACAATTCCTGAAGTTAAAATTTTTCATGTTATAATAGAATCTGAAGTAAATGACACTTAGTAATTCTGCGTGTTAGCATTTGTTCAATTGTTCTTGTATAATTGATCAATAGGCATCTTGGGTCAAGCAGAATATCCATTTCCATCAGATGGAAACAGCTCTCTCAACATACGATTCATACAAAAGACATAGAAGCAAAAGGAAAGATGCAAGTTAAAAAGTAAATATAGCTTACAATAACAGGACAAGAAATAATGTGTCTGTACTGCTTCAGTGTCGATGCCTGGGCGTCTGCAGATAGCAGTTTGCATAGGTGGAGAATAGAATGGCCTCATTCGCCAGCAAAGGAAATTCTTTCCTGTGGAAGAGTGACATGCTGTAGCACAGGCAGTCATCGTTTCCTCTGGTGGTGTTTTGTAACCTGTTAAGTCTGTAAAGTCTCAGGATAACTTGGGCTGGAAAACAGGAGGTCATGGGCTCCATCTAACTGTTGAAAGTACGCCTCCGTTTACGTATTGTAGCAGTTCCCTGCATTGTGGCTGTGGTCAATACAGAGGGCGATGTGTTCGGTTCCATTTTATTCTTCCTTACAAGCTGTGGCAAATGTGCCACTAGGTTTCTTTTCTTTAAGAAGGGAAAAAACTTGAAGCCATCCTGAAGCCCACTTTCTAGTACTGCCTGCAGAAATAAGATGGGGTTTTATGTAAACAGAGACTAACAATGGCTTTTTAGGAAGATACGCTTCATGATGAATCCAAATAATGGCCTCAAGTTGCACCAGGGGAGGTTCAGGCTGGATATTAGGAAAAATTTCTTTACTGAGGGAGTGGTGAAGCCCTGGAACAGGCTGCCCAGGGAGGTGGTGGAGTCACCATCACTGGAGGTGTCCAAGGAACGTGTGGACATGGCACTGTGGGACATGGTTTAGTGGGCACGGTGGGGTTGGGTTGATGGTTGGACTTGATGATCTTACAGGTCTTTTCCAACCTTGAGGATTCTGTGAACTGTGAGGTTAATGCTACTGGCAAAAAGTCCTGGGAAAATTTTGCACAGGATACAACCTGAGTTTACAAACTCTACTGGAAGTCTGGCTCATTTGATATGTTACTGCTAGAGGAAGCACTTCCCTGCACGGGTCAGATCATAACACCGAAATTTAAAAAGGAAAGGAAGAAAGAGAATATTTGAGAAAATATTTGGGCTTTTTACTCAAAGTTGAATATAAGATTTCCTCTAGAATCTTTTCCATTCATGATGCATGTGTGTGTTTGATAGTATTTTAATGTATGCCAGTGTATTTTAGATGTATCCTACTGCTAGGTTTCAGTTGATGCAAGACCTGAGGTTAACAAAGTGGAAAGTCAAAGGCGAAAATCTTTCATTTGGTCTCTGGGGGGGAAAAAACTCTGAGACAAAGGTGCCGGAGTAAGAGGTCAGAATTGATCTTGCTGTTGCTTGGACATGTGCACTTGCAGGTGGATTGCAGTTTAGTAGAAAATAAAACTTCAGAAGGTGAATCCAGTTGTCAGTTCATGGGATTCCTGAAAAGAAAGGGAACGGTAACTCCAGTAACTCTGATAAGCAGACTGTACCTGAACTATGTTTTCATCTGAAACTCTTCTACTGTTTACAAAAGGTAAGTCTGCTTGCTATTTTCTCAGTTGAATCCCTTGTTCAGTACTGCTGTTAATAGTAATGACACTTACTCTTAGAAAGCAATAAATTTCAACAGTGAAATGATCCCTTACGTACATGAAAGTCTTGCTCTTGGAAGTGGTGCCTTTGAAACAAGGATCTGAAGGTACTTTATGTACAGTCTTGGCGTGCTCATGCTTCTGCATCTATGAGTGTTTGCTCATGTATTTTCTGCTTGATTGTATATAGTGTTGAGACATTTCCTCTGAGCAGATGCTGACGATGAGAGACTTACTGCAATCACAGTCGTGCTTTTTTCCAAAAAGGAAGTAAATCTATTAGAGTTGGCAACTGGACCAAAGTCCACAGTAAGCTGGTCTAGCAGGAGTCACATATCCCTTGGGGTTGTTTGGCTTTTTTTTTTTTTTTTTTTTTGCATGGTTCCAAAAACAGTGTGGTTACGTTTAGCTGGAAATGAACTATTGTTCTTACTTTATGGCCCTTGAAGATGCTAAATGGGTATTCAACCAAGGATTAGCATGCATCAGTATCACCAAGGATGATGCCAGAGAAGCTAGTGTTTTTGGAAATGAAGCCATCTCTTGCTATACTTATCAGCTGCACTTGGAGCATTTGTGCAGCATTAAATGATGACACTTGCTCAATGCAGTCGTCTTTACTGCCTAGCGATAAATTTTCAGAGCATTCACAGTGGTCATTCTTCACAAGTGTGGTAATTCCACAGTGTCGTTTGAGTCATTTGTGCATTTTCAATATTGAAAATTTAATTTGAATCAAAAAATATCTATAGTTGTTCCTATCATGAATTTCCTCTGTTAATGCTTTTAGGTATTGAAAATGCAATTTAAAAAACCTAAAAATTCTAATTACCAAAGATGTTCATACGTGCTGTTTTCAGCAGTAAAGCTTTTATTGATTCAGAAGTGTACCAAAGGCCATTAAATAGATGAAGGGATCATATCACTGCCAAAAAACTGCAGCCATTTTCTGCTGTTGAATGCCTTTTACTTCCCAGATCAAAACTGTACACGTCTCAGACGAGGACTCTGAAATTAGCAGAGCCCATTTTGTACGATAGGAGCAGTTGTGAAATGAGCTGTGCTGGAATTCTGCCCATGTACCTTCACGTGTGTCTGAAGTGCTAAGAATACGTGGCCTACACTTGGAGGTGGTTAGGTAGCCTTCCGTGAAACCTTGAGTAAAGTCCATCAACCCAATGGCTTTTGGTCCTTCTCCTGGGAGGGAGGGGGAAAGACGCAGCAGGAAAAGTACCTTCTCATACAAAAAAATCTTCTTTCCCCCAGCGTGACGGGAAGCACGCATGCACCAGCTCCTGCCAATGCCCTGCTACCAAAAGGAGTTGACCGCTGTCTCTTCCCCTTAAATCTTGAAAGCCCAACTCCTGAAGTATTTTTCATCTTCATCCTATTGTTTGCATCTGTGGTGGAAGTTGCTGGTTATGGCGGCGGTGTATCCTCCTGTTCCCTGCACTCCCTGTGGTTGGCACAGCAGGTTGTGTTGCTGCTTTTCTCTGTGTCATCGATTTATCCGTTATCTACAGACCACGGCCACCAAGTGTCCTGGGAAAGCGCACGGTCCGCGGGCACAGCTGCCTGGCTGGCCGAGGGCCCATAGGATCAGCGTCTGTATTAATTGCAGCTTTTGTTACCCTTATTCCCTTCAGTCCAGTAAACTGAAGCAAGAAGTTAGTAAAATGCAGTCATCCATGCTTGCTGATTTATCGTTTCAGGAAAATAAAAACCTGACAGAAGCTTGGAAGATTGTGCCTCTTGTTTGGGACAAGCCTCCAACTTCCTTCTTCATGTGTAGAAGATTTCCTGTTTGTGAAAATTAAAAGTAATGTTTGATAAGGTCCCTTGAGCAAAATCATCCACGAACTAGAAAATATATTAAGGATACTTCTGGATTTAATAGAAATCAAAATTTTCTGAGCATATTTGTAGAATCTAGAGATGCTGCTCTCGCTGATGGGTGCTCACTTCACGAGTCTCAGTAGCTCACAGAGAAACTAAAACAGATGGGTGACATCCCGGCTGTTTTATTATATAGACACACAAACTCAAGATTCTTGGGGTTTGGGGATTAAATAATGTTTATCATTGAGACAGACTTTATCAGTTTTCCTAGTTTTTGCAATTTAGTTCTTTTGTCTGGGCCACCAAAACTGGTAGGCTCTGAGGAAAGGTAACGGGGCAGGACGTCGGGGTGTCCGTAGGATGTGGCATAGGCTCACGTGATTGTTTGCCTAAAGGCATAGTTGAAAGATACTGGAAAATCAAGTTTAGTCTTTTATTTAGATTTCATGAAAAGTGGCTTCAAGACTGAAAATCGCAAGGAAGATTTCTATTAATTTGTTAAACTGCAGTTAATTGTTGTGCTTTAACACAATCGGTTGCTGGCGGCATTTGCATCTCGCATGGCTGCGTGGCGGTGATGCCCCCAGATCAGGCATGGGGATAAAACCAACCCAAGCTGCTTTCCTGTGTTTATTCAAGTCTGTGGGAAGTGCAGAGACAACAAAAGTGTGTGTGGGTGTGGATACTAATTTTAAGACTAAAACAAGATAAATAAACAAGTATGTAAAGAACATCCATTTGTACAAGAGCACATCCAGCAGGCGCTCTCTGTTAATTGTTAACGTAGAATACAAATGAGGAAAAATAATGGCAAAATACAACTTTCTTTTGTATTTAGGATCATTCCAGACAGATCTCTAACACTTAAATGCTTCCTTTCGATGGATTTGAAGCTGCCATCCTACTGCGTGTTTCCAGTCTGATGACCACCACGTAGGCTTCCATCGAAGTCACTACTTCCCTCCCTGCCAGCGACTGGGGCCAGACGCAGGGACCACGCGGTTTCAAGGAGCGGCGTGGGGTTCTTCCAGCGAGTAGCGCTGTGTGGTACCTAACAGCAGTCTGAAAACTCTCAGATTCTAACATTCTCCTTAGTCTTTAGACACAAACCATCACCTCAGTGCTGGTTCCAGCCATTCATGTCTCATCACTACAAAATTGTAAAAACAGAGCTAAGGCAGCTGAATCTCCTGTCCCACGTTACCTGACTTACTGAACCTCGTCTTCTCACTTTTAACGCTGTATTTAAAAACCGTGACCGCAGAGCGAACAGATGTCCCTAGGTGGGTCACACGCTGCTTTTGTTTATCAGAGTTCATGTAGTTCCATCCCCTGCAAAAAAAATAAATACAGCAGCAGATGCCTCACAGCCTTTGTTAAAGTGTTTGTCTGAGCTCTGAAAATATAGGACTCCTTGTACTCAGTTAAGCAATATTATTTATCTTAAGGACTGCTGAATTTTTTTTCAGCATTAGATTTTTATTGGGTGCAAGGTACAAATGAGACAGCTCATAGAGCTCTTGGGTGAACTGACTGTGCTGTCTGGTTTTTGGAAATTATATCTCCAAACTGCTCTGCACACTACCACTTCCAACATTTCTCAGTAAGTTGTTCCCCAGTTCTGCGTAACATGCTAAAATAACGCGCTTCTCCCTTTCCCAGACAGTGGGAAGCCTGGGCAGCTTACCAAGGCAGATTTCATTTTCCCTCGTCAAAGGAACAGATACATTTCCCTTTTACTCAAACCGAAGGGATCAGGGGTTTTTTTTAACACTGCCTTTTCCACAGAGTGTAACACAGACTTAATATAAATGAAATGATGGCGTGGTGTATAATTCTGCATAGAACTATGGCATTGTAAAATAATTCAGGTTGGAAGGAGCTTCAAGAGTTGATCCAGTCCAGCCTTCTGCTCACAGCAGTGTCGTCACTGAATTTGGGCATGCCCTCAGGCTTGCAGGTACAGTTGATTTAAAAAAAAAAAAAAAAGTTGAATTAAGATATTTTCTCTTCTTAAATACCTTCTTTTTACTTTGGTTTGTCAGTATTCTGGTTATCCAGTCAGGTCATCTTATCTAGACTTTCAGATCTTGTCTGCAGATACGTATCTTCTTCTTACTGACTCTTCTATAGCTTTTTATTTCCTCAAATTATCTTGCCACTTATATTGTCTTTACACCACCTATTTGAGGGTTTTTTGGTCAAACTGAGGTAGAAAACGGGAACTAAACTGACAAGTAAATTGGAAAGGTGGTGGATTATGTGCTGGCTATGTTTGGAGTCAAAGAAATAGTTTGAGGCAACAGGCTTAAGTCAATCTTAACATCAGAGAGAAGTTTGGCCGCGTATTTCAGTAGCTCTGGGTACATGGGTGATCTCGTTTAAAATTTGCTGAAATATGATCTAGAAAGCACAGCATTCATCTAAACCTTCCTTGTGTTTAGCATACAATGGTTGAGATGGTTTGCAGATTAAAAATTGTCCCTTCATTAATGCAGCATTTTGATGGAGAAAATATTTATATGTATTATAAATAAACCTTGGCCTCCCAATGAGAAACCGCAGGAAAACCGAAGAGCGCGTGTTAGTTAACTGGGTAACAACAAAGGAAAGCTGCTGCTTCGGAGCCAGAAACAGGATCCAACACCACCAGTGGCAAATTAAGAAAGCTTTACAAATGATGTTTGTGTTGCGATGTTTGGAGTAACGAGACAATGCAAGGAACAGTGTGATTACAGAGATCTGGCCCTTACATTGTTAGACAGATCCCTCCTCCAAAGCGCTCCGTTGACATTTTGACAGCAGTCCCCGTGCACCGCTGTGGGTGCCAGGGCCACGCCGGAGGGTACCAAGGGGAGAGCGAAGTACACGGGGTTTGTGCATGAAGGCTTGCCCGAGGTAGGGAGGAAGAGCTCAGCAATGGGGGTTGAATGAGCATACACTGATGCGATGCAGCCTCAAAGTAAACTAAAGATTAGGACGGCAAGCTCGGCAGGAGCCGGCGGAGTGTCCTGCCAGTGAGGAAGGCCAAGAGCAGCCGGAGCCTCGTTAGCAGGAGCCGAGCCAGCAGATTGAGGGAAGCGATTATCCCTCTCCACTCCGCGCTCGTCAGGCCACATCTAGAGGACAGCGTCTGCTTCCCCGAGCCCCCTCCGGGCCAGGACAGACAAGGAGGTAACTGCAAAGATGCCGCCAGCCTCTTTGGTGGTGCAAGGCAGGAGGACGGAGGCCACAGACAGAAATTCAAGTGAGAGCAGTTCTGACCCGATACAAGGAGAAACTTGTTCGCCCAGAGGGCAGTGCAGCGGGGGACAGGCTGACACAGCGGCTGTGAACCTCTGTCCCTGGAGGTTTCCAAGAACCGCCTGGATAAACCCTCGGCTGCCAGCTCTGGCTGCACGCCGGCCCTGCTCTGAGCAGGAGGTCGGACTAGAGACCTCCGGGGGCCCTTCCAGCCTGTGTTCTCCTAGGATTTGAACTCCCTTCCGAACTCACAAGGGCAGAACTGGCTGAATTTTTAAGCCCTGATGTTCAGATGTTCATGCAGCAATTTGTTCATGGCTCAATGCTTCATCTAGATCACAGAATCACTACTGTTGGAAAAGACCTTGGTAAGACCATCAAGTCCAACCACCAACCCAACCCCACCGTGCCCACTAACCCATGTCCCGCAGTGCCACATCTGCACGTTCCTTGAACCCCTCCGGTGATGGTGACCCCACCACCTCCCTGGGCAGCCTCTGCCAGTGCTTCACCACTCCCTCAGTAATGGAGTTTTTCTTTTGTGATCCACCAGCACACCGAACAGAAAGTTAGATGATATTTTCCTTTTCACATGGAGACTTTTTAATCAAAGCCATTCACATTGTATCAGCGTGCTGCTTCAAGGGGCAGGAAAGGATTCCACACAGGAAGACCCAAATGATGCTCATTGACCGTTAGCGCACGCTCATGTTTATGACCTCTCTCACAAGCAAGTGAATTGTAATTTTCTTGCCGTGTGGTCTTGCCTTTTTATCTTCAGTTCTGATTATAAAAATGTTCCTGTTTAAAAGACTTACGCAAGGGAATAAATCTGTGGGCCCGCAGCATCTTAGAGCATAGGCAGCCCCAGTATTTAACTTGTAACAAAGACAATTTTAGTGGAAGGTTTTTGATAAAGAGTTGGCAGCACATCAGAGGACCAATTTGACCATGAGATGTGAACAAAGATGTCACACTGGGTGTTTAAACTTCTTACCTTTCCCTCTAATTATATTTCTTTAAATGGTTATGAATGAAATATAAGCTAGAACACGATTGCCTTTAGAGTATATGGTATTTTCAAATAGTGACTCAATTGAAGTAGGCATTCAGTTTTACTTTTAGCATAATCCAGAGATTTGACTGCTTAACGAGGCACGAGGCAAACTAGCAGCACTTTAAAGTAGTAAGAATTAAGAGTGACCTGAGGAATTATTAGCTTTTAGCACAAAATCTTTAGGGATAAGAAGTTTGGACTGTTGTTTAACCTATTTGATGTAACTGGGACAAAAATGCTAGCTATATTTTGGCTTTTTTGTGTGGGTGGCAGGCAGGCTAACACAGCCAAAGACAGGTTGGGTGTGAAGAAGAGTAGAGTTCAAATAAATAAATGAAATATAGTAAGAGTTGATTAAAGGAAGGTAAGGGACAGAGCACAGATGTGCCTATCCCCTCCTGATGTATTTCACTCTCAGCTGGGTTTGGTCTTGCTTCCTTTAACTGCTAGGCTTTGATATTCCAGGGTAGCAACCAGACGCCTGCTTTACCCAGGCTTTTGTGTTCAAGGCAGCATTGACCCTTTGTCTAACAAGTGCTCGGGCAGGTTATAAATCTGTAACATTGCACTTCACCTTTTGTGTCTTGCTTAATGACCTTTTAAAAATAAATGCAGAATAGCTGAAGGAAACAGTATCAGCGATGGAAAAGCTGACACGTACGCAACCTGAGCTCTGATTTTTCAGATCGCTCCAGTCTGTTAAACAAAACTTCTTTTTCTTTGCTCTGTGCTTAAAAAAAAAAAAAAGAGGAAAAAGGGGGACAGGGGAGTGTTTTCTTAGCTGGGTTCTCTGTCTTATAATTCAGCTGTACACCACTTACTGGAAAAATGCTGCACAGAGTTACCAACCTACAGAAAGAGGCTACAGTCATTCAAATATGAAAATAGATTCTTTGCACAAATATCTGCTATGTTGCTTTTAGAAGTCTGTGGAAAGCTGTTGCTTTAAGGGGCTCTTGCAAGAGCCATTGGAAATGGCATTGTGTGTTTCTCTTGCACAAAAATGATCATTTAAGATTCTCATCAGGCTCTTTTTCTGTTTCCCACGGGACTAAATTTAATGTATGTAGCCTTGATATGAAAAAATATGTATGATAACTGTTATCTGAATTCATGAAAATATATACTATTCCAGAGGAATGTCGTACTATAAAATGTTCTCCATCTGAATGAACGGAAAACTGAAGTTTCCCACCATTTCAAACAGGTACAATAATTTATTTTGGTGATGAGTATTTTGGATTCATGTGTACAATGGTAAAACACTGACATTAATTTCTTCTGTTTATGTATTTTGCTTAAAATAAAAGATTACTCCAGAGGAAGGTATTTGAGGAAGACTACTTGCAGAGAGAGGCCAGATTTATTTTGGCTGGCTGTTCTGGCCTGTCAGCTAGAGAACAACCCGCACAGTTCACGGAGACCTTCAGCCTGCTTACAGTTCCCTTTACCACGACGACTTCTAATGTAGAATACGTGCCCTAGCTGAACTGACTTAGGCTGACAATCCCTTGCGAGCTGTACCAAATATTTTCCAGCAGTTTTACTACTTAGATTCCCCAAATAATTGGAATACCAAAACCAGAGTGTGTTATGGGCAAGTCACTTGTCCTATTTGTATTTTTTCCACGTCCACAGTTGTACGCCCTGGCTCAGAGTGAAGAGATTCAGAGTGAAACAGTTCTCAAGTGTCCTCACAGCCTTTATTTCTGCCAGGGTTCTTCAAATGGTTGGTGCCATCTATTCTCACAGCTTAACTGAAAGCCTTGTGATTCGCACGTGTTTTTCCTCAAAGCCACAGCACTCTGATAAACGTTATAAGGTCAGTCTGAAAAATGTATTCAATACTTTAACTTGCCACAGCACACGATGCACTTGCTAGCGGGGTGACAGTAAAGCTTCGCAGGAGTTCATACCCTTCGTACCCTACATGGCTGTGTTAACTTCTCGGTGCTGTGCTTTACCCTATATGGGACTTTATTTCTTTTGTTAGGGCCCTAATTTAATTTTTATTTCAGAATATTAGTATTTTCGTCTAGTCTTTACAGTGTTGTGCTGGGGAGACCCTCATGTATCAGGTTATTCCCTGGCTGTGCGCTTCAGTCTATCAGCTTTGGACCTTTGGCCTTTGCATAGATGACCCTGCCAGGGTTACAAATTGATGCCATAAACCACTTTGATCTAATTTGTAAAAACATACCCTGCTTTAACAAATCGTGTTCCAGATAGATTTGGGTTAAAGCGGTGGTGATGCCTTGAGCCCAAATGCCTGACTCTGAAACATGACCAGCGGAGAGCAGCTTTCTAGGGAAGTGGTGGTCTGGGGGGAGCAGTGCCGTTCGGCGTGATTTACAAAGCTGTCTTTGGATTCCTTGCTGTTCCGCTGGTCTCTGGCAGAGGTGCTAGGAACCCGCCTTCAGAGTCCAGTAGTGTACTGCATACTGGTAAAAAAGTCAAATTCCATCCCAATAATGTCCCACTAGCTGCGAGTGTTTGGATTCCCTGCCTTCTGCCCCAGTGAAGACTGAAATTTAAATATGAACTTAAAATAATTTCTAATGGAAATTGTTACAGATCATTAAAAAAAAAAAATTGCTATTATAATCGGTTTTGTAGAGGACAATTTTTTCCAGGTTGGCTCACTATTAATCTTCATCTTTTTGAACACAAATTTGATTTGGGTCAATTTTTGCCCCACTTCCCCAACTCGCTGTCCCAGAATATCTTGCGGAGACCCAATGAATTGATAATTGAAGAACACACATTACTGTATCATGACATGACACGCAGGAGCAGCGGGCTGGGTTTGTGGAATGCTGCTAGAGTTCCAATTTAGAATTTGCACCTAGTAAATGCTATTACAAAAAGCTTATTTATATGTGATTGAGTCTTTCAGCTATAGGTGAAGGTAGCTACCTACTCCTGAAACCTAACCTTTCCTTCTTGTGCACAAGGTAGCTGTATATTACAATACCCTCCCTATATCTTGTATCCTTCTATGTTTTAAAAATGTACTTACCATTTCCTTTTATTTCATGTGTTACTACCTTCACTGATGTATAGATGTGTGTGTGTATGCCTATATATAGGTGCGTACAGAAGTCTGGAGTCTTACCATTGTCTTCTGTCCATTTAATCTTAGTTCCTATAGCTCCTCTGGTCTGTCAGGAAAGGCATAATTCTAAGAGTCAAGAGTTGTATTACATCACTGGTTTGCTCATATGAAAGACTGGTAATGGTGCGTTTTGCTCTGTGCCACTGTTTGTTGTTTTGTTTTGTTTTTTAAAAAAGGGGGAAAAAAGGAGCAAGGGGTGGGAGAAGGGGAAAATACTGTCCTTCCAGCATTAGCAATAATGTTCCTGATGGTAGACTACTCTTAGAAGTCAACAGTGATGATTGAATTCCTCTTAATAAGAGCAAACGGCACTGTTGATATTGAGAACGTGCCGCAAGGAGCTTCTTACAAAAATTACTAAATACAAATTCTACCCCAGAAGCATTAAAAGCATTGGCATAACAGCATTGCCTTTTCTTAAAGTCCCTTCCAGCTGAGTTTGAAGACGAGAAAATCCAACACACAAAACGCCAGGATCAGGTGCAGAAAAGCAGCCCGCCGTTGGCCAAGCTTTGATGGACTGTGCAGTGCGGAGAGCGTAGTACGGTGTTGTACCGAAAGTGATCTGTTTGCCACGGAGTATCCTGGGGTAATTGAATGCTCCATAATGAGGGCGCAGGATGTGTTAATCATTCCATTTCAGCTTTCTTGACGGGAACTTGGCAGTAAGTTACAGTGAAGCAGGCACTGATCCTGAAGTTTTTATTAGCATTGCCCATGCGACTGGCAGATTTTATTATTGTACTGTTCTTCCTGATTTTCTAAATGGAGAAGCAAGTTACGCTATCGCTTCTACAGGCTCTGCTGGGGGCCAATTTTGCAAAATAACTTTCGTAAAGTAAACCTTTACTTTCTCATGTGTAGGGGTTTTTTTACCCTTATCTCAGTCTTTTTTTTTTTTTTTTAAGCCTGTACTTAGTCTGTTTAGCCAGAAAGTTGAAAACTCTAGGCAGCTATATCTTCTGGAGAAGTTAAGACTTACTTAGCCATATATGTCTTAGTCAAAGAGGGGGAAATGACCTATTGGAAGAGTTAATTCCATCTTATATAGCTTACTGTGCGTGCTCTTTTTGTTTCGTAAAAGAATTTTATCTGTCAGAGCTGCTTCTGTGTATATACTTCTGTTGCACAGCCCTTTTATAAACTTCCTATGTGTGTAGCAAAACAAGCGACTCGGTTTCACCAAGCTGACATCTCTTTCTTGAGGCTGAATCAGTTACTGAGGTCATTTGGTACTTGCTAGAAATGGTCAGGCGTGATTTTTCTTTTTAATAAGCTTGATATGAGGCATTTGTAAATCACGAACTGTGGATTGCCTGTTGTCCTGCAACTCTTCTCTGTCACGATCTCAGAACATTCCTATGGTTGCAGTGGAAATTGCACTGACTTTTTAAATGTGTTTCCATGCAATCTGAATGTTTGTGTTTTATGAGCTTTAATAGCTGTTTTTAAAAATAAATCAAACTTGTTCCATAACATGTGCATTCATATCTGTGGGATCATAAACCTGAACTTCCCGTTTATGCTCTGGCACTGCAATATTGACAATCAGGACAATAGAAACCCATTTCAGGATTTTTTATATGATTGACACCGGCGTCCTTTTGCAGTGCTTGATAGGACACCGTGTTCTCTGCCAATCAAAGTGTTGTAAAACCACTGAAGCAAATGGGCCTTTGGCAATTTTTCTGCTTACAACCTGTTTCGTAGGCTTCATCTGAGCTCTCTATACACAGGGACGCTCCTTGGACGGGGACTGTCCCAACACGCAGTTCCCAAAATGTTTCAGCTATATCAAGGATTTGGAGCACTGAAATTCTCTGAGGCCATGGAAATTAATGATGAATCCTCCTTTTTACTTAGATGTGTTTGGAATGAAGTGCTGCACAGAACGCCGAGCAGCCATCGGTTGCAGTGAACTGCAGCTGCAGGGGCTGGAGGAAGACTTCAGCACCTCGGTGCTTGCCCTTGTGTCTTTATCCTGCTCTTTTAAGCAGCAGCTTTCCTGTACCTTAGGGAGCCTACTGTTTTTCTCCCAGGTTTATTCATAGGTTCAGCAGTGACTGTTGGGTTCCAGGACATAAAACAGGATGTTTTACTGCAGGTAAGAAAGCATTTTGTGTAATGCTGAGAGTTTCATGTACAACAAACTCAAATGATTCTAGGTTTTCAAAGATATGGCATTCTTGATAGAAAACGACTATGATTTATTTAGGGCTTAATCTCAACATCAACACAATCAGCAAAATGTAAAACTTCTGCCTTCCCTTCTCTCTCATAAATTCTTCATAACCACACAGAGCTGGAAACTAATCAATCAAGATCTTTCTCCTACGTGCTGGGAACAACGAGTAGTCTTCGTAATGTGGGAAGTGGATGGGTGTTGTCATTAGGAAGGTAATTTCAGTCGATGGAAACTAATATATTTTTGCAAGGTTCTCTTCATATGATAAAAAGAAAGGGCATGGAAAAGTTTAACTAGGAGAAGATTGATTGTAAGAAAACAAAACCCATAGTTATTAAAATAGTGTCAGCTGCTTGGATTTTTTTAATCAGAACCATGTTTGAGTACTAGCTGTCTAAATCATTTCAGAAGAAATTAACAGGTAAAAGATAATAAAATAACGCAAATTGATTACAATCTTATACCTTTTACAATGTAACTTCAAATGCAAATTGCATTCAACTGCAAGAAGGGAAATAATGTCCCAAAGGCATTTCAATTAATTGCTGTACTTAATTACACTCATAATTTTACTTGTGTGACTAATTATAATCAGGTTTTGTGTGTGTATATGGATTGATTTCTGACAGTAAAAGCCCCAAACAGTGCGTTATTTTTAGGAAATGTATTTAAACTTTATGATGAAAACTGCATGGTCCCATTCTCGACAGTTGGCCTGAATGAGTTGTGTCTGTGTGCAGAAAGTTTGGAGGGCATCAGGAAGACAAACTGCCCCGGCTTTATCCAGCCCGGCTGAGGAGGTCACTGCGGCCCTGGTGATACTGCTCGGGTGCTCATGATCCCAAATTCTTCGATTGCTTTTTATCCTGCGATGGGCACCGAGTCCACGTCGGCGGCCCCGAGCCGTTGGCCAGCTCCACCAGTGCGTCTGGAAATGCACCGGGAGTGTTTCCCCTATTCCCCGTAGCCGCCGGCGCCGCACTTTGTGTCGTGCTCCTCAACCAGCGCGAAGCAACGCTACTTTTGGGGGGAGTTTCTTGCGGTGTGATGTTTCCTGCCATGTCTCTGCCACCTGAAGCCCGAGGGCTACCTGAACCGTGGTGGGGAAGGCAGTGCCTGGCTGTTTTATTCTCCGGGACGAGCCCCCAGCAGATGCCCGCAGCAAGGGGGTTGCCGGCCTTCTTGGGCTCCCCTCAGCCCCACTGGAAGGGACCCTCGGAAGACGGGGGCCAGCGGCAGGCGAGGTCTGTGGGTGCCCAACCCCTCCCCTGCCACCGCTGCCATGCTGAGAGGGGCTTTTTCTCTTTTTTCTCCCCTTCTTTTTCTCCCCATTCCCAAACTTTTTTCTTTCAGGTCACTTTTTAAGTGGCAGGACTACCCTGCCCGGGATTTGAACCCGACTTTGGCGACGGTGGGTGCTGCAGCCCGCCATGCCACCATGCCCACCTCAGAGGGGCCGCAGCCCGGCCGCGCTGCTGCTTCCCGCAGCCTGTGAACGGCAAGGCAGAGAGTCGGTCCCGTCTGCAAAAGAGGTTACAAACGGGGAAATAACACCGAGAAAAACGAGGTGCACGAAGACTTGCCAGGCCGAGCCCTGTCCCCGGGCGTGGGACGCCCCGGACGGGCCTCCGGGTGCCTCGGCTGCTTCCGTGGGGGTGCATCGCCTCGTCTTGAAACAGGTGCTTCCATAAGGCTCTGTAAGCAGCAAGGGAGAGATGCAGCATGTGAGTGAGGTGGGTTTTAGATGCTTCTTGTGGAAGAATCCCACAGGATTGTGGTCGGCCGTGTTGTCCCCTGTGTCCGCTGGGCAGCGTGGCAGGAGGCTGCCGGTCTGGGTTTCCTCACGTGTATTTCTTCAGTGCATCTCAGCTGGAGCTTTCTTGGCTTTTCCACAGATACACATTAATTTACTAATAAATCCTGCGTTTCCTTTTTTTTTTTAATTTGTATATGATTTTCTCCCGCATGAAACATTTTCCACAGCTGCCGCTGGCTGCACAGAGCTACCATGACTTTTTTTCTCTGTCATTGAAACTTCTCTAAATCCCACATCATTTGTAGTGCTTATGGGAAGAAAATCACCACGTCCCCTTTTAACTCTGTTGAAAAGAGCCTCACATCTCCAAGCATAATCATTTTTGTGGTGGAGTGTTATCGCCTGTGCCAAGGTACAGCAATGGGCAATGGGCCTCCCTGTCTCTGGATCAGAGGTGGTTGATGGTACACCTGGTACTGACACATTTATTAGACTTCAAAACCAGCCTGGGAAGCTACGTAGGCTTCTCTGTAGCCTTTTTTGACTACAGGTAGATGGAGGATATTTTACATGGATTTGCTGTATGACATCTGTTTACAGAATCGCTAAGGCTGGAAAAGACCTGTGAGATCATCAAGTCCAACCACCAACCCAACCCCACCGTGCCCACTAACCCATGTCCCGCAGTGCCATGTCCACACGTTCCTTGAACCCCTCCAGGGATGGTGACTCCACCACTTGAACAGGAAGGCTGCTGCCTGTGCCGGCAATCGCTGTCTTCCCTGTGAAATCCACTTCTGCGTGGGCAAGGGAGGAAAGGAGAAAGCAAAAAGCTTCTGTACAGAAGAAAAGTGTGTTTTGAGCTCATGTTTGTCAGCAGGAGGAGCTGACCATACAGTGAAGCTGGCAAGTTTGTTAATATTCTTTGTGGACAATGTAAATATATTTCTTGCGAGTAATGGCTAGGTGTCCTTGTCTCTTTCTGTTTCCTGAGAAAATGTTTTGCTGAAAACACATTGTATTAAGAGGTTTTTTGTGCCTGCCCCTCCTGTTGTCCCCCTCGCGCCCCCGCCGACTGTCAGATGGTTGTGTTAGGAGTGAAGTGGGGCCTCTGTTCGCACAGCGGATCGGCTCCTTCGCCTCTCAGTCCTCTGAAGGCTTGCACTCAGATCAAGGTCTGATCCAAAACTGGGAAAGGACCGCTTCTTGGATGCATTATACAACACCGTGTAATCTCAGCTTGGTATGTTTTTAGAGATGAGGAGGACCTACTGAGGTTTGGCGAGTCCCTAGTTGCTGTTCAACCTTACGGTGAACGGACTCTACCACGCCAGCCGTTAGAGGCAAACCCTAACCAAAATGCGAGCTGCTTCCAAAGGACAGAGCTCTCATAAGCAAAGCTGCATCCAGACTTTGATAATCTCCCAAAATGTTTTGGTCTTTGTGCTCTTGAACACGATCAGTTCATACATCTGGTTTTCTGCAATCCAAATGCTACTCTACCTCTGACTTGATTCAGACTGACAAAGCCCCTGCTTGTCTTTTTTCTTTTACACCTGAAACATACATCTCTAGTGAATTTTTGCTTCCAGTGGTGTTTCATTTTCTATTGTACTCCAGCTGTCAGCCACAGAAGCTAAGCAGTCTTCAACTCTGGCTCCAACATGTGTGAAACGTATTAGCAAAGTTCTGTGTTAACTTTTCTGTACGTGGGAAAATACTGTTCTTTCTGGGTCTTTCTAAATGCCTCTGTTCCTTCCCCCACCCTTTCCTGTATTATCACAGCTTGGCTATTAGTTCTTCAGGAGTTACTGTCGCTTCCCAGTGTCTTTGCAATATAAGAAGTTCCATGCCAAATGTAGCATAAACACAATTCTTGAAAATCTGTGCCTGAAGCTACCTGTGGAACAGTAAATTGCTTTTCCATAACTATCCCCACAAAAGAAAACCAAATGTCCCACTTCAAGCCTTCCTGTCTTTTACCGTTTTTTTCAATTGAATAGCCTTTGCTGTAGATTTGTATTTATTCACTGCATTAATACCAGTCTTGTAATTGTCACGTCCTGCCCCAGAACAGAATGTGTCTGCCTGGTTGCAAAGAGGTGACTCTGACAAAGAACAAATGGAACTAGATCATTGACACAGATGCAGATTGTAGCATTTCCCTTTTCCTCACTGGCATAAAATTCAGATTCACTCAGTAAAAATGACCGTACTTGTCTATTGATTTTATTCATGCTGAGGTTTGTGCAGAAGAGCTCTTACAGAGGACAAACCATCTTTTCAGCAGATCTTTTGTTTCTTCCTCTTAGTTATGTTTTAAAAAAAAAAAGTTCTTTACTGAGAGAGTAGTGAAACATTGGAATAGGCTGCCCAGGGAGGTGGTAGAGTCACCCTCCCTGGAGGTATTCAAGGAGCGTGTGGATGTGGCATTGTGGGATGTGGCTTTATGGGCATGGTGCTGTGTGGTGTTGGGTGGGTTGGTTTTTGGTGTGTTGTGGTTTGGTTTTTGTGGGTGGGTTTTTGTTTTTTTTTTAAGTTGGACTTGATGATCTTACAGGTCTTTTCCAACCTTAGTGATTCTGTGATTCTGTAATATATTTCATAGTAAATAAGATCCTCCCTCGTCATAACTAATTACTGTAAATGCTTCTCTCTATCCACATGGTAAACTGAGGCACATTTAGTAGATAATCTGAACGGAGAAGGGTGGTGGCCTCTTACATGTAATCCCAGCAGATGCAGGGGGCTTTTTTAGTGCAAAAGGCATTGCTCGCAGTAGAGGCATCCTGAGGAGTATTCACATCACTGGGCTTTAGAACAGGAGCTCCCAGACCTACGGGCCTTTTGTATCTGATTGATTGTGCTGTTTAGCATGTTGCTTGTAAATCACAGAATCCTCAAGGTTGGAAAAGACCTGTGAGATCATCAAGTCCAACCACCAACCCAACCCCACCATGCCCACTAAACCATGTCCCACAGTGCCACGTCCATACATTCCTTGAACACCTCCAGTGATGGTGACTCCACCACCTCCCTGGGCAGCCACTTCCAGTGCTTCACCACTCCCTCAGTAAGGAAATTTTTCCTAATATCCAGCCTGAACCTCCCCTGGTGCAACTTGAGGCCATTCCCTCTTGTCCTGTCACTTGGGAGAAGAGACCAACACCCACCTCCCCACAACCCCCTTTCAGGTAATTGTAGAGAGCAATTTTGAAATGATCTTGAAAGAGAAATCAAACGTAAGCCTTTCAGAATACTCCTGTTTATAACATCTTGTAAAACCGCCTGAAAACAAAGCATCTTTCCTCTTAATTTCTTGATGCATTCTCTACTTGTGGGATGTTGAGGGATGTAATGGACATGGCTAACACAGAGATGTTCAACAGGTGGGTAAGTAGGCAGCTGTTTATCCTGGTTAAGTAAGTAGCCACGTGTTTGTAGAGAGGTGAAGTTATACTGGGTAAATCCATGGGACCCTTCCCTTATTGTAAGAAATCTGCCTGTCCTCCACCTGACAGGCTGGGGGTGGGCATAGCTCTGCTGAGCGAGGTGCCGGACTCAGAGCAGTTTTGCGATGTGCAGATAATACCCAGATGACCCATGTGAAGTAAAATCTCCAGAAGCCTGCTGACATCAGAAACATCCCAATGTACTGCAAATGCCTCCCTTCCCAGCCCCCCAAATGCAAACCCACCCCTAAACGTTGTGAAGAAAATAGGGAAAAAACCTCACGTTCCTTTTCTGAATGAGTGTTTTGTGGATTCCCCTTCAGCAAGGACGAAAGAAATAAAAACTCAAGGCAATGAAAATATAGGTCTCTGTTCAACTTTAATCCTTCATTTATGTTTGCTTCTCAAAAGTTTTTCAGTTAGCTGAAAATATAGTTAAAGTCTTAATCATTCCTCTAAACTTAAAAAGGTGAATTTGCTTTCCCATGTGGTTCTTTAAAGCTTGTATTATTGATTGTTAAATATGAAAATAATTTTTTACCCTGCTTTTTCTCCTTTGGTGAGCTGTGGTTAGTCTCACTGCCATGATTTTCCTGAAAACAGCCCTACAGCTGTAGCCTAAAGTCATCTCTGCCCTAAAGAAAAAAATACAAGTCTGCTAATATGAAACCGTATTTTGGTGTGGCCAAAATCTAACATACTAAAAGAAGCTATAACATGTTATATGGCAACAGCCAAAAAAACCTGTTATGTCTATCTTCAGAGAGAGAACTGGAATAATATAAGGAAATCCCATTTCCCAATATAATGAGCTTTTTTGTAAGTAATAGGGTAAGATCTGAAGAAATCAGTTCAAATCACAATCTTCGTGGAAAAACTATGGATCTTAATCATATCTGAATATTGCAGGTATGTTATTATAAAAAAAAAAAAAGGAAATGTTCACACTGAAATGTTCGCACTGATGTTTAAAAACTTTTACAATGTGATACTGGAAAGAGCCATTTCTTGAGCTGTCCCGTTCTATTAGGCAAATGAAAACTGTAAGGGATCTTCAAAGTCTCATGCTTCAAACACAGCCCTCCAAAAAGAGGGAATTTCCACAGATGTGCAACTAGTACATGTGGTTGAGCTTCCCTTTTTCTTTCTAGTACATCATATTGGCCATGGGCATCCCAGAGTGGGACTCCGTGCTGTGATGAATAAATAGGCTTAATAGAGAAACCTGAAATCCGGAATCAGTAGATTAAATGAAAGGAATCCAGTATCCTCATCTAAAACTTAACTTTAGATATTCTGAAGGAAGAAGGGGGGAAATTTGTGTTAGTACAGATGATATTTGTCACAAATCCTTCACTAGATAGGATGACCCAGATGTTGCTCAATTGCGTGTGAGCATTTTTTCTTTGCTCTGTATTGTACCTTCACGTAGGACAATGTAGAGATAATAAGAATTACCCCACGTGTTATTGTCTTCCTGATTTGCAGTGTTGAATGTAAACATTCTCCAAACAACACCCTTCATAGGCACTTAAGAACAGATTCCTCTTGAAGATCCTCTGCATAGCTTGTAGAGTGTCCTTCCAGTGTTGTGTTAGAAGTACAGGTTTGCAGATAATCCATCCTAATGTTTTCTTTAGGTGTTTGGGTTTTTTTAAAATTTGAATCTTCATAGCTTTATCTTGCCCTTCCTTTGAATTCTTGTGATATAGTGCAATGGGTTTCATTTTATATAAGAGCAGCAACAGAAGTCCTTGGTTAGTGTCTGGAGGAGGACAAGGTTAAATTCTGTATTGAGATATGATTCATGAGTTGGTAGTTAGAGAGAAACTACTTGATACAAAGAACCAACAACAGCAACAAAAAAAAACCCTCCAAAAAGCCCAGAACCTTGAATGAGGTGAGAAGCGTTCATTGGCAAAGAGAACTCAGGATGTATGTAAGCATCAGGACCAGCATTAAAACCTTAGCAGGAGGCAGGAGGATGCTGGCGCTGGACCAGTACACCTTTCGTTCGTTCAGAAACTGAACAGGCCGGAAATTTTCAACCATGTTAGTTAAGTTCTTGCCATCAAAGTAGACCATTGAAAATTGAGAAATCTGTAGACATTGAAGAAAAAAATAGATCATTAAACCCTTTTCCCATGGAACACTGGAAATTATGGCACTATAAATCTGCAGTGCTTTACTCTGTGGCACTGTTTTGAACTGTATGGATGCATTAAACCTTGCAGGAAACGATGTGATGGAGGCTACTGCCAGAGGTCACCAACAGATGACTTCTTTTAGCCTTAGAAATCATGGGGACTTCCTTTCTGTGTGAGCCAAATGCTTTGTCCAACTCAAGGACCTGATTACACCAGTCCTCTTGACGCACACAGTCCTGCCCTTGTCCATCACATCACGGTGACACGAAAAGGACTAGGATTTCTTTCTTCGCTTCAAATTTCTAACTGCTTCAGCAAGAAGCTGGCCCAGAGCAAGCAGATGCTCACTCCCGTGTGCTGTGCTACACTGCCTTGCGTGTGGCTGAGCATTGCCCTGTGGCTGAAGTGATTCTGAGTACGCTGCAGGTAAGGAACTGAAACACAGGTGCTGGCTCCCGGCCAGGCTGTGCTGGCTAGTAGTACTGCTGGGAGCCCACTCCAGGATGCCTGAATTTTCTAATCACGTACTCTGTCAGCTGAACAATCTGTATTTCTGAGGCAGTCATGATTCAGTCTCCTGTTCCTCTCTATAGGACAAAAATGGATTGCTTAAAGCTGGTGCTGACAGACTCCAAGTTTGCACTTTGACGTATTCTGTTCCGATATCCTGACACTTAGGACAATGGGAGACAAGCAGTGAAATTTGGGGGTGAGCAGGTGACTGCAGTGGAAGTGCTGCTGACGAAGCGCTGGGCAAGGTGTTTACCTGTGGGTTTGTTTGGCTTTCTTTTCACATCGTCATTTCCCTTTCCTTCCCCTTTCCTGTCATTTTTAGAGAGGTGATTTAATAGGGTTGTAAAACGAGCACTAGGGACTATGTTCAGGCTAATGCCACGCACGTGTGTTTGTCACAGGAACAGAGCAGCGGAGCCGCGGACAGGTCTGTGTTACGTTGTGGGTGAGCAGGCAGAGGGACAGAATAACCGTAAGCAGACCTCTCAGGCTGTCCCTCTGCCACTTACCTGAGAAATACTGAGTTCAATCGGCTTCTCAAATACTGTCCAGATGACACCCTCATGGCAGTCGGGAGTGGTGAGGGAGCCCTCATACCGATAGTACCTCCCAAGGTCTTCCTCGGGTGGGAGAAGAGAACTCAGGGGCAAAGGCTCCATCTGTGCTTTTTGCCCTAGACAAACCATGGGGAAATGTTGCTTGTAACAGGCGTGGCTGCAGGTATTGCTCACGTTTGTCTTCAAATGCGGCTGCTGCTCGTGGCTACATAGAGCCGCATCCCCACGCCCGCTTCCCACGGCGGCTGGGGCAGCCGCACTGCGCTGCTGTGACCTCCCTGACTGCCAGCTGGCGATCCCACGGAGCACCAGTTACACACCCCTCCTGTTAACGGGCTGCGTGTTTTCCTTCTCGCTTTGCTCCCTCCCGCAGAAGCAGGAGTGCTCATTCTGGTTCTGAGGGGGTTTCTTTGCTACAAATGTGGAGAACTAGATTTTCTCCCACCTGTGATGCTCTGAGTGCGCAACAAACTAAGCTTTGTCTTTTGGCTTTGACTTTCGAGTAACAATCTCTACTGTAATTAGAACAGGATCGGATCATGAACTACCTGGTAGTATACGTGTTCAAAATAAATATACGTTGCGTTTTGACCAACACAAGTGTCTTACCTGTGTATTTAATATTCTCTAATTCATTTATTAGAGTTGCATAGTTTTTATTTTCTTCTTCAACCTGAAATGGAAATATTTTGATTCCAAATCATGCATTTCTCAACAACTTGTTGCTTTAAATTAATTGTGAATAAAACAGAAAACAACCATAAGGCTAAAAGATAACAGCAAGCAGAATATAGACAAGGGTAAAGGAACTAAGTGCTGGCACTGAATGCCTGCAGAGGGTAGGGAGGCTTAGGTCTTGGACTACTGTAACATTAACACAACCGATCACTCAGCCAGATTGCTCATAGATTTGAGATGGGCAATTAGAAATGTGGCTACCTACCTTTATAAAGAATGCTAACACAGCTATGCCATCTGCATTTTTCTTCGCTTCTGTTATATCCGAAACATCTTCTCTTATGTGGACAATATGAAGCTGTAACACAATAGTCAAGACTAATTATTTCTTCATTTGCCTCTACAGCCCGTTGCTGTAAGAGCAGCCCGGCTGCTGCTCTGCACCTACGCTGCAGTGGGGCCAGGGCTGCTTCGCTGCTCCCAGGCTGGTGACAGACAGCTCGAGGCCCTTGACCTGAGCCAGAAGCTATGCAGTAAGTGGACTATAATTTGGAACTTCATTCATCAACAATGGCATCATTTCATGCATCTCCCCAGAAGGTGAAGTGCTCTGTGGACTGCTGCAGCCCTCGATTTTCAGCCTGTGCAGTGGAACAGGCAGATTTTTACGTCATGGTTTGAAAGAGGGGTGGTTTCCTTCCACCAGCCCGTGTGTATCAGCACTGGCGACTTCTCTTGCCTTAAAGGGAATTTTTTTTCGGTTGCATAGGTCGATTGATGGTGGCAGTCCCAGAAATGAATATATAGTCTGACTAAGCAGTGTGAGAGTGTAATCGGACTGTATAGACTTCGAAGTTTCTCCTCCCAAAAGGCTCTCTACATAACTCCAGATTCGTTGTCTGTCCTGTGCCTTTGCACACAAAACTGATGTGTTTTCCTGCGTGATCTGGTTAGCGAGCAATGAGTCCTCGGTTCTTTATTTCCACTGCTGGGGTTTCATAGGACAATTAGCCAATAGTTCTTGTGCAACAGTATCTTAAAAAGCCAGAGTTCTTGAGTAAAAGCCACAATCCACAAAGGGTCTCACCTACCTCCATGGCTTGTTTTTCTCCATCTATGCTGTGCTCTGACCCAGGAAGGTATTGCTGCATATGTTGGACTCCCCAGTGAAAATGAAATTCTATTGCCTTGTATTTTCTTCCCAGACCTCCACCTCCAATTTTAGGGGATGTGCTTAATGCTACTTTAACTGGGGAAAACAAATAAGTAGTTTAAAAAAAAAAAAAAACAAAAACCAAACAACGTTAATAGCATTTGAGAGTAGAGAGATGCATGTTCTTGAGATTCAAATGTATCCTAAAGTTCTGGCTTGGTCTTTCACAGGATCACACAGAATCACAGAATAATTAAGGTTGGATAAGACCTTTAAGACCATCGAGGCCAACCACCAACCCAACCCCACCATGCCCACTAAACCATGTCCTGCAGTGCCACGGCCACACGTTCCTTGAACACCTCCAGCGATGGTGACTGCACCACCTCCCTGGGCAGCGTCTTCCAGTGCTTCACCACTCCCTCAGTAAGGAAATTTCTCCTAATATCCAGCCTGAACCTCCCCTGGCACAACTTGAGGCCATTTCCTCTCATTCCATCGTTAGTTACATGGGAGAAGAGACCAACACCCCCCTCCCCACAACCCCCTTTCGAGCATTCCAGAAGTTCAACTCTGCAGAAGCTGAACTCTTACAAAATGCTAGCTGGGATTAATTTGAGATGAAAGGGAGAAATATCATAGCCCACTTCCCAGTAATACGCAGCAGCATTTGGACACCCCTCTATGGCACAGCGCTTGGAGCTTCTGTTCCCATTTCTACCTAGGATTTGCTCTGTGAGCTTGAACAACTTGTGCAGAGCCTCACTTGCTGGAGAGCTGACCTACCCATGACTTCAGCTGAATAAATAATAATAAAGAAAATAAATTTGATGGTACTTGTTTCCCTTTGTAAAATGGAGGAAAAGGGCAGGGCACTACTTTGGATTGTCCTGGGGAAAGGGTGTTATAGGCGCTTATGGCATCCATTGATAGATCCTTCGGAGTATCATCAGTTAATCGCATTTTGAAGAAAACAGGGTAATGGACTGTCTTTCCTTGATTGCACTGAGGGGATTTGTAGGGATTTGTTCACTGCCAGTACAATCCCAGGAGTCAGAGCAACTTATACCTTTCAGAAAAGCCTATATTCCTTCATTTTTTTGTCTAGGAGAGCACCCTCTATCAAAGTATTCTTAAAAGGAAACTTGATCACAGTTTATTTCTGTTTTAAGCGTCATTTTTATCTCCTCTGCACTGTGACGTTTATTTTAGGCAGGGTTTAAAGACACTGCTATTAAGTTCAAGCTGTGTATCTATTCTGTTTGAATTTAGAGTAGTGTTGCTACGTAAGCCTAAGCATCTAAGTCGTTATATCTATTTAATGTCATGTTTGATCTGCTGTTAGGAGCAAAACAAAATTTTCTTAGAAGCTATTTTTCTAGCTATAAATCACCATCGCTTCCTGTGCTTGAGACATTTGGGATATATTTTTAAAACTTACTTATTAAGACCTCTGCATTAAGCACAGCACTTTTGTTTCCATAGGAAAGATATTGTTTTGACCTGGATTGAAGCCCTAGAGATTTCATTTCTGTTCTGAATTTCAAATGGGCTGGAAGCTTGCGTGAGTCACTTAGTTACTTTGCTTTTTTATCTGTAAATGGATGAGTAACATATCTTTGTTGGCATTGTTTATTTAGATTGTAGGACCTTTGAGACGCTGACCTTTGCTATCTGCACATCATCGAACATAATGATAGCCTAATCTCATGTAGAGCTTCTAATTGCAGCTGTAATTTAAGCAATAACTGTTCCAGTGTTGTACTCAATGTAGCACAGGAATTGGTTGCCCTCAGAAGAAATTTTAAAAGCCCGGATTAAAAACCTAATCCTTTTGCATGGCTGGGAAAGATGAGCGTTCTGACCAATCCTTATGAATATTAATTTTTGTGTAAAAGATATTTCTATGCACAGCGACTGTAATATGGAGATTCTAGACTATCATTCTGTAATGGGAAAGTCATTAACCCATCTACTAGTGAAAAGTCAAAACATGTCTTTTTCTTACGGTCTGTCAAAATACTGCTGTTTTTAACTAGAATCTCTGGCTGTGAAAATCTACCGAGCTGTTTACCTTCCTACCTTTCCTTTTTAAGCTAGGGAAATATTGCCACTTGCAACTTCCCATTTTAGGGATTTGGCAGTTAAAAAAATCCATTTAAGATTTTAAGAAAACTTATAGATAATTTAAAAAAAAAAAAGGACAACAGATTTATTTTTGAAGTTAAATAATGTAGCATAACGTTGTTGAAGCACTGTCATTAGTATTACTTTTAGTGAAGAAAAGTGGAGGAAGTGAACCAGTGCTAAATTACTATTCACTGATTCACTGTTTACTGATTTGCTGTTCACTGATTCACTGTTTACTGAATCAGTAAGTAGCTGATCAACAAGCTCATGTTAGATTACTTCCGTGTGCAGAGAGAACAGGTTGAAATCGGAGAAGATTTCAGCTCATTATTTAAAGAACTAGTAGGACACGCACACTGTGAGCCACTGGTTGAGTGACTTTCCCAGATTATGTTCTTCTTCAGCAGAATTCTTCTTTGTGCAGAAGCAAGGGTCAGCAAGGGCAAGCCCAGAAATGAAGGGTGTAGGAGCATTCAGCAGAAATTATATACCTCTGCCAAAACTGTTGTCCTAAAGCCCTATACTCCCCCACCTCCTAGTCCTAGAGGTTTTTGTTTGACTTAGAGGTTCCCTTGACATCTCGAGTTCTGTTTCTGCACACGCACAGAACCAATTTTTGCTGAGATGCTCAAGGACCATGTCCAGAATCCAAAAACTGGATAATTCCCCCAAAGTTCCCAGAAAGCCTTGGTTCAGAAGGTGTCCTGAAAGTTTCGCTTCTGAAATATAGGGGTGCTTTCTTATTTTTGCTTCCTTTAAGTAGTGGTATTGATATCTAACACCTTGCCCAGGACATGGAAGAAATGAATGCATGGTTCCAAGTGAAGGCACAAGTAAATCCCATAATAACAGTAATAATTTGACAGTACTTGCCTGTATGTCCATTATTTTCTATGCTCCATTTTGAAGACACTTTCACATCATATCCTTCAAAACTCAGTGGCTTGAGGTTCTTGTCATAAATGATATTTTTGGTGACAATATTGATAGGTGACTGTTTGTTGCCTTTGCAGCTGGCGTCTGTTAGATGCCATTCTCGAGGATCTATTTAAGGATGAAGAGAGTAATTTTTTTCTGTAGACTGCAAATCCTTGATAAAGCCAATCCACCCAACAGTCAATATATTCTTGCTTGGGAAATTGGAGACATCTTTGAAGAAAAGGTCTTTGGATGTCGGAATTTAATACAGGAACTTTCTTAGCGTATCATTTTTTGTAGTTCTAAAAATATTAGTACGTGTCAAGAATGTTCTGTTAAGCTTAATAGGAAAATATGCACATGTAAATGGCTGTAAAATAAAAAGTGAACTACCGCTGAGGTTGGCTGAACTATAGAAATCATAGAAACTTGGAAACTGTAACAAATGCCCCCCAAAAATGGTGGTGCTGGTGGTGGTGCTGGGAGTGAAATGCCCTTTCCAGACCAGTCAGCTCCAAGGAGGGCTGGGCTGGACACAGGGATGAGCGAGGGACAGGCAGCCTAGGTGGATATTGCTGGTAAAACAAAAGGTGCAGCGGTAGGTAGAATGTTAGGGTTTTTCATAACTCTCTCCTTAGGAATTGAAATAGCTTCTGTGCCCAGCTTGCTGGGGTGGTTACCTCGAGCGCATTTAGAGTTATTTTTGTTTGTAGCATTATCCTTGGTTGAAACAAAATGAAGAGTTAGAACAAACACTGATACCTTCAAAATACCCTTCTTTAGGTATCCTGTTTAGCACTGAAGTTTACATATAGCATGATCATGCGGCATTAAATACTGCATTGTGTGAATTTTTGCATTGTTTCTATAAAGAGGCCCTTTGCAAAACAGAAGAGTTCAAATACTAACGTGATTAGAAAAATAACTTGTTTAGCAGTACCTTCACAGCTTGGCTGTTTATACTTCTGTGACTGATAGCACCAGTGGCCTCCAACTAAAAAAAAAAAAAAAATAAAACCATCAGATGCTCCAAATCAGATGAACGAAAAGCTGTACAAATCGTCCCCCCAAAAGGCAGATGTGAAATGGATTTGCAACCTGTCATCCTTAGAGAGTGATAGCTGGGCACACAGCTTTGACAACTTCTGGGGTTTGTCTGCCCAGTTTTATTACAGGGAGATGTTTCTTTTCTTAACTATATAAACAACAGCGGCTGGTAAGAGGTGAGTGCTTCAGCTGTAAAGAAATCTTTAGTTTCTAAAGATATCAAATAATTCAGAAGAAAGCATAAAAGTCCTGCAGTAGGCAGCTCTGTCTCTCTCTAGGTCTCCTCCTGGTCTTAATGAATCAGTTTACAGCTGGTAATATTCCTTCCAAAAACTGTGCTAGCATGAAATACGAGAACTCTGGATGGGTTGCAGTTCTAAATAATTTGGGTCTGAAATTTTGGTTTTTTTGAGGCGAAAGTTCTACATCTGAATATATGTAGTGTTAAAATAGATTTCCTTTTATCAGTTCTGTACTTGCCTTTCTTTCATATACTTGTAAATTCACTTATGCAAGATGACTTATCTCACTCCATTCCAGGAACTATTTTAAAGATTACTTGGTGCAATAAGGAATTTTAAGAAATGAAGGATTTAAGAAATTAATTTCACTTCCCAAAAGACATGAAGAATCTTTATTCTAACTCAGCTGTGATCCCACACAGATGGGTGCAAAATTTTTCAATAGAACACCTTAATCGTACTTTTTCATTGTCAGAAGAAATGTGAAATTCAGAGGAAGAGACCTGATTTGACTTAAGCATGTGCTGCGCTAGTCAGGAAAGTAAGCACTGTTTCGTTTATCGCAGCATGCTTCAGTGGCTGTTTATGACAGTTATAGAGCTTAAATGGACTTTAACAAGAATAGTTCCCTTTGGCTATTTATCTTTAATCAATAACAATTCAAAACCTCATATAATCATGATTAATACTAATTTCTGTTTGCCTATGATTAGTAAATTATAGACATTTTAATAAATGGCTAATCCATTTTTAGGGATTATTATGGAGGAGTCCTGTCATTAGATTGCTAATTACCATAATTTATAGTCTTTTATAACACATCTGCTGGAACGCTCATAACGGCTTTTAACACCTTTATCTTTGTATCAGTAGCATAGCAATACCATCCATCTATTAAGTGCTTAGAGTAAGTTATAAATAGAACCTCGATATGAAGTGTGGCTTGCTATAACAACCGAGGGAGACTTGGATGAGCTTGTGGCAATTAATATAATCTGGAAAAAATGATACTCTTTTAGTTCAACTCTCACAAAAATTAAATTCATGCCGAAAACTATAAATAATGTTGACTCACTTTCTAGCTTACCAAATGTTTAGTAATACTGAGAAGAAAAGTAAACAATGTGGCTACATTTGTACTGTAAGAACTGTAGTGATTTCTACATTGTTCTTCCACTAATATTTTGTAATTATAAAAAAATTGGTTTCAACAAGTTTTATTTTGACACACTTCTAAACATTGGCAAACCTTAGCTTTAGGACTTGCCATTTCTAAAATTGATTGTTGCATCTTTTCAGGCCTGTGCACCCAAGACAGCGGCCAGACCTCCAGCAGCACTGAGCGATTTCCCGTCTCCGCTGGGAAACAGCAGAACCAGAAGTTCCAAGCACAGGATGTCACCAAGTGCCTGAATCGATATTTTAATCAATAAATGCCTAGCAAATACCAGGTGAGCCAATCTTCACAATGCTTGGTTGTGTTTCACATAGTGGCTGCATGGATGAATGACTGCAGACGTATTTTTGGCAACTGCTCTGGCCCAGTGGTCAGTATATGCTGCAGGCTGCACCAGCACCCTGGGATTGGGAGCCGTCTTTCTTTGCAAGTTATATGAGCATGAACCTTCAGGAGAAAAAATGCTGCCCTGCAGCAGTAAGCTGGACACAAATGCTTAAAGGTGGTAGCATCTATGCAGCATGAGAGGATAGGTACCTGCAAAGATCTGGTCTCAAACTCTTTGGGATGTGAGTTAAACCAGAGGGGAAAGTTGTCGGATGAGAAATCAAGGTCGGTTGAGGTATTCCGGTCTGTTTACCGTAAATTCTTGGAACAAGGTCTACTGTTCTGGGTTTCTATAGTGCCTTGCACAATGGGAGTGTGATCATGACTTAGACATCAAAGCATTACTGTAATGCAAATCAAATTTTACGGTCAATATGATTCACAATTAGGTGTAAGCGCAGCAAGTTCGTTGTTCATTGGGTGCAAGGTTGTGGAGCTTTTAGACCATGACCATGGAACCACGAAAATCAAAGACGGCCACAGGAAACACCGAGGGAAGGTAAATATCACCAAATCATATTGTCAGTGGTCCTGATACAGCGTCTCTGTACCAGAGGAGTGAAATGGAAGCGGGTTATGGAGCCTTCCATTGCTGAGTCTGAGTTCAACCCTTCTCAAACAAAGCAACCGCCGACATTTTACCAGCTGATGGGTGTTTGGCAGGTTCTCTCAAATAAGCTTGTGGGTTTCAATCACGTCTTAGGAGATTGACACATGAGCACACTAAAAAAATTTCAGCCTGCACATCAAGATGATGGGGAGAAAAAGTTCAAAAAATTAAACTAAAATAAAATCCAGCCCTCAGGTGGCTGCTGCTCCCTTACATCCAGCACTCATGAGTATTCTTCCCTTCTTCTGTCGAATGCAGCATACACCAAATAATTAATGTCTAATTTTTACAAGGTTTCTGCAAAATTCCTAATGTCTACAGACTAACAAAGAATTAGTGTTTTTTTATCAAGTACTTATCACAGTTGTGGTTTAGAAAGTTGGATGTTATCAGTGAAGTAGAACAGGATATAAATTCAGCAGTTCATAAGAAAAAGGTCCTTAAAGCTGTTAAACCTCAAACAATGAGCTAATTAAACATTGCAGAATGCCTGAGCAAACAATGAATTAATGTTTCTTGTGAATTAGATTTTTTTTTTTTGGTTGGCGGTAATGTAACGTTAGAGAACAGGATCTTTTGTGTAGATGCTGCTCAGGAGGAAACGAACTGCTATACCCTGTGTCACTTACAAGGAAAATTTGCATTTGGATTTTATTTGAGTCAGGTGTGATTCCTCCCTACATATAGGACGTTGCGTTCACAATGGTTCTTTTTCCCCCCTGGGCTTTATGGCTTTATTTCTGAAGCAAGAAGGAAAGAATCTTGTCACATCCAGTCAGTTGTCTGTGGTCTTAGGCATGATTATGCCCTAAGGTATGTTGTCTAGTCTAGTTTTAATTGTCTGAGCGGCTCCTGCCACTTCCCTTAGGAGACTTTTCCACAGTCTATTAGCCTTCACTGTCAGGAAGTGTTTCCTGTTTAATAGCTTACATTTTCCACTTGCTTATCTGCATCCCATCACTCCTAGAAATATCACTGAACCACCCTAAACAATTCTTTTCCCTCCCGGGTGTTTACAGCATTCAAATAGTTCCTTCATAATCTGTAATTCCTGTTCTTGCTTCATCCATCCTTTGTCCCATCCCTTGACAACGTGCCCTTCACCTTTGAAAGGCTTTCCAAAGGCTTTCCAAAGAATTTCCACTTCAAAGGCTTTCGTCCCTCTTTCTCTGAGCCCCTTTCTTACGGGGACTCAGTACATGTCAGATCCCACCCTGCAGTCCTCTCACCTGCCTGCTCTTTCGATCAAACCTCAGCTCCCCCATTCTCTTTCCTGTTCGTTATTTTATTGCCCAGAAAAATGCAGCAGAACATGGGGAGTTTTGGTGTTTGGGGTTTTTTTGTTTGTTTTTGTAGTTGAGGTGCTGAAACCATTGCTGTGATGCGAGCTGCCCTGGGGGGTTTCATAGCTTGCTCCCATGCCATGCTGGTACACGGGAGTTAAGCCATGAGCATCCACACTTCGCTCAGGATAGTGTTAGATGCTAGCCAGGATTTCCAAAAGCTCTTTGCCTAATTGGCATTAAATAGAGACATTTGCATTGTTGTCGCCATCGGAAGTAATGTAATTCAGTATACCTATACATTCAGTATACATATACACCTGGACTTACGCTTGCTGTATGATCAACCATGTCTGGCCCTTACATTGTATTATGGATTCTTGATTCAAGTGGCCATACACCATATCGTAGGTGTCACCTTGACTTTACTGGCTTTTAATTTAGAGTAGGGCTGAACTGGGCTGAAGGCCTCCTCTTCCTTCACAAAGTTCAAGACAGTTAAATTTAGGGAGTCTCTCTTGGCAAGTACGCAGTCCTACTTATCTCTGTTTCTTCCTTGTAAATTTACAACTGATTTCCTGACCAAAGCTGTTTCTTGGCACCAGAATAGCTAGAAAACAATACAATTACGTATTGTTTTCATTTTGTTGTAAATGTTTTCAATTGTTTTAGCTATCAAGCCCAGCTTGGAAACTTGAGGCAAAAAATTCCTTCAGTTGAGAACTCCCTCTTCTGTTCACTGACGCAGCTGGATGGAGGACAGTGCTTCTGGCTGGAAGCCAGGCCGTTAGCAGTTTGCCAGCGGGCTATTGTGTGATCTAGGAAGAGACCCTTAAGCTCTTTGGACCATGGTCAGATTGCCCGGATTCCATAAAAGTTCCTAAACCTGCTTTGTTCTACTTGTTCCCCGCTTACTGCCCTACTTGGACCTGCTGAGCGGCTCCTCGGAAGCCCGCACCTCCTCTGACTCGGTGCCCTGAGACAGGGGTGTTCAGGCTAGCTGAAAATCGCCCTTTTCATTTGTCCATCCGCACAAAAGAGTTACTAAAACAGGTTTTGTCCTTCTGCATAAAGTGGTGGAAACCTCTTAATTTTACATGTTGACAGTTAGCTATTTTGATTAACTATATTTAATCTCTTGAAGTGTGAATGACCTTTATGCCACAAACGGCCTGAGGCAGTAAGAATATCCCCTGTCGCTTTTTAGTTAAAATCCCTTCTCTCTCTTGCACTGACTGACTCCTTTGTTTGTCCCTTTAGATCTCTTGTCACCCTCTTTCTGCCATGTCCTCGCTGACAATCCGTTGTTTTCTGAGACGCGCAACTCATAGCGCTCCCGCGGCACTGCTGCTCTTCAGATCGCCCGGGCTGCCCGGTACTAAGTACTGCCCAGTGATATGTACTTCTTATTACTGCTCTATTGTCCACCGGATTTCAGTCCATCCCTAAAATCTGTTGTAACCGCCGGCTTTGCAGCGGAGCGAAGGCTGGCCTTTTCTACGAAAATGGCAAAAGCTAGTTTTGCATGCGGTACATTTTTAGCTTTGGTTTGTGTTGGGCTCGTTCTATTTTTAGCTTGCTTTGTGAAACTTATTATCTTTAGTACAAAAGACAAAGCAACTTAAAAGCAAGCGGAATCTGTGTCTGTCTTTCTAATTAATGAGATTGCTGAACACAAACTGAGCATATATACATAAGTCTATTTATACAGTCTGAAGTATTACACATCCTCAGGAAGTCCTGATCAACTACTTTGACAGGCAAAAGCAGTTCCAGATGTTTACTTCTAGATTTATGTATCTCTAACCATGTAAAACAAGTGTTTGTGATCATCTCTTCTATTCACTTTTACCCGGAAATTTCATTTTCCATAATGATATACATCTGTATGTACACACATTCCACTCTATTATGGGCAGTTAGCCTTGAAAATAAACTTTACTGTAGTAGTGCAGCATTACAAATAACCACATCTGATTTGCGCACAGTGTTTATAATTTGCACGGGTACACACAAATCACACGCTTAATGAGATCTTCGTCTGCAACACATAGAAACTAAAGGAAAAATCCAAAGAGTTTGGAGGATTCTAGATCTGCCCTATAAACACTTGCAAACTACTTCCTTTGTGTCAGAGAGTGAGGAAAATGTTTTTAGCTGTGACCTGTGATACTGTTGTAGCCTCTGTCATATATAAGTATCTCCTCATAAATTTTTGCTGTATCAAAGAAGGAAGCTGGCCTTTAACAAAAAATGAATATCCAGGGCTAAGGTGATTTGCTTCTGTGGGGTATTTTGCTTTGCTTTGTTTACAACACAGGCAGTGTCAAATAAAATTCAGAAATCCTTTTTTTAGTATTTTCAAAATTTAATTCAAACAAATTACTTCGTGGCTTTACTGTCCTTTTGTAGTCTTTTGCGCTGGGTTTATGGTGGCTGAGCCCATGGCTAGAAATGCGACTGAGAATCCAATAACAGGCCATTAGATATATTCTGCAGCATAACAAAGCCTCTCCTGCAATGCCACAAACAGGGACAAAAGCCTGTTTGCATGGAGACAGACACCTAGCTGAGGAACTGGACCTTGCAGCGTGTCGCGAAGACCTAAAGGTTTGTGCTGGTTGTTTGGCCAGCTGAGAGAAAGGTGTTTCACAGCAGCGCCTGTCTCTGAAACTGCTTTTCTGCTTCCAGTCTTCAAAATCTAAATGTATGGGCTAGGCGAAGTTGTGATTCCAGTTTTCTTAAGCATCACAGTGCACAGCCTGCAGCATATGGGGGATGTTCCAATTCTTATGCTGATACCTTTTGCTACAGGAGAAAGGAGAGTAATTCTTAAGCTGAAGTCACTTGTCACCTGCGTATTGCTCCTATGTCTGGCTTCTGCCATGCTCCTGTCCTTCCCCCAGCGCCGAAGTGAAGAGCAGCAGGAAAGCACCCTGCCTTGGATGCTGGAGAAGGACGAAGTGATGCAGCACATTGCAGTTCTGCGTGAGGTCAGCTAAAGAGTGAGTTAATACAAATTGATGACAATGCAGTGTACTCACGCTAGTCAGGCTGAGCCTTAAATGGAGCATTAATAATGTGATTAGGTCCACGGTGTACACGGAAAATTGCCCACTCATTGCATGTCACCAGAAACAGGCTGCAAACTACCCAACAGTGATTTTTGAACTTGGAGCTGTGATGCCCTTGGATGCATCAGCCTAGTAAAAAACCTGTCTGCTCAAGAACCTCGATGCCTAGCAAGGCATCACATAGATGTATTCTGCCTTAGGCGCAGCATAGATAAAACAAAGCAGGATTCATCTCGTCTGTGGTATCAGTCATTCAGCACTACACGCTATACGCAATTCCTCTTGAGCAGTTCAGAGTCAGGCCTGGGGATGAGGGGGCAGTCGTTGGATTCGTATGTGACAGAGACAGCAGAGGTGATCTTATAACGCTTACACATGTAATTCTTTAAGAGGAAGTCAGGATCTGGAGATGAATGTCGGTTACAGCAAGGTGTGACTGCACAGTACATATTCTTGAATAACTTCACAGGTAGACTAATGTGAAAAGAATCAAGGCATTCCTGTTCTGACACAAATCTATCCATTTGTGCAACACAGATGTAGCTGGATGCCACGCCTGGCGGGCTACAGAAATGTAAGAAGTTAAAAACATTTCAAAGTTTATTCCATATATGACTCTAATACTGTCTTGTCGCTGCCTTTCAGGAGTCTTCCAGTGATACAGAGTGTTGTTTCTTTGCCTGCTGGGCTTGCTTCTCTGCCCCCCCAAATGAAACAGGCTGTTACAGCTAACTGAAGAGCTGCTTTCTGGCTCCACTGTCTCATCTGAGGCTCCACCACAAGAGCTTTTCCGTCTTTTGCTGAATTTTGGTGTCAAAGAGAGAGAGAGAATGAAATTGTTACAATGCCTTACCGCTTTGTGCCTTTATCATAAACTGTGGGAGGAAATGAGCGTACTCTGAGATTACAGGATTTGCATCCTTAGATATCCTGGTCAAGCAGTCCATGTCCATTCTTCTCTCAGCCATAAACCCCCTCCAGTTGTAAGCCAAATATGACAGGGAATATGACAGCGGCTGATCTTATCTAAAGCTACACCTCTGTTGATCATAAAAGTCCCTCTTACAGAGTTCATTTGCCAAAACTGAATTGCAGGAGCCGCGTTTAATGGGAAAGTTGGTTAGTAAAGAAACTTCAGAGTTTCGGAGGTATTAAGTACTCAGTGCTGCTGCTGGTTCAGCACAGATGCTAGAGCTAGAAAATTCTCTGCTGCCTGAAGCCTGCTTGTGCAGTTTACACAGTTACAGAGAGAGGGGAGAGTACAGAGCAGCATCAGCGCGTATCTCTTGCTCTCAGTGCACACTCAGCAATCTGACAAACGTGAGCTCTTGGTTCTTCTTGCGTACAGTGGACCTGACAATGATGCCACGCACTGATACGTATGGATGGTGGTAGGCAGACTCAGATAAGCCTTTAAGTCTATTTTGGCAGCTTGAATGATTCCAAGGAAAAAAGAGAAGGAAGCCCTAAGCAATGTATCCTGTGCAAAGACCATAACTTGAGATCAAAAGTCTTTCTGCACTGAGATAGTTGAGGTAACTACTTTGAGATAAGGTCAGTGATAGCTTGTCAGTTATATTTAATCATGTGTTGGATTAGGTGGGTGGACAGAGAGAAGTTCAGGCACTCCATACCTCCTAAAACACCTATGGGTTACTGCCTGAAGCAGCCATGGCTTACTGCCTTTTCTGTGTGTTCTAGGTCTTATATTGCAGTTATTTGTCCTCTTTCTTAAACAACTGAAAATGCAGCTTTTCATCCCAGAGTGCATCTAAGTGCACCAGCACCTCAATTTTGCCAACCATAAAATGGATTTGAAATACAGCTATAAATATGTGTGCAGTCTATACCATTAGAAGTGGAAATGGAAGAAGTTAGAGCATCTTTTTTCATGTTGCTTATAGAGATATCAGGTATACTTTGTATTTGAATGGCCCTGAGGGAACATCAGACTGAGACTTAATGCTGACAATGTCAGCCTGGTTATGTTAAATTTTATGTTTGTGAAAGTTAAAAGTATGTAAGTAGAAATATAGAAAGTTAGAGGAATCATGTTCTAGCATGCATCAGTCTCTTGGAGCACTAGAGCATGGTTCATAGCGTTGTGGGAGAATGTCTCCTCATGGCTGAGACCTGCTCTGTGATAAAGAAAAAGGCTAAACCATGCTGGGGTTCATTCCATTCCTCTTAAAGAAAATTATTTTTCAGTAACACTTGGAGCTTGCTGTAACCCCACCACGAAGCTTCTAGATGGACGTATATTACTGTCCTCTGCAATTGTTGTTCTCTGAATGGCACTAGACTGAATTTACCATTAAGAAAACCTCTCTCTCAACAGGTTTGGAATATTCCTGTTGGAACACTGCAGACACATTGCCTCTCTTCTGCCTGTCTAACAGCAGTACCAGAGAGTCATGGATCTCTCAAAAGAATCAAACAAGCCATTAGAGGTGCATCAGTGCAGCTATTAATGGAGTGTGCTAACTGAGATCCACACAAGTCAGTGGATGAGATGCTGGACAGAAATTCAAACGAGATGTTTGCTCTTCCTGGTGCTAGCTGATCTCTGGGCAGGTGGCTGCACCAACGTGCCTCAGTTTCCCTTTTGTAGAATGGGAATAATGAAGCTTGCTTCTTCATAAAGCCCTGTAAGGACTATTAGTAATAATCTTAAAACACAGGTGCTATGACATTAAGACGGGTCAAGGCTGAAAGCAATTTGAAAGATTAGCAATCAGTCATATTGACTGTCTAAGTGTGGTGAATTATGAGGCTGCCCAGATTAGAGAAACAGCCCTGGAGGAGGTGTGTTAGACGAGCTGGTAGGTGGGTATCACTCAAGCTAGTTCTGAAAAGTGGCCAGCTAGAAATGAAATCCTTATTTTTTAAAAAACATACCTTCCAAATATAACAAAAAATCATTCAGGCTGATCCTCAAACGTTGAGGTTTCTTGAAATGTTTATTAGCCTTTAACTTAGCGTAACGTATCCTGTGAAGCTTCTGCCTCAGGAAAAGGTTTGGAAAAGAAGGTGGGGGGAGAGCAGGTTTCTTGTGCATTAGTGACTGTGTAGTTTGCCTCTACACTCAGGGAAGAAAGTGGAAATAATCATGGTCAGGGAAAAAAAGCAACAGTAAATATTATATGCATTCCCTATCTTACTTCTGTTTCCTAAAGCACTAATTATTAACACAGAATAATAAAGCCCTTAAGGGTTTTCTAAATAGTCCTTCAAGGTCCTGTAATAAACCCCTTAATAAAGCAGTAAATTTAGCAAAGTGTTAATCAGTCAGTAATCAATATCAAGCAAACACTAGTTGTAGACTTTGGAAGAGCAAAGGGACTTTGGAAGAGCAAGTTTCTTTGTGTTTCTGTTTACCTGTACCACACGTGGGAAACCTCCGGAGACAGAACACCTACGACATATTGACTAAAGAACAGGGAAGGTATCTGAACTGTCAGGTAAGAATCTGGAAAAAGGCAAACTACTGAGTCACGGGTACGGAGAATGAATTGAGAAGAGAGAAATAAAATGTGGGAAACACCCCCGTTTCCCCAGTGCTCCGGCCGGGCTCCTTAAGGCACTTCCCGAGCCCCTCAGACCTCGGTTACTTTAAGTCTGGCAACTGAATCTCGATCTGCTTTAAAACCGTGTCCCTTTAACAGGCTCTTGGTGCAGTGCTTCCCTCTGATACCTCTGATAATATTATATCTTTTTTTTCCTTAATGCAGTCTAGTCTATTTTAGTGCAAACAATAGACCCTTCATTACTATTAAGAGCCGCAGTGTTTATCTTTAATTTTGAGGCTGTGTGCTGATATTTACATAGGAAAGGTGATTTATTCAATGTTATAACATTGCTGATCTAATAGAAGCACAAAAATACCTTCTACATTTTTCAATACTAATTATAGACCGCTGTTTAATCTAGTCATTGTAAGTCCATAGTGTACTTATGTACATAGTGCACAGAGTGCAAAAATAGATAGATCTGCTGGGCTAATGCAGCAAAGACATATTGTTCTTTCTTTCTCAGAAGGCAACTGTAAGAATTCCATCTTATATCATAAACAGCAAAGCAATATGGGCAGGGAAGTAAAACAAGCTATTTGAAGTATTAAGAAATTTACAGATAAAGAAATTATGTTTTGATTTTTAAAATTTACATATGTAATTAACTATAGCGATCAAGTCAAACCTCATTGATTTTTCTTTGAGGAGGAAGGAAACCAGAATCTCTAAAGGTGACCCCCCCACACTCATTCATTCATGAGAAAAGTCTATACTTGACATTTTACCACAAATAATAAAAGGCAGAGAAATAAATAAAACATTCTCCATTTGTCATATAGAAGAATTAGAGAGTCTGTACTGTATGTACTGATAGTCAGAAACAAATCATAAATAACAGTAACCTTGGTACACGGGGTTAGAAAGAGCAGGCGAGGACTTACCTACTGCCTCTGTCTGGAGAATGTGCAGAGAGAACAGAACAAGGAACAGCAATTCCATTATCTATTTTAAATAGGCTCAGTGTTGAAACCAGAATTGATTAGACTCCTTAGTATGTGATCATATTTCTGCTCTCAGTTTTATACTGGAGTTAAGTAGTCCTGGACAGACCTGAAAGCCATAGCCAGGAAGGTGAACTCCTCCCCTTTGTAATTTCTCCAGATTTGCCTTACTCCTCATTTGCCTAAATGTATTCATTTCTCCAAAATGACTGGCAAAAGGAATAAGGCTTTCCAGCACCAAGCAAGTAGCCTGCAGTGAGTAACTGGTACTTTGCAACCTATGCACGTTCAGTACCTATTCCTAAACTGCTACATTTTTATTTACTGGTAGCTTTTTTTCCTGACAGCCCCCATGACGTTTGATTAATGTGTGAGTTAAGGCTAATGTTTTGCTTTAACAAACCCCAGTGAAACGAACAAAAACCCAACTCCCTCACCCCCCATCCCTACCCCACAACCCTCCAAACGGCTGCTCAGGGTTGGAGTAGATTTGTGAGGCTGGAAAACGGGACGTCTGCGTGCAGTAACAGGAAATGTTTATTAAGTGGCATACCAACACCTTACTTATATATGCTTTTGTGCTTAATGAATTAACTGAGAGCACACCTTTTGTTTGTTTGTTTGTTTGGGGGGGGGTTTGTCCTTTTTTCTTTTAATAATAGTTTTTCTTAACTTTCCAGATTCTGGTACTATAGCATAATATATACAGATCCTTTTTTTTTTTTTTCCTCCTGTCCCCTCTGCTTTTTTATCTGAATGCTTTATTTCCATGTGTCTGATTCAGCAGCAGTTATGTTCAACAAACAGAAGTGTGTACAGAAAAGTGGCACTACTACTTTTTGCACCATATTCTCTATTATAGACATATTTTCATCTTTTCATTTGGGGCTGGATTTTGATACAGCTGAGGAAAACAAAAGAGGTAGTGCAACTTTTTCTTCCTCTTCCCCAAATGCCTCTCTGTCCATGGGGATGTGACCCACGTGCTGGGTTGGGTGCAAGAAGAAGAGCAGGGTGCTTGAGCCAGTGCTCCTCCACAAAGGGGTGGACAGAGTGAAGTGGCATCACACAGGCTGCGCTGAGCAAGCCTAGTCATCCAGCAAGGGCTGAATTAAAAAAAGGAGCCAAGAAAATGCTTCTTGCCTTTACCAACAGCCGCGGGCTCCCAGGTGAAGAGTGTGGCCGTTCCGCTGTTAGTAGTAGGGTCGCACAGGATCAGGACCTGTAATAACAACGGGAAATCTGACAGCTGACTTATGCGCAGGTTTTTTATTCATAAAAAGGATGGCTATAAATAACATTCCAACAATGAAGATTTGCTGGGTAGTGTTTTTCCATCCTGGATTAGGTAGATTAAAGCATGAGCAGACGATGATTTGCCTAGCACATGGTGCTAAGATAAATAGTTACTGCAGTGACAAGAACAATAAGGGAATTTGTTGCATTTTTTAACTTCCTAGTACGGCAGCCTCGGTGGAGTGATCTACGCAAGGTGCATGCTGAGCACGCAGAGAGAAACGGGGGCGTGAACGCGGCGCTGTCAGGTGGTGTCAGCCTTCAAGGCCATCTACCAGACCTTTTACTCTTGGGCTTTTCTCTTTTTCTTTCCTGGGGGCGGTCTTCAGTGGGGGAGCTGAACCAAAGCTCTTTGACTAACTTTTTTTTTTTTTCTCTATTCCTGTTTAGTTCTCCGCAAGCTAAAAGCCTGCTAGAAACCCTCTCTTTAGGACTGAAAAATCTGAGGGTTAGAAAGTTTTACCTTGAAATACAGGATTATTGGGTTTGTTTTGGTTTTTTCCCCCCCTTTTGTCAACCTTCCAGACTGTCATTATTAAAGTAGTAATATATTGCACTGCAGTCACGTTAACTAAGTCTTTATTTGTGCTAGAAAGTGAAGGCAGACTCAGGGAAAGACATTCCCGTTCCTTATAAAGTCTGTAATCTAAACAAGCAGAGCAGATATCAGGTGATCTCCATTTTTTTGTCTAAAGAAACTTACCTGACAGGTGCTTGGCTATCAGTTCTCAATGGCGTCTTTGCACCTAGGAATATTTTTTAAAGGAATTGCACTGTAGGTGGATTTTACATCAGGGCCTTTGGACGTTGAACCTAAATACATAGGAGGATCTCGGTCAGAGAAGCCGGGCGGCAAAGCGATGCAGGGAGTCTATTGCAGGTCACTGAGCCCAAGGCTAGTTTTGTTCTGGCAGAATGATTTCACTTGTGCCCATAGCTACAGGGTAGGTAAAAACTGGAGGGAATATCAAAACCAGTGAAAACTGCATTCAGTTTGTGGCCTTGAGAGCCACAGCAGCAAAAATTTTGGAGATGTTCCCCCCAGCCTGGTTTCTGAAATGCGTGAGACCTGACATTAGCCTGCTGCTACCAAAAGGGCTTCACGGGAAGTTTGGAGGGGCTGACGTGACGGCTCATGAAGCTTGCATGTGTCTGAGCCAAATGATCCTACCATGTGCCGAAGGGAGGAAGTCCAGAGCTGTTCCTGACCTTCCAGCTGAGCGGCTGCAGTCCCCCCGTGCCCCGGCAGCGCAGGCAGGAGCGGGGGAGAGCAGGCTGGGGCTGACTCCCTGGTACAAACGCCTAAGAGTCCCAGTCGAAGTCAAGGCGGCGGCCCAGCTCTTTGTGCTGGGAGGCTGAGTTGTTGCTCTTAGAAGGAAGATCTTTGTAAGGGTGAGACTGACTTGTGTCCAAATCCTGTTCATAGATGAGCTGACCTGGGAGGAATTGGCCCTGCGGTGGGAGAGGGAAGCACTTCCAAGAGATGTAAAGCATAGATGAATTTCATGATTAGTGACGGGGTGATTGGGAAACCTACCCTTCAGAGTGAGACAACACACGAAGTGCTCTTTATTTAGCTGTGCATTGTCATTTTCTTCAGTTCCCTCACTGCTGAACAGGAAATCTGGAATTTCGTAGCTGTTGGTAAATGAGAAACATTAAGCCTTCATCTGTCACGTGAAAATGTGGGCTGGCTATGATTCTCCCTGAGTCCGCTCTGTTGGGAACCTTGTTCTAACACAAGGTCATTTCCATGGAATAGTTAGAAGCATTTGCAATGGCTCTTTATTTGGTCTCCTGCTCAGCTCTGGTGCATTAACTGTTTACTATCTAGTCTAGGGGGGGCCTGAGGATTAGACCCTGTGTTATGTGATGTCATCCTTAGTAAAGCTGAACTTCTCTCCTTTTCCCAGTATGTATGTAAAGCACTATTCTTTATGTGGATGAATAATCTTCATTTGGTGAGTGCCGAAACACTAGCAGTGTGCAACTCGATGTTTCCTAGAATGATGAAGCTGTGTTCTGGAGGCTGCGTGCCCCTAAGCTGTATATTTAGCTCTGTGTGTTTACAGCCTGTCTAGTTGCTTTGCCTGGTTTTGAAGCACACACGTTTCTGACGTTGCTTTCTGGTAATAACAGTCCTCACTGTGCCTCTGTAGTTGTTTAGTTCAGAAGGAAGATGCCCTTTATGTGGACTGTTTCATGTCTAAAGGGATAAGATGCATTCTGGCTTCTTCACTTATAAATTATCGGTGGAAGGCTTCCTTTACCATACAACCTTGGTTTCAGGTATTTATCAGTGTTTGTCTCCCGTTAGACAGCGTAATACAAGTTCCTCAAAGGTGAAAATAACAGTTCTGGCATCTCAGAGAAATGTTGGGGCTCTGCATAGACGGGGAGAGGGCCTGGTTGGTGGGGGTGCTCTTGCAACAAGCTGTCCTTGCCGTTGTTTTGCGGCTTGTAGCTAACATAATGCTAAACAGCAGTCGGAGACATTCAAGCCTGCTGATTGTCTTTGCTTTGTGTTCCTGGTGAGGGCCATGAAAGCACAGCTGGGACGTCAGCAAACTCAAAACCTGTGAGGCAAAAATTCCTCAAAGAGAATGGGCGGAGGAGGAGCAGAGAGCTCTGTTTTGAAAACATCTCAGAAAAATCTTGGAAGGAGATCATACATCCCATTTGTGTCTTCCTCTCCAAAGAGGAAGACCTTAATCTGCATAAATTAAAACATAAATTGGATAAATAGGCTCCTTATTTGTATTACTCCCTTTCCTGAACGTTGCTTATTTGCAGGCCTCATGATGCCCATTGAAAGAGTGAGCAGGTGGATATTCTCGTCTCAAGGCTTTGCTGAAGGTCATGGCAAGCAGGAATTAATCTTCTGCAATCCTTAGCCAAGCGGCATGTCACTTGCCATTTTTTGGCTCCGGCTGTGTGTTGTCAGCAGCTTGGTAAAGTGCATTGTTGGAGTGCAGGGGCAACTGAGGAGTAAGTTGAACTGTTGCATTTCACAACAAACAAGGTCTGGTGTTTCCAGAATGGGAGTAGGAATCGGACGTGAGTTCAGGGAGAATGTGACAGGAAAGAAACCAGAACAGTAAAATCCCTTAACCTTCCAGTGCGTCGTTTTTCTCATACGCATAGTGTACATACGCGACTTTGAAAGTATAACCGAATCATCTGTAGCCTGATTGTGTTATAGAGTTCTTATTTTTGTTACATGGATGCAGCTTTTTCTCCTGTAGTTTCAGGCATAACTCAAGTTTCTCGGTGTATTATCAGCAGAAAGGACCTAGAGAATTGCTGTTGCATCACATTAAGGTAAAAGTGTATCTTGTCCAAGGGTTACTGCACAGAACTAAGACTCTCAGCTCCCGAACTTAATTTCCTGTTTTGAAATCAACTTTGGCATGTCGCAGCTGGGCCCTGTTATTCTGAGAGCTGCTGAGCACCTGTGACTCCTGTGGAAGTCTGAGCGCTGCCGGTTATGGGCATTTCTGGAACCGCAAGCTCAGTTGTGTGAAGTTAGATTTTCCACAACAGCCACTTGGAATGAACGGTCATTAAAAATTCAGCCCAAAGCTTCTCTTGTCTCTTTCTCAGTCTTTTCAACATGTTCAGTGATTATTGTCTTCTCCACAGGCATAATCGTCAGATAATTATTACTGACCTTTGAGATTCTATACCAAAAAATGCCATTTCTTACACATAACAAATATCAAACCAATAGCAATTTTGACCTTCAGATAGAGAAATACAAAAACAATTATAGAACTAAAAAGTGTCGTAGAAGGTGAAGTCTAGATAAATATCACTGAAAAGCCTGCCAACAGCAAGGCACAGCCAGTGTTTAAAGCCTTAGCCTGAGATATAGGAGATTAGATTCAATTCCCTCCGTACTGGACTTCTGCGTGATCTTAAGCAAATAATGTCATTGTTCTTTTCCCACTTGTAAAATGTAGATAAAACTTTTTCCTCGCAGGTGTGTTGTAAGTGTAAGCACAAGAAAGATTGTGAAGTTCCCAGAATATGGGAGTATAAGAACACCCTTGAATCGAGGTTGTTACACGTAGAGACCTGGCTATGTAGTAGCCCTCTGTCTCACACAGTGTTTTCGATTCAAACTACTTTTCATCTGCTTTTGAGAGCTCAAACTTTATTAGAGATGGTTGGAATATACAAATCTGGGGGGGTTCTGTATATTGAAGCCCGTTAAAAAAGAAGTTTCCGCAATAATATTTTCTCCTTTAATTTGGTAACATTACACTAACTTTTATGCAATCGTATTAGGGAAATAAGGTTACAAAGCTTTTGTGAAGAGATATTTCTACACTTGATATTATTTTTAATTACATTCTGATCTCATATCATTTAGTGTTTCACGCTTGAACACCAAAATTTTCAAATTAGAGAAATCTGAAGTAGCATTTTCAGGAATAGCTAGGGCACTTTGGAGTCTGAGCTCGCAGATATACTCGTCTTAGTAACCAGGATATTTTTGAAGATGTTTTACTTTGTGGATAGCCTGCTGTTCGTCACAGCCCTCAGCCCCTCTCTCGGATCACAGAGCCATGGAAAACACAATCAGAAGAGCTCAGGAGTGCATGTGGCTTGGTCCGGTGTCCTCTGCCGTTCCCAACCGGTGTTCAGCTGGGCTGTGCGGTACCTGCTGACGTACCTGCTGTTATTAAAAGGACTTGCTGACTTGTGGTGCTGGCACTGACAAGGGGACAGAAATAGTAGAGCCCTTGTTCGGCAGCAACCTCACACCAAAGGTGCGGTTGACAGGTCTGTATGAGGCGGATTATAGGATGCACAAAGAGGGGTTTATCTGTGACACTTTGAGAAGAATATTTTATAGGATATTAACACATCAGCAGACTTGACTAATCAATTCTCAGCCCTTATTTCTATATAATAACTCTTTGCACTTCCTTGTGACCAAATACCTATTGCTTATTTGCATAAAGTGTTTCTACTGTATGATAATTGTGCACTACTAATTGCTCACTAACCTGACTATACTTGCATACACTACAACTCTGATAGAAAAAAAGAAGCTATAGAATTTTCCTTTTTAAGCTTAACAATTTAGCTCAAATTTCTTATGTTGTAAATTCTGGCAGAGCTATCACATAGTTCACAGATTTACAGTTCTAGAGCTGGAATTGCTGCTGTAACGATCAGATGTCAGCACCGAACGTGGAAAGGCCATAAACTTGGCTGAGCTGCTCTGCGATATCACGGTATGAAATGGTTACGAATGCAAATCAATCCTTTGTTAGGGAATAAATTAAATCAGAATAACTTTGCAAGTAACATGGCGTTACCTGGATAATTTTGCGAAAGGGAAGCTGCTCGGTTGCAGAGAGGTGCCAGGGAGCAGCCGGAGCACAACAGAGATTTCTCCTTGTTTGTGGGCGTTTTGAGCAAAACGCGGGGCGACACAGAGGCGACCCACGCTCCGCATTAACAAACAAAAGCAGCCACTTCTGCGTAGCAAAAGTATCCGTGGTGCTGTTCGTCTTGCTGTACCGATGCCCTGCGCACCCAACCCGCTCCGCCGGGCCAAGTCCCCGTCCCCCGCTGAACACCGCACCGTTCGCTCCAGCAGTGCCCTCTGCTGTCTGCCCGCATTGAATGTCTGCCCACAGAGCCTCTCCCCACGTCTCAGGTGATTTAAATCTAGTTCTCAAGAACATTTACCTTTAAAAAGCCAGAGAAAGAAAAGATATAACGATATTATGCTGCTTTATTAATGTACAAGTTACACATTAACTTTAAATAAGCAAACACAAAATATCCCGAAACAAAGGTGTGAGTACAGATGTCTGTCATTTTCCAGCTACGTTCTCATCCAAGAATTAAGGTGGAAAAAATGGCATTTTCAGAACGCCTTAGTCATCCTAAGTCTCCAGTACAATTAACCTAGCAAAGGGTTAAGCCCTTCTCACGTGTTTCCTTGTTTGAAAATTAATTCAACAATTCATTAAATGCATCATTTTAGCTTGTAAAGCATCAGTACCTCTGATTTACAAAAGAGAAAGAAAGGCCATACAATTTCAGGTGTATTCTGACGACTCCGGAGTACTCCAGTACTCGGGACGGAGATACTTCTGTGGGCCCAAGCACAAGAGCACCTGTGGAGACAGAGACTCTTACCTTTTTGGCTCCCCTTTGAAGTGCTGCAGTTCATCGTATGGTTTTGCTTACAAGTTTGGGGTTTGCTCTGTAGATATGATCTAACTGTGCTTAGAAAAACAGCCACTGCTGGCTGCATCAATTTGTAATTGTAAGCAAGAGACAGTGAACAACTAGGTTCTGTTGTCTCTTGCTCAATCTTGAGCACTTTAGAAGTTTTGTAATGTCACTAGAGTTGGTCTGAAATTAGGACACAATTAGTTAGTGACACAACAGTGATGTTCTTTGAGTTCCATCGGTCACATACTCCCCCCTCCAAAACCAAAAGATGCCTGCTCTCCATTTTCTGACTCTCTAATCCCTTATCTGTCTAATTTATTTGTGAATTAAAGCTGAATTCACATTCATTCCATTTTAGAATATTCTTAAAGACTTTTAAACTCTTGATGCGATCATTCATCTTCACAAGAACTGGCCAGATTTTGCTCTTGATAAAGGTTGCTTTAAGCAGATCATCTGTATAGTAGTAAATATGTTTCCCACTTTTGGCTATCCTAGCAACTTAAAGGTAATTGGCTGCGCCCTGAGTTGGTAACCCAAATATTTAAAAACACGAGTGGTTAAAGTTTAATCCACTGTCATGATGATGATGTGGCAATAGAAGCTGTGTGTCAGGACTCATTCTTCGCCTGGAGAACAAGGTGGCAGTAACACTCATGTAGTATGGTCTCTTATGGAATATGGGATGAGTAAAGCAGACCTCGTTAACGGTTGAAAGAAGGATTTTCCGCCATGAATGGATACCCAAACTGCTCTACCAACCACACTAAAATTTGGAGTCATTATTTAGTGCTTGCACTGGGCATCCCTCAGCTGACCATTAACATAGCATCTGTGATCTTCAACTGCACAGTCATCTTCACCAGAATGGCGACAAAGGATCTGCACAAGCCTATCTCTATACTCTTCTGCAATTTGGCTTTTTCTGATCTCTTCACCAGCTTTTCTGGCTTTTGGATTTCAATGCTGTTCATCACCAATCCTGACATCACAATCTTTGGATCCAAGGATATGCTTGCACCTTATGCCTTATATACTACGTCTATTTTATCCACCATCTATAACTTGGTAAGCATTGGAATTGAACGCTATCTGGCTGTGGCTGAAAGCATGAGGACAAGATTCAGGGTTGCTAGAAACCATTCCATAGCTGCAGTTTTCATTAACTGGGTCCTTGCTTTCTTTTTGGGCTGCTTGCCATTGATGGGGTGGAACTGCTTGCGTATGGAAAAACATCTCTCTGTCCTCTACAGCCCATTTTGTGTCGACTACCTCATCTTCATCACCATTCCCAATGTCGTGGTGGCTTTTATTGTACCTCTGTTCACTTACCTTAGAATCATTATCATCCTGAGGAAAAGGAAGCTGAGAATGAAAGCATGTGGGCAAGCTACCGGCACCTACAAATCAGCTGAAATCCAGGTTGCCAGAACCAGTATTTTTATCTGGCTCCTGGCGTTGATCTCCTACGCTCCTTTTTTCGCCGGCGTCATATTCGATGCAACTAACCATCAGTGCCACGTTGATCTCTACCCAGGCGTCTACATCTTTCGAAACTGCACGGCTATGCTGATAACCATGAACTGTTTGGGAAACCCCGTAATATATACCCTGAAAGCCAAAACTCTGGGGGCTAAGCTCAAGGCTCTGAAATGCTTCTCCGCCAACCGCGTCCGCGCCTGCACCATTGAGAACATCTAGCCGGGCCTGCCCTTGGTCCAGGCCCGCTGACCGCCGGAGCTGGTCCATGGCGCCAGAGAGAGAGCTGGAGCAACGCCGATCCCCGCCCGCTCCCGGCGCCCGGGGCGCTTCAGCACCCCGCGAGGGGGACAGCTCCGGGGCGCGGGAACCCCCGCGGGCCGCGGGAACCCCCGCGCGCAGCCGCGGAAGGGGGGACCGGAGCTTTGTGGCTTCTCTCAGCAGCTTTCGTAGCCTTGGGTAGCGAGTGAGCGGGGCGCAGCGTCGCGGGGGTTTGCAGCTTGCCTTGCTGGAGCGGTCTGGTGCCCGGCCGGCCTCTGCGTGGGAACAGGAGAGAAAAATAGCTCCATTAGCCGTGTTTGCTTTGCGGTTGGAAATCGGCTTCTGCTCTGCTCGCTTCGCCGCGGGATTCACATCCTTTTTGTGTTGCTTTTTGGTTTTGAAGTCAGTTAAATGGCTAGAAAGTTTTCAGCCGTGTGGGGGAAACGTGGTTTTACTTTCTCATTTGCAGTCGGTCAAATTGTGTCTTTGACTATTTGACGAATCTCTTTATTAATGGGGGCACTCAGCACTGTTTTACTGTTGTGATTTTATCTGCGGTATGCAGCTGGATTACATGGTTTTTGTGAGACATTTCTGACTACACTTGTCATATTTCTGCTATAAACAGAGGCACACTTGAGCCCGTGGCTTTTGAAATTTGAATTGCTCTAGGAGAAAACCTCACTTGAATTCTTCAGTATCAGAATTGCAGCCAGGTTTCCTGTACAAAACAAAACAAAATAAAAATGTCCAAGTATTTTGTAAAAGGAAAAGGCCTTACCCCCTCCCCCTCCAAGAAGGAAATTGGCCACTGACTAGTTAATCTGTCAGATCGTAGTAGGAATTAATGCTTATTCTTAGTAATAAGGGGGTATTTTCTAGAAGAATCTCAATGCTTGAAGTTCTCTCTCCTCTGGCACCATTACCAATCTAGAAGCCTTGATGGAATAGATCCTGGTGACATTAGCTCATCTTTCTGGTTTTAAAGTATGCTCAAATAGTGCTCAATGCTATTAAATCGATGCGATAATCCATATTGTGACCCTGTTCTCGCATTCACGAGCCACGCATGCACGCACAGGCCACCCAAAATGAGCCCTTCCAGTACGGGTTGGAGTTTTTGGGGGGGTTCTTTCCGGTTTGTTTGCTTTGTTGTCCTTGTTTCAGCATTTCAAAAGGCTTGAGTGAACTGAGAACAAAATCCCATTCCTGAGCGGGTATGAGGAAAGAGAATGTTTGGTGTAAGAAATGGGTTCACCCTCTAATGTAAGAAATGGGCAAGTGCCATCACATGAACAAATCTGATACTTGGTGTTTTATGATTATTGCCATAAATCCCCTCTTCTGCGCTACTTTACATTGAAGAACTCTGGGAGAATTTCATTTGTCTGAATTAAAATTCAGACTTTTAAGGAAATGGATGGCACTAAATGAGACATAATTAAAATGAATTATTTAAATGGATAATGTAACTCAGGCAAGATAAATCTGGCTCCATTTTTTTTCTTCTGAGCACTACTTTTCTGGAAGCGTTTCCCGTTAACTCCACCACCAGCCGCAGGAATTGCTCAGCTGGGAAGTGACCATCTGCCTCCTACTGAATTTATTTCAACCCAAACTTAATAACAGGAGATTCAACCAAAGTTTACCGCCGGGCAGATGGTAAAGATCCGCCCGGGGGCGGTTTTATTATGTGGTATTTGTTATATGATAATGATTTCTATTCGTCTCCATATCGACACCCGCAAGGTGATGTGTGACGACCGGAATATTTAAGGCATCACTGTCTATGGCAGTGATTGCCATTCCCAAACCAAGGGGGCAGCTGGAACCCAGCCAGAACCCCTCAAGAGGAGCTCTATAGACACACACCTTTATAGATATTTATAAAACCACCCCGGGCCCCAGGGGCAGGCCGGGCCGCGCTCCCCTGCCCGCCGCTCGGCGGTGGACTAGCGAGCCTGGGTGGAGGCGCTCGGCGCTCCGCCGGCCGGAAGTGGGGCAGTGGCGGGCGCCATGCGGGCACCGCGGCCCTGCAGCGTCTGCGGGGCGGCCGGGGCGGCCAAGTACCGCTGCCCGCGCTGCGCCGCCGCCTAGTGAGGGCCGGGAGGGCCGGGCCGGGCCGGGCCGGGGGGCAGCGGGCGGCGGGCACGGGGAGGGGGGGGACGGCGGGGGAGCGGGGGCAGCAGCGGCGGGGGTGGGCGGCGCGGCCTTGCCCGCCCGCTGAGGCGAGCGGCGGGCGCCCGGGGAGGGGTGAGGGAGCGGCGGGCGCCCGGTGAGGGGCCGCCTCCCGCCTTTATCGGCGCTTCTAACGGCGGCTCTCGCCCCGCAGCTGCTCCGTGCCGTGCTGCAGGACCCACAAGGGTGAGTGACCGCCGGGACCGGGACGGGGAGGGGGCCGGGCGGGCCGCACCGCTGCTAACGCCGTCTCTTCCCGCAGAGCGATGCACGCCGGAGCCGAAGCAGGAGCGGGAGCGGTCGGCGGCGGGACAGGTCTTCCCCGGCGGGCCGAGCCGCGCCGGGCAGCACGCAGGTGGGTGGGACGGGCGGGCTGTGAGGGCGCGGGGTGCCCCGGGCCCCCGGCAGCTCCCTGTCCCCTTCGCCCGCAGACAGCCCCTGGTCGGTGGAGGACATCCTGACAGAAGATGACGAGCAGGACCGCGTCCCGCTGCAGAAGCTCAAGCTGTTAGGTAATCCCGAGAAGTCAGAAGTGAACGGGTCGGGGGGTGGGCCTTCGGCAAAGCAAGCGGAGGTGTTAGCTGTAATTTCTTCATGGAGCGCTGCAGCTTATCCCAGTCATGGGATAAGCTTACCCTTGCAAGGCCTTAAGGACTTAAATGCCAGATACCCGTCCTTTCACCATGTCTCTTTAAAAATTTATTTGCAAAATAAGGGTGGTCTCAACTGCATTTGTACTGTTTGAGATTAGTACTGTTTTGTTTTGTTTTTCAAAGGGGAATCAGAAGAACTGAGAGGCTTGCTCCGGAATCCACACCTCAGGCAGCTACTACTGACAGTTGATCAAGCAGAAGATAAAAGCTCCCTCATGAAAAAGTACATGCAGGAGCCACTATTTGTTGAGTTTGCAGACTGCTGTTTGCGAATTGTTGAACCTCCAGAGAAGGAGAACATTCTTCCTGAGTGAGCTACTTTGGGAACATTTTTCTTTGAGATTTTTCTTTCCCTCTGGCAGAAGAGAGCACCCCCTGCTACTGTCGTGCACCATTCTGTGTATTTCCTCGAGGTTTGGTCACACTTCGCTCGTGGATGTCAGTGCTCCAATTTCCAATGTAGAGTTGATGATAAACAGTGGCATAGCGTTGGACAGATTTCTAGATACTAGGAATTAAACTTGATGTTCTGTGGACTTGCTTTCTGTCGGTACAGAAATACTGTCAACCTTGGGAAACGTTGCTTCCCAATGACAATTAATATTAAACATATTTGCATTTATTTTAATCCTCAAACTAATCTGAAAATTTTTTTTTAACTAAACCTTGTTGCGGATGGTCAGACACCTTTACAAGGTATTTAACAGTTTATTTAAAATAAAAGTGGCATACACAGAAGAGCTGAACATTTTCAAGACCCATGTGAGCAACGGAGAGATGGTATAGAGCGCCTCATGGCCCCTTGGCAGAGGGAATGCTGTTGACTAGGTAGTGCTAGAAATGCATGGCAGTTGTGAGAGTACATATGTTTTGGTCCTATAGATAAAAAGCAAGAGTCTGGTCTCACTTTTCCCTGAGACATCTGCCGTTAGTGTTACAGCTGACTGCTACTCACTTCCTCAGTCGCAGTCAGAAGTGTTATGATGTTACTGAACGCTCGTGGTCAGTCAGAATAGCTGTACCTCCATATGAGAATCCAGCACGCATCAGAAATGTTTGCCTTATTTGCTCTCTCGTTACCAGCCTCTTGCTTCTCCCAGGAGGTGCCAGAAGTGTTCAGTTCAAGTATATATTGCTTAAAGCACTTGATCTTTTTTAATTATGTTGAGTGTTCTCATAGTACTGATATTTCCTCTATGTGCATGTGTGTGAGAGGAGGCATGCCCCCCTGTGCGTTCTAAATTTGAAGTATATTACATTATATGTACAATGCATCAATATAGAAAGCTCTGAGGTAGCAGCAGATATGGACGTTGAGTAATTTGAAAGCAGCAGCTTGCAGACAGTCCTTCCCTGAAGGAAAAAGTACAGTATATGCAGATGGCCAAAACCTATGTTGGAAGGAGTTTTTTTCTGTCCAATAAAATCTGGTTAAAGCCAGTGATGGAATAGGCATCTGTATGGGGGCTTACATTTGCATAATGCAGGGGAGACTTCTTGCAGTGAAACTTGATAGAACCCTAGAAGAAAAAGAGGTGGAGAGGTCAGTTGATGTTTTTGCCAGATACTGAGCTAATTTTGCTATTCAAACTACGTAGTGCTTTAGTATATAAGGAACTAGTGAATATGAATAAGGCTAGAGGAAGACCTCCACAGGAGTCCTAGTACAAATGGATTTAAGAGAAATTATTACTACAAAGAGTACTAATACCGTAATTTGAACTGAAATTAGCTTAAACTCTGAAGATTTGACTATTTTGTCAGTACTGAACTTGGCACTGCTTCTTCCTACTCATAGTAACTGACCGGGCACAGGTTACATTCTTGCACACATAATTTTATGCAACCTCAAAAATGTATCAACAAAAATCCCAAGCACAGGCCCAAGGTGATTAGTAACCAGAGCGCGATTTCTGAGAGAAGCCAGTGCGGGTTGTGGCTTATTTGTAGTAAATGGTATCTAAGGCTACTCTGGATGTGCATAGGCTATGAAGTACTTGAGGGCTGCTCCCCACTTTCTGCCCTGAAAATCCTCTGCACGAATTAGTCTGTGCAGTTGTTTGCACAGTGAAAGTTAACACAAAATTACTGGGATATTATTAATACATCCAGTGGCTTTTCCCCAAGTGGACGCTTTTTCATGTGTTCACCTGTTGTGGAACTTGAATTCCCTAAGCAGAAAAAATACATAGTACGTAACAGCAGAGCCCATGTTAGAATGCTATGCTCTCCGTTTCTGAAGGAGAACTTTGATCAGTTTGTTCCTGTGACAGAGATTAACATGAGTTTTCATGCTTAGTTGAAAGTCTCAACTCGGCAGTGTGTCTAGCTTGACCTATTGATGTCAGAGTCATCAACAGTTACCTGGCATATCTAAGCCAGTGGAAAAAGGAAGACTGTAGCTTGTGAGCAGACTTCATAGTTGCTCTGCTCGATCACAGAGTTCAGGTTCCTGAACTCATGGCAGCTTAATTGTGCTGCTGACTCGAGTGCGTGAGGGATGTTACCTGTGGGAGGGCTCTAATGGAAGTGATGCCGCAGCCAAAGAAACAGCTTTCCACCTTGTAGCAGTCGCTCTCCTGAAGTACTCTGAGGCAAGCCAGCAGGGACAGGTCCCTCCGAAGGCCCGTTACACTAACAGGTGCAGCAGCCAGGACAAGGCCAAGAGGCCAGAACTGAACTATTGCATGCAGAGGCCAAGTTCTTTCCAAAGAGCGAGGTGGTTTGGCTGAGATCACTGTAGCTCCAGGAACTGAGAAGAACGCCTTCTCTTCACCCTCATCCAATTCAGCTGCTGCTAACGCAGCCATTTTTGCCTGATGAAGAGATGCAGACCAATATTTTTGAGTAAGATTCTCCAACATTTTGAACAAAATCTAAAACTTCAAAACTAAGTCTAAAAAAGAGGGCATCTTAAAGGACAGGACACCCTTTGGAACACTTCCCCGTTTCATGAAGGTAAGGAACGAGTTCATTCTGCAGTCTCTACACTGCCACCCTGTAGAAGCAGCTGTAGAAGACTGGCATCCATCCTCTTCAGCTTGAGAAGAGTTCAGCTGGAGAATTGACAGTATTGGTTTTGTACAGTTACTTGACAGATGTAGATTCCTTCTCAAACACCAAAAAGCCTCAGTCACGCAATTTCAATGCTTTCCTGTACCAACATACTTACTTTCCATTTCCTCCAGCCATGCTTAATAACACTAGCAGCCCTGCGCATCCTTTGGAAGCGATTCTTGGCTAACCAGGAACGAACAGCTGAAGATTTAATTAAAAGAAATCTTGAGTACAAAGAATCTCAGAAGCTCTTGCACACAATGTAAGAGAGACAGCACTTAAGCTTTCTCCTTGTTCAATTAACATAACTGCTCCTGCCACTTTAAACATCCAGTGTAACTGGTAATGTTACTTGTTATATTATGTTCAGCCACACCCTTACAAATTACCTGCTTGGATGACAGTTGCAGACCATCTCTCCTTCGCTGCTTTCTTCTGTTTAAATCTTCTCCAGCAACACTGAATGCAAAATGCTTTCTCATTTAACACCTCTGCTCTTCTAGCTTCAAGTTGCTCCAGCTGCATTGGGGATACGAGCCTGCAGTTAATACTCAGGGACAGAGTTGTGTTCACAACTGTTCTACGGTCTCTTGGTGTTTGTCAGAAAACCACATGCACATTTCAGTGTCCTAAGACTGCCGGATTAGGTTTCAGAAGTGACAGCACTTCATTAGTGCTTAGTAGGTAACACGTAAAATGACAATGTAAGTATCCGAGGGGGAAAAGCGCGTTGTGGGGGGGAAAAGCGGGCACTCCCAAAGTCCCAGTAGCAGCTGGCTTAAAACTAGCTCCATTAAAGGGGGTTCTTTTACGGCTGCATCCTCCAGTATGCAAGCTTTGCAAAAGTGCCTTCGTCTCCTTTGTCTCTTTCACAAAGAAGCTGCTTTGGCCTGTGAGAGTAGCCAAGTCTGTCAGCTGAAGCTAAGGAAAGCTGTAACCTTTACTGGAACTGGGAGGATGCTGACAATACTAGACACAAATGCAGCTCCTTGTCCATTAGCAACAAGGACGCCATTAAACAAAGTGCTTCTGGTAGTTGGATTCTGATGGACGTTTGACTTTTAGTTTAATAATTTGGACAATGCCAGATTCTGGTCAGACTGGCATTAGCAGGAGTATTGCCTAAACCATGGTGATCATCTGTGCCAGAATCCCCATTATGCAAGTACACTCCGGAACTGTTAGGCAAGGAAACTGGCGCTCTTACCACAGAATTAGCCATAAATACTTTGGTTTTGCCGCAGTACACTGAAGTGTTTTCTGCTCTGTTCCCTGTTTGCTCAGCAATAGTTTGTCCCATAACAACATTCTGAAGGATCTCAAAAACAGCAGAACGTGATGCTTTGTCATCAGCCACCGCTGGAGTCTCGCCTACAAATGAAGCATTGAAGAGAAGGTATCACAAAACTTGGAAATCGGGACCAAGTAATTCTCTTTACACTGAGACTTCTCGGCCATATAGGAGGGATACACCTACAACAAGAGGGGAGGAGGTGATGGCTGAGACATCACTAGATCTAGCTGTGTTTAAGGGAAAAAATTGACAGCGTAGATTTTGCCGTGGGCTAGCAACTAGAAAACCAGCTTGGTGTGTTTTAACTAGGATGTAGTTTGAGTGCTGTCTTATCACCTCGATTGCAGCCTATCCATAGGTAACAAATGTCATTTTGGGTAGATCTAGACAATGAAACAGACATAAGGAGGGCTCAGCTGTTCTCACGTTATTTACAGCATCCTACATGGAAACATTAGAAAGCAGCAGCAATGCAATTAAGAATAGATGTGAGCAGCTCAGGCCTAAGAAAATCTGATGAAATACCCAAAACTCAAAGCTGGGGGGAACAAAGAACAGAAAGCAAGGAATTAGTCTTGTAGCCTTAATGTACTAAAAGATGCAGAAACAGAAAACAAATGCTACACAATTCTACAGCTTTCACAGGGTGTCAGAAGCAGCTATAGGGACATGTCACGGAAACAGTGATTCACTTCACTCGCAAGAGAGAAGCAACACTATATTTTGTTGATATAAGACAGCGAGTTAACAAAGTTCAATGGAAACGCCTGCCACTGATGGTTATTGCTTAAGCTGGGGCAGGGGGGAGCGCACCGCCACAGTACTAAGCGGGAGTTTATTGCAGCAATAAGAGGTTGTTAAAACCATTTCTGGGACACAGTACACAATTTTTTACATTATGAGACAAACAGGTTAGCCAGATTAATCTATTTGGAAAGAGAGGTAGACTTAATTCCGACCTGTCCTTGAAAGAGATTGTGTTGCTCAAGGCAATGCTGCATGAGTTTCTGCATGCCCAATGCCGGAACTTGATGGTCTTTGTATCTTTCCATCCTGGATACTGTTTGCTTTTCTGCTATAAATATTTCTAAGGAGATGAGAGCATTTTAAGGTACTGAAAACAAATATAAGCAATTCTTGCTTACAGGAAGACATCTGGTGACTATGATGGTGTTCATGGGGCTGGGCTGATAAGGGAACCAAAAGCTTATTCCCATGTTTAGGAAATTGTTTTGCTTTGTTTGCAGCTTATTACCTGCTAAAGATAAAAAGGACTAGTAACCTATCACAGTGAGGGATTTCAGCTAATGGGTGTATAATTGAGGGAGAAAGATACGGTGTGTAAGTCATTTTCCAGCCTGTACTTCATTACTTCATTCCATTTCTGCAAGGTGAATAGATTTCCAGCCAATTTACTTATCTGAAAAAGGCTGGTACTTACTGGTTACTGACAGACCCATTGGGTGAAGATGGGATTAATCTGGGAGAGAGAAGGGGCTTGCAGCAATGCTTAATATTAAATGTAACCAGCTGGTGAGCTCCTTCTTTCGGGGGTTTATACCAAAGATGTTACCTTGTAGATTGGATTAAAGTCCATCCTCGCTCTTGCTTAGAAAAAAGAATCGCATACAGAAGTTTGCAAAAGGTAGAAGAAGCAGCAGAATCCAGGTAAGCTAGAAGGTCAGTGTGTTTGGCAGGAAAACAAGGTGGGGGAAAAAAAAAAGAAAGGAAGGAGAAGGAATATAAGCAAAAAGGTAAGTGGTTTTCAAGTCTACTCAAGAACCAACTCTAAATCAAATTATATTGGGGGGGGAAACCCCAAACACCATTGTAACTGTAACTGTTCTACCCAAGAGGAACACAGAAAAACAGCAATAAGATGAAAGATTTGCAGACTTTTAAAAAGAGCCTGCTGTAAGTGTTAGGCAAATCAGAAACTCAAGTCAGTGATAGATGAGAAAAATCTTTTGAAAATAGTGGTGTCCCTTGTGCTGAATACAGTAACTGTATCTGATCTATGCGATATCAAATTGGTGCAGTGATGATTTTACTTGATAGCAGAGGGATTATCTAAAGAAACTTACCTTTTTTCTCAGCAGTATGATAGTCACTTTTATCACAAACTCTGCTTTTATTGGACCCACATGATTTTCTCAGTATTTCATAGCGCTCCATGAAACTTTGGAAAGGGATCCTGATAGGCAAATGTACAGTTAATTCTAGGCAAGTTTCATTTACTATATGGTAAATAACCTATCCTTTGAGGGGGGAAAATTGCAGAATGGCTTCAAAAATCCAGTGCATAGAATGCAAATAGACTGATGCCTGCGTAGTCACCAACATGCAAGCAATTACAAACTTTCTGAAGAAATTCAGGAGACTGCCTGTTGCCCAATAACAGACAGTGACTTTTGCCTGTAACAAAGGCTGGGCAGGAATCGTGCTCGTTTATGATAACGAGGAGCTTCACCCCATCAATACCAAGCTGTCAAAAACGTGACTAGCTCAGGCCTTGTTCCCTCCATACTCTAAAGGTGTTCCAGAAAGCCCAACAAGGTGACTGGCTGCAATGAGATGACTACACTTAGAGGAATGCCATTTATAATTTAATTTTAATTGCTGAAAATGTTACTGTGAAGCCATGTTAAATTAGAAAGTTTTAGTCCATAATAGTCCATCAAGACATCTCTTCCTCAGCTTGTCAGATGGGAAAGGTACAGTGAGCTCTCAGACCAGGGGTGTGTCATAGACACCTCTGGACTTTGTTAGTATTCGGTATATTTGTAAGAATCCCATTGTCTCGAACGCAAGTTGCAATAGCACTGCTTGTTGTCCTGTTACTGCACCTTTGGACTTGCTGAATGAGCAGAGTTTCATTATCCAAAACACAAAACAGCAGTCCAGATTTGTGACAGGTATTTTTGTCTCCAAAACGTGAAAGAGAGGTGCTCAAATAAGCAAGCAGTGAGCAGAACTCTTAGATAGCTTTGAAAGAATCAGTAGTTCTGTGGTCTGAAACAGACTGCAAAATATTTGGATTTCCTGCTTAAAAGCTCTTCTGAATAGCTAATATGCCACTAATTGCTATAGAAACGGATTATGGAAGACGTTGCTCAAGAAATTCGGACTTACCTAACAGGGAAGCCTGCTGCACTGATGGTGATGGCTTCGACTATTCCACACGCCTGAAGCTGGCTGAGAACCTGAGGCATAAATTGAGATGATTTAGGCAACCACTGTCTTATTCTTTGTGGAAGGTGTGTGTGCTCGGCCCAAGCGACATGCAGCTCAGCTCAGCCACCACGCCAGAGCTTGCCTGGCGTGCACCACCACGCTGGCAGCTGGGGAACGAACGAAGAGGGCAGAGAAGGGCATTATGCAGCCACCGAGCTACTGCTGTGAGTTACACCCAGAGTAGGGTCAAGGCAGTGCTAACACAGGGACAGTCCTCGTGTGCCCTCTCTTGCGCTATCCGCACACCCTGCACTGGCCAAATGCAGCAGAATAAGAAAATCAAGTGTTGGTATTTTAATACTACTTGCATGCAATCAGAAAATTCTCTGAGTGTTTAAAATTAATGCAGTGCTACTCCAGCTGCTTGTTTTTACATCAGATGAAGTTCTCTAGGTATAACTTTAGCATCTGCTGCTCTGCTCCCAAAGACATGCTTGTCGGCTGATCGCATCGAACTTGTCCTAGACTGGACTTCAGGAGCAAGCAAAGTTTTGTTGTGGGCATTCACCATGAAGATATTGGTGTGACCAGGACTGCTGAGCAGTCAGATCGCCTTTATCTATTTTGAGGGCTGGGATGATAGCACCCCAAATAACCCAGAAGCACTCTGGTAAGTGAACTTCTCATACAGCAACAACTAAGTTGCATCTGGAAGAGCTGCTGTGCTTACTACCTCCATTTTAGACAAGCATCATCAGTGATTCTGAAAGGACGTTCATCCTGGAAGCTCCAAAGGAGAAAAAGCTATTTCAAAATGTGCTGTGAAAAGAGCTTTGCAAGTGACTCAAGATCATAAGAGACCCAATGCAAAGCCCCGCACAGTGTCTCTAGGAAGCTTCTCATTGACTCTGTGAGGAAAGGCTTTTGAAAAGTTACCTCTTCTCTTTTAAAAGTCATTGCCTTGCAGTCAGCGTTAGGCTTGATGCATCGGATGTAATGCGGTGTGGTACTATTCAAAATCTGCATGAGATGTTCAAGTGAACCCTGTGGAAAACAGGTTTAATTAGGGACTCCTCCTCCACAGGTAATTTAGCTAATCAGTGGTCTTCTGTAAAAACAATGAAGCCGTTTTTTGCGAGGATGGCTTTAAGACTCAGTATTAGCAGAGCTCTTCTATAAGGACAGCTTGAGCAAAAAATCCACTCTATGGATGCTTTTGTAAAATTGTTGATGGCAAATTCAGAAAGTTTCCAAAATTATAGCAGGGCCATCAGTTGAAGCTAACCCCTCAAGAGGAACAGGTAGGAAGAAGCCTCACAAAGGCAGATGCCCAACTGTTAAAGGAAAAGGTAAAATCGGAGCGAGTTAAAACCCAGAGAATCTCAGGAGTCTGAAGCTATTCTTGTTTTACAGCTGTTTCACTTTAATAACATTTACTGGTCTTGGTCCAACTACACTGTTTTCTCTTCTAGCTACGAAGATAGCAGTAGAAAGCAGAAACTCGAATAGGATGTACCTTGAACTTTGACACCACTGTAACAACAGCTGCTCTGTTCTGGGTTTTGATGTTATTTTGGTTCCTTTCTGTCACAGGAAATAATTTTTGAAGCAAAGGGTCCTTAGAATTCTGCAAAACATGGACCAGCTCTGGTGGAATGGGGTCCTGCAAACACAAACAGGACTCATTAGTACTTGGACTTAGGCAGAAACCTCCCACCTTTGAAAATTAATAAGAATTCCGCATATCTAGATGGAATAGTATTTCTGATGCCAATTTTGACAGCAGTAGTTTCAAATCTGACTACACACATTCATTCATAGTCAGATTCAGGAATAGAAAACAATGTTTGGCTGAACATTTAGCAAATCTAGTCAAATGTATGACTGCTCCTAACATTGTTCTCATTATACAACTTAAGCGAGCTAGAAGTCTCAGGAGTATTTTAATCCCCAGAGGACAGTCTGCAGCAGATATTAGAAAGTCTGTTAGAAAGTCTTCCTTTTAAGTAAGAGATGGGATTTTATTGTATCACTTAATACCACTTGCCATAATTGCAGGTGGTGTCAGAACTGACAAGGGACCCTCACAGCTGCAGACTATTTCACTTATTCCCTGATGGCACAATGAGGCCAAAACTTGAGTTTCCCACTACTTTCAGAACTCTCAGTAGTCAGGTCCATGCTCTTGTTTCTCATAAACTTACCTGAATTGGGGGGGGAAATGAAGCGCTCTATTTATGGTTATAGAAATGCCCTGATGCCATTAACACTTCTGCATTGTCTCAGGAATGGAAGAAGCCCTGATTTGGTGATACGTGGTCCACTTAATCCTCAGCGGAAAGGTCTGCCAACAAAGCGTTTGCCTGTGCCACCGATGGGTCACGAAAAATTAGACCAAGAACATTACCCAGTTTTACACAGCCTGGAAGATGTATTTGGAGCGAGGTATGTATATCCAGTAAACATCACTGAATAGACATGTTATTGGTGCTTTGATTTAAATCGCTTTTCGTCTGTAAGATTTTTGGGTTGGGGTTTTTTTTCAAACAGCTCTTTCTGAAAGCACTTACCTTATTTTTCTCCACCATTGCTGCCAGCTGATAGCAGACTTTGCCAGCGTAATGTGAAATAATAAAGTTAGGCTTCTTACTAAACTTGTTTCGACTTAAACATTGATTATTAGACAAGGCTTTCTCAATCCGAGTTTGAAACAGGTCAGTGTTAGAGGATCTATTCAGACGGCACTCCTGCATAGCAAACAAGACAAAATTGCAGCATTTCTTATTTGTCATAGAGAACTGTCTTTAAAAGCTAAGACACCTGGAATTAAAATCATAGCCATTTTACTTTTAGAGTTGCTTTGAGTATGCAAGCCCTGAAATATTGGCAGAACCCCCCCCCCAAAATGTAATTGCGGCTTCATATTTGAATCAGAACATCCTTGATCAGAGGAAAAAAAGACAACTCAGAATAGGAAGAAGCAGTGTCACGATAGTTCTGAAAAATAAGCTCTGCAGAAATTTTATAGCTGACAAGTTTCCCACTAATTTAGTGCTCATGTTTTCTTTGTTGGCATGGGATGGAAGGCAGGCAACAAGGCCAAAAACGTTAGGGGTTAGGTCCACACTTACCTCATTCAGCAAAGAAAAAATGCTGAGAGGATTACCCTCAATCAGATCAAGGCAGTTCTGGTTATCCTGGTAGTTTATGAAAGACCACTGGAGGCCTTCAGCTGCATATTCTTCCTGAAGTAAGGGAGAAACCGGTTATTCTGCGGCAGAGGGCACTCGCGCTCAAATAACCATACGCCTTCTTGCAGTCTGACGGAGTTACTGTTTAACAAGTTAATCCCAGGCTCAGCCTACTCATCCAAAGCTCAGCTCATGTTCAATGGCAATCTTGAGGAAAAAACCAAACGCGGATATTCTACCCCAGGTAGCTTTTGAGTACGCAGTAGCAGATCCTGCTGGATTAATTTGTTTAAGTATTTGGGAACCTCACAGATTTATCAGAGCAAGCTGCAAGGCTGCTTTACAGAGTAAACAAACGGGCTACAGTCACACTAAGCCTCACCTGGCTGCACTGAGTTTTGCCCTGAAGGGCAAGGAATGCACAGAACTCCTTCCTTAGATTGGGACGTAGCCCTAAACCAACCATCACACACCAGACTTTACTAACTGGGCTCCATTTAAAACAAAGCCTGATCCAAAAGGAAGTGGAGAAAGATACCGGTTGAAAAAAATTGTCCAGTTTTTATGCTGAATTACAGAACAAGCTGTCGGGAGTGTTTAACGAGCACAAGCTCTGGCCAGTTATTTTTAAAAGTCTCCTGCCAAAAGCTTGCTCAGCACAGCCACTAATGGCGTTTAAGTGGTTTGGGACACAGCCAGATCAAGAGATGTAAGAGGGCAGGCAGTAATTGGGAGGGGTACTATAAACAGAGGTCATGAATCAGTTTCAAGGAAAGTAATTGTGTGCTTGAACTTGGTTTCCATCTTCACTGACCATTAACCCCTGGCATACTGATGAGGGCAGGCAGGAAAAAAACTGCTGGACATATGAAAGCACAAATTATGGTCCAAGAGATACCTATCTCCTGAATAAATTGATAAAACTATGCCCTGAGGCAGAAGGTACCATCATGTTGGTGCCATAAAGAAAATAATTTCCCAGATTTCAGGTAATGGCAAAGAGCATTGTGGTGATGTATGTGTCATGTGGAGGAATTCAACAAAGACTGAAGTACATCTATTAGAGCAGCAGCCCAGGCCTGGCAGGGACTCTTAGCTTTCAGAGCACTCGGGTGAGAACTGGAATTAGCAGTGTATGACCATTAGGCAAGTGACTACCATGGATTTAGCATGGTGCAAATACCTTCTCTACCGTGAAACGACACAACTTGTGTACCTCCTCATTCAAAAATAAAATCTGATGCGCAGTGTGCTTTTGTCTTTAAAGGTACCAGCATGACAACCGGGTTTATGACACTGCTCTCCCGTGGCAGAAGACCTCCACCAGGTACCATGTGCTATCGATGTTCGGGTTAAAAGGTTCTGTTGGGCTCTCTGCCTTCGCACTAAGTTCAGGTCTAGAAGCTCCCCACCCATTTAGGTACTTTACACTTGATGAAGAGAATTAACACGGTTATAAGCAGCAGCTTCCAAGAGACTCTCAATTTAGGCTGCACTGACCTCAAGAATTTAGTTTTAAGCGTTCGGCTCTTTGAGGGAATGCTAACAGGTTAACTGACCACAGAGCCAATGGAGCTGTATAATAGGGAGCAGATTTCCAGTACCCTAGGAGAGAAAGCTGTCTCACTCCACCAACTGCCTCACACCCTCCTCTTTAAAAAAGCAATCTTTACTCACATCCCTCTGATTTCTGTGGTGTTATTTACTCAACTGAAGGTTGCAATCTGATCAGAAGCACAGAAATACAATTAAAGAGACAAAAGATGCTGTTTTAAAATTAGATGTTTAACATTTGATCTTAATGGAGTATTATTACCTGTTGTGCCTTCAGATAGTGTGCTACAAAGTGCTGCTGCAGTTTCTCGTTGGCATAGTTAATACAAAGCTGTTCCAAGTTGTTTTCAGGGAAGGCTTCAAAACCATAAACATCCAGCAAACCTAGGAGGAATATGGGAAGACAGTGCGTTTTGGTCTAGGAGTAGCTTGAAGGACTAATGGTTACTCAGTTAAACCAGTGATGCATAAACCATACCTATGAAGCTGGTCCACACTGATGGATCTGCATAGATGCTTTCATTTATGACCAAAACGAGCCACTCAAACAATCTGCAGACAATGACAACTGAATTAGTTGGAAAGTGCTTGCTTACAACAATCAGAGTAGTGTTCTTTTCCTGCTGTTTTTACCAACATCACATGGAAGAAACAAAAAACTATGACAGGCTGCCTGCTGACATGAAACAGCAGTTCTCTGAAGACCTCTCTATGAGATACTGCAGCTATGTCAGCACCTACAACTGAATCAAAGTGTGTTGAGCGGGGAAGGGAGGGTTACACGGTTACTGAGTCAAGCAGAAAGCCAGGGAAAGTAAATCCCTCTGGCCTCTCTATTCCCTCACAAAAGTTACATGGATTAGCACAGCAGCCTGGCCTATGTGTCCTTACTTGGCGTAGATGACTTTGGCGAGGCAGTCCCTCCTAGTCTCACATTCGGCTCTGGAGCATGGCTTCTTGAAGACTTGTTGCTGTTTTCCAGCAGTTATTGTTCGAATTCTTAATGATTCCAGTAGTTCCTCCACAGGTATTTTCAGCAAATCTCCAGCGGTCTTCACAAAATCTTGTTCAGGAAAAAAACACTGCAAGATTATCTGGAGTGTCAAATAAATGCAGCCCCTTTGAAGTTATAGAAGGTCTAGCGATGATACAGAAAAATGACACTTCCATGAACTCACCAACTTAAATGTGGACTTTGGATCTTTTCACCCAAACTCGGGAGAAAGTTTTGCAAGACCAGCCTCTTAATTTGGATGTACAGTACCCCTAGAATTGCAGGTACTCTATTTCAAATGAAACAACAGTATCAAAAAAGTATGAAGTTTGCCACACTGAAGTAGGCATTTTAGAGAGTACTCTCTAGGTACGTCTTTGTTACTTTTTCACCTTTTTTGAGCAGAGACCTCTAAATCCAGATAGAGAACGTCAAATAGCCATGATCAGAAAAAAACATGAATTTTTGGGTTAGTAAGGAAATCTTATCCCTTCATTAGAAGAATGAGTATTTGCTAACAAAGCATCTAAGATCTCACTAACCTAAGCTGTATGTAAAACTATTTGAACATTAAGTAGTGTGAATTCAGAGCATGTGAAATAATAGTAGGAAACTTCACTATTCAGGACAGTGTTGTAGTTCTGAAGGAAAACTAGATCCACAACCTCCTGAAGACATGCAGAACAACCTGTGTTCTATGCTGCAATTTAACAGATTTGCTGTTACTAAATGGAGTTTTAGTCTTTATCATGAAAACTTCAAAGCTTTAATTTTAAAAGCCCTGCTCTCCACTCTGGGTCAGATTTGTGGAAGTCTTGTGATGTCACCATAAGATTACAATCAAGAGTAACAGTTCTGCCAATAATCCTTCTGAAATGACTGTCTAATGTTTGAGTTGCCTTGACCTGTAACGGAAGGATATTATCTCTCAGAGCAGGGGAGCGTTAGGTTTTTGTTTGTTCGGTACTTTGAAACCGTGAAGTACCGAACAAAAACATGCTTAAATTTTGGTCTGTCCATGACCTTGATAGTCTCCTACCAAGCGGAAAAGCGTAGCGATCCTTTCTACTAGGCATCTGCACTACGATAACAAGACTGTCTGGAGCACGGCATGCTTGTTGCCTCACCTTTGGCTTTGTCTTCTAGTTCACAAGGCTGAGATTCATCCACTGGATTAGAGAATTGAACATTCCCAAGATGGAGAAGGCCGGACAATACCTGAAATACAATCAAGCACCGAGTTTTCTAAAACAGAGCTCCCCTCCAAGGTACTGTCCTCTTAGCCTTCCCTTAGCTCCATGAACAGGATAAGTCGAAACATTTCTGCACCAAAAAAAAGCAAGTAGGTTCCAAGCTTCTATGTTAATTCCTAATGCTGCAATCACTGAAGGAAAACTAAAGTTCACAAGTGCAAGCTTTTAGTTAAGAACTAATATTTGGTTATGCAACCTAATGTGTAGCTGCAGGCCCTCCAGTCAGGAGTACCAAACAAACCGTGCTCTATACATTGATACAGATTTACTTCTGCAGAAATCCCACGCTAAAAAGACATTCCAAACATCAGCAGCAGCCTCATGGTGACCATGTTTTGTACCTGACCTTGAAAATATTGTTCTGCGTGGAGCGGTCAATGCCCAAGTGAAACATTGCATCTCTGGTCACCTCGAAGCAGTCCTCTGAAAAGCCAAACAGGTGCTATTTAAAAGAAAGCCACGCACACAGACATGGGCAAGCAGAACACTCTACACCACAACCAATTTAGCTGGAATTGTCAAAGGACACCAAGGAAGCCAGATGGTCTTTTGCTAAATCCCAGAGTACAAGCTGGAGAACCAAGTCATTGACTTAATACTGACTCTGCGGGGCTCTGAAGTTAGGCAGCAGGTTGCTGAAGCACATCCGAAGATGAGACAGTTTCTAAACATAGCCATAGAGAGATGCAAATTTGCTAGGCCAGAAACCGCTGGTTTAAATCAGGTGAAAACTCTTTAATAGTGCAAACTGAAACTTAAAAAGAATCCCATTAATGCAGGTGGCTTTGCAAAATGTCTGCTGTTCGCTGACCAACCTGGGTCATGGGATTTAATAGGGCAGACACATTTTTGCCTGCCTTCCTTTAAAGTTACAGCTGTTATTAACGGACGGTCTGTGAAACTAATCTTTACCATCTAAGTTTCTTTCAGAATTTGGCAGCCAGCGGTAGTCCGCCCCTTCTGGAAGGTCCCATTCCAGCCTCTCCTCTGCAGTGGCGCCTTTTGTGATCTGGAGACAGAAAACAAGGTAATGACTGAATTCTGCCTTTGGTGTTTACGTCTCACAGACAATGAAGAATAACGCACTGGGAGGATGATTTAATTTGGAAGCATGGCAGGCAGGAAAATTGTTAAATATTAAATGCTGCAACTGTGCTAAATCTGGTGATTTCATCCCCACTGTTTGTCAGAAATATCTAGCAAAATTAAGTGAAGGCAAACCTGATAAAAAATATGAAAGTTTCTTTCATTGGGGGCCTGATAGGCAACTCTGGTCTTCTCCAGAAGGAAAGTCTGAATGGAAGCACTACTCAGATGGTGGAATCTAGAGGGGGGAAAAAAAGCAAAGATTTCAACAAGACTTCCTCACAGAATCCCATAGGTGGTGTGTTGTGACGATATTGACTGACTATGAATGCTTTGCAGTTCACCTTCGCTTTTCTGCAAGCTTAATGTAATATTTTATTCAGAGTTCTTAACTGCTTCTCTGTTTTTCCATTGCTCTCTTCTAGAGATCAGGGTGAGAGCTTGCAGGAAAAAAAAAAAAAAAGCTATAACAATAATGTAAGCTGCCAGCAAACCCAAATACGTTCTAAAGGCAGATAAAATATTCTATGGCAGAATTCAGAAACAGGTTTCTAAAGACCTAAGGGAAGAAGACAGTAGATAAGGTTTTTACACAGTAATTATTACCTGTCTAACTGAAGCTGGATATATTTTCCAAAACGGCTGCTGTTGTTATTCCGCAGGGTACATGCATTTCCTGTGAAATTGCCAGTGACAGATAAAGCATAATCAGAGTGGTTCCACTCTTCCATGTAGGACATACAGCTATGAAGGGTGATTTGTATATAGCTCCAGTATTTGAAAAGTTTGTCTTTTAAGGAGAGGACCAAGAGCTAGCTTAGACTTGTGTACTAACAAAGAAAATTCCCTCAGTGGCCACTACTTCTTTTCGCTATTAAAAAAGCCTCACTTACCAAATGCTTCCATGACAGGGTTGGAATCCAACACTCTCTTCTCTATCCTTTCCACAGTTTCATTGCCTTTTGGAGAGATAGCTGAAGCAGCAACAGAAGCATAGAATTTCATAAGGCACCGAGATGTCCAGGTCTGCAAGAGAGAGGCTTGACGATAGGTCTTTGTTTTTACCACGTTATTAGTTATGTCAGTTAGTGAAACAGTGCTAGCTTCTGAAAACAGCAGCTATGATGCTAATGAGAGTAATTGTGTCCGGTTTATAGCTCTAGTTCAGTGGAAATTTTTTCTGTGTATGCTTACATGCAACAGACATTTAAACGTTATTGGAGTCGGAGTGCTTCGCTGAATGGCAGTCTTATCAAGATGTAACCATCTGGAAGCTCAGCGAGAATTAACAGCTAGTATCTTAAGATGAATTGAATATAAATGAACTTTGAGTCATTAACACTCAGCAAATCATTTTGTTCTCAGGCTTAAAAATATCCTCAATACCTTGCTGAATAGGGATGGACCATTACAGAAGGGCCTAGGACAGGATCTGAACGCTCCCGCTTCTTCTAAGTCTCTACACAGGGTTTGCCGAGACCCACACTAGCTCCCCAACAGACTGGGCTGAGACGCTAACTCAGGTGCAATTCCTGTCGAATGATTCAGATCTAGCCCTCCCAGAAATTACAGATGCCACCTAAAGAGCAGCTATATTTAGTAGCGTCTATTTGACTGCAGCAATCACTTAATGCTTTATGCATATTTCAAGAGAGTCAGGCTAGAGCAGACTGGCTACGTGCTCTGTCAGAATTTTTTTTATTTTGTCTTTGCTTGTTCACTGAAATACTATGCACTACAAATCACCACCAAATCTCAAAATCTAAGAGCAATGTCAGAAAAAAAATCTCACCTTCCCAGCACCACTTTCTCCACTAACAATTATAGACTGGTTTACGGGGCCTATCTGGCTTTGGACGTTTCTGTAGGTTTGTTCAGCCACTGCAAAGATGTGAGGTTTTAAATCCTGGCAGTAAAAGAGAATATTAATATTTAAGAGAACAGTAATTACAAAGTTCAACAGCAATGGAAAGCAAAGGTCTTCTCACATTTATCTGAACGCGGTACTACTCTTTTAACAGAACTCGCATGTCACCAGAAATGGGTTTAATCCTTTGGGATTATTTTGCTTATATAGATTTGGAAGAACTTGACATCTGGGTTCTGCGGAAGGACAGTTATTTCAAATCTAAGGATTACCTGAGGACGAAGCGCAACATGGTACTCTCTCATAAGCTCAGGTGAATAGAGGCAGGAGACAGGCTGAAATGGATTTAAAGCCACCAGGCTGCAGCCGGCATTTGTATAAAACAGGTTTACTGTATATCTTGCTTGAAGACATTTCAAAACTGAAAGACACACCTTCTGTTAGCATCTTTTGAAAAGTGTATTTGACTCTTCCTGTTCCTGTTCGTAACAAAAATCTTCAGATATGTTACCTATTAGGTTTAATAGAGAATGAGGTGATCAAGAGAGTGATATAGGTCTAATATACATAACAATGTCTTCACAAGTTGCCCTTATTTTTATAAAAATCTTAAGGGATCTGCTAACTATTCCACTCAATAAATCCTGTGCTTTTATGAGGTTTCACATAGTCAGTCCTAGAAAGCAAATCTGTTCACCTGCAGAACAAACAGAGGCAAGAATTCACCCTTTGCACTAGGAACAGGCCCTAGCTTCTCTTAACAGGATCATCTTTAAAACTCGAGTGAGGAATTTGCTTTTCAAAACCAATTTCATGGGTATATTTTGAATCTAAGTTAGAGCCTTGTTTTCTGATACGTTCACGTGACACCAAACTGCAATCACAAGGTCATGCAGGAGTCCTTCAATAGCATTAACTCTCAGCCACGCTCCAGTTACCTGAACCACCAATACAAATGTGAGCTCTGCATGCGGAGCTTGATAAGCTAAATCTACAATAGAGGTATTTTTTAAAAAATTCAACCAAGCCAAATGTGACTTTCTAAGGCTTTGATTAGGCTTTAATAGGCTTTGAATCTTTAAGTACTCTGTTCATGATAGTATTAACACGATGAGCACCGTAACTACCACGTATTAGTAGCCACCAGGGAAAGCGACTCCTGAGGAGATACTCCCCTGGCTGGCTGTTTACCTGTTGCAGTCGTCACCGGATTAACTTTTGTGAGGTCATCACAAAGATGCAGTTTCTCTTCATCACTGAGGAACGCTCGAACTTCTTCTTCAAATGATTCACTGAGGTCATTCTGGATGATAGCATCTTCTTTTTGGCCATTTTCCTGGAGAGGATATCAGATCAGCACCAGAGGCTGAATACAGCTGGACCTTCACCTCATCCACTGTAGTTTATAGCTCTTCTGCTTCCACGTAACAGAAGTTCAGTCTCAGCAGGAGTCATTAACTTAGTATGGTTGAGCTACTCCTCCTCCCAGTTGCCCTCCCCCGGCATCAATGGTTCCCATGGGGTGCTCTGTTTTTAGAAAGGTATTATCTAGCGTATGAGAGATGGCGGGCTGACAACACAGTCTGTAAACTGAATTCATCGCTGGTAATTCCAGCTGTAAGCAAAGGCACTCAGAAAGAATGTGTCCTTAGACTGACACTACCTGGCCCTTGCAATTTTGCAGGTGGTTCAGCACAGACACACTTACACAGTGTTCTTAACTGGCTTATTTCTAAGCCTGCAAATGTCACGCATTCAATGCAAACACTGCCTTGGGCAGAGGGAAGCAGGAAGGACTGGCTGCAGAGGCTAACGCAGAGCTGAAAGCTGCTGTGGGCCAACACAGATGCAGTTTTCCTAGCAGAGACTTTCATTTTTTGAGCAGAGATTGAGGGCCCCAGGAGTGAATTTGCAGAGCACACGCATCGCAGCCAGGGGAAAGAAGTGGTGGCGTTATGAGAGCTGGCCTGCATTAGGTGAAGATTTGTCCCCTTTGAATCACTTGAAGTATTTAAATATTAGCCTCTGGGCTCCCGCGTCCTTGACAATATTAGTTGGAAGGACACAATTGTTGTACCAGCGTAATGGAAAACTTAGCCAGAAGAGAGATTTCAGGTCCTCTTTGTCATTTCGGGGGGGGGAAAGGAGAGAGGAGCTATAAAGGAAAATGAAGAAGGGAAAAGATGCCGGTCCTCATTTTTGCTTTCTGGATATTCCTTTTCTGTTCTCCTTGACAGAAACTCCTTCAAAGTAACCCTACACATTTGTATTTAGTAGCATAAATCTGCAATTCTTTACAAGTTAACCAAGTCAATGAAGGGTATCACCTTGTTTATACAGAAAAAGTGTTAAATTTAGTTAGCAGCATTCCCACTACATGAGTTAAGCTCATTAATAAAGGGGAAAATATACTGCAAAACCCCATTAACACATTTCAAAAAAAAAATAAAGCTACAATAATGTACTCATTTAGGAGCATTATCTTTTGCAGACAGCATAAGTAGTTCATTTCCAGTAATACAAAATTTTACACAGCAAGGGAAAAAAAAAAAGCTTAGGAACGCAGTTAAGCATTGCCATCAAAGTGATTTCTGTTATTCTCCTCTGAATGAACGTTAAGAAGCTTGCTGCTTTCACAGAGAACAGACAAGCACAATTATGAAATACTCCACGGACAAGACGAGTTTCTGCCAGTCGCCCATTCTTCCCGTGCCCTCCCATGTGTTTGCTGTATTACGTTGGCACCAGCCGAGTTCTTAAGTCCGTTGTGCAACCGATATTGCAAGACCTGAGAAAGGGCTTATTTTTGCTCGCCTGCACCCCCTTGCTCAACATCACTTCATTTGAGAAGAGATGGTGATCGCTTAGCCAAAAGAAAAACAGTATTTGAAAATACAATCACTTCCGACACCTGTACTGCATAGCGCATGTGTCCATTAATTTTACTGAAAAAACACCCTTAAGGATGTGCTTGCTACATGCATTAACACCTGCCCTGCTAAAGCCAATGGCATAACAAAAATCACTCGCTGGTGTTAGTAACACAGCTCAAAACCGCACAGTTAATAGGTCCAGTCAATTCGTGAAGTAGGGGTGAATATACCTTAGTAGTTACCTAATCTTGACTGCATGGAAACAAGCCAAGAATTCTTTCCGGGCAGTAAAATTTAATTAGCACACACAATTCCTGGTTTTCTTTTTACCTGCTTTGGCATCTTGTCCAGCCCTATGGACGGGAATGCTGGAGAGGGCCTTTACTCTAGGGTACCTCATTCAAATCAGAACCCTTAAATAAAAAGAGATTTAGAAGAAAGTAACTTCAGACATGTCATTCTCCGGAGGGTTCCACAAGCAGAGCCCAAAGGCTTCAGAATGAAGTACTGATCCCGGTGGGGCCTGAGTAACGCTGGAGCTAGAAAGCCCACCCGCACTATCAGAGTAACAGTCATACATTCTGTCTGCCCCTGGAAATAAAGCTTATTTGGAGGGAATACTGTATCTTTCCTTACTGCAGGAATAAAATGCTTTGTTTCTCTTGAATTAAGAAAGCAAGGTTTCTGGGCAAGAAACCGCAATTTTGTTTTTATTGAATTCCTCCTGTTAGGGCAAATAGGAAAGATTTGTGCGTCTGACAGCGCTGGAGAAGCTAGTGCTTCTGGAAACGGAGTGACTCAGAGAACTTTTGTACTGCAGCAGAAACAAGATACGCTGGCTTGCTGTCCTCTTCCTGTTCCCTCTAAAAATCAGCGGGAGCCAACCCAAGGTGAGTCAAGCTCACCCTCTGAATTTCTGTGATAAACACAGAGATTCCAGTCACGCAGCCAGGAAGAATTCTGTCTTCTTCCAGCAGCTGCAACTGCCATTGCTTCCATTCCTTTCCTTTCCTTTCCATTCCATTTCTATTCTATTCCATTTATAGTCTAGTCTAGTCTATGCCATTCCATTTCTAGTCTATTCTATGCCATGCCATTTCTTTTCTTTTCTTTTTTCTTTTCTTTTCTATTCTATGCCATGCCATTTAATTTCATTTCTATTCCATTCCATTCCTATTCTATTCTATTCTATGCTATTCTATTCTGTGCCATGCCATGCCATTTAATTTCATTTCTATTACATTCCATTTCTGTTCTATTCCATTCTGTTCCATTCCATTCCTATTCCATTGCTATTCTATTCTATTCTCTTCCATTGCTATTCTATTCTATGCCATTTCTATTCTATTCTATGCCATGCCATGCCATTCCTATTCCATTCCTATTCCATTCCATTGCTATTCCATTGGTAGTCTATTCTCTTCTCTTCCATTGCTGTTCTCTTCCTATGCTATCCCATCCCATCCCATCCCATCTCCATTCTTACCTGGCACAAACCCACCGTTTGACGCCCGCTTTCATCCGTGGGCTGACGGGCGCAGAGCCCACGGTCCCCACAACCGTCCTCCAGACCCCCCCGCCTTCACAGGGTTTCCAACCCAGCTACACCCCCCGCTCTCCCAGGCGGCCACAGCTCCTGGGCGGCCTCCCCCCGCCCTCGCCGGGCGGGATCCCACGCTCGCCCGGGCCCCCAAGGTCGCTCCCAACGGGCCCGCCGCCCCCGCCGCGGGGCCTCGCCGCCGGGCCACCGCAAGGCCTCGCGCCCCGGGGGGAGCCCGCGGGAGCCCAGCAGCGGGGCGGCGCCGCCGCTCGGGGCAGGACCCTCCCCGGGGGGTTGGAGGCGGGCGGGCTCCGGGCAGCGCCCGGCGGCGGCTCCGCTGAGGGCCGCGGCGGTCCCCGCGCCGTCCCCGGGCGGCGGGCCGGGCCGGGCCGGGCAGGGCGCACTCACCGCGGGCAGCGGGCAGGCAGCGCGGGCCGAGGCGGCGGGCAGCGCGGCGCGGCCGCCGGAGGAGGCGGAGCCGGGGCGGGGGGTGGCGGCGGCGGCGGCGGCAGTAGCCGGTGGTGAATCGGGCGCTGCGGACCAGCAGGCAGCTTCCCGCTGGCGAAAGTGCGGGCGGGGAGCGCGGCCGGCCTTTACCTGCGGGCGGGGCCAGCCGGGCAGCGCTGCCGGGGCGCGGCGGGGAGGCCGGGCCCGGCCCGGGGGCGGGCGGCAGCGGCGGCCCCGCTAAAGCCGGGGCGCGCTGCGGGAGCGCCGTGCGATGGGGAAGGGGCCTGGGACGCCGAGGGCAAGCGATTAACGTGCACCGGCGTCCCCCGGTGGCAGCTCGGCCTCTGCGGCGGACGGCAGCGTTGAAATGCGGGTTTGTTCCTCCCCCGACACCCGTCCCCCTCCGGCCGCTGCGGTGCCGGGCCCCCGGGAGCGGGCACGGCGTGCTGGTGCCCCGCCTCGGGCCCCGCTCCCGCAACCGGTGAGCTCTCCCGCCTCTGCCCGGGGAAGGGGCCGGCCGGGCTGCGCGGGCCGGCGCGGCGAGCGAACCGAGCCCGTGCGGGTACCCGCGCCGCGGGCCAAGCAGCAGAGCCGGCGGTCCCGCCTCCCAATTCCTGCCTTTGGCGTCTAACATACCTCCTCTTGAAACGGGCCCCACGAGGCAGAGGAGCCTGGCTGGGCAGGATCGCGGCGGGACCTCGCAAGAAGGCGCTTCTGTTGCCAGCGGGGATTTTAGCGGCGGGTTTTGTTGCGCGCTCTCTGCTGAGCAGCACCAGCAGCTTCGTCAGGGTCCCGGTTTCACCTGTCCGTGTCATTTACGCTACAGAGAATACGACTAAGTATATTCTACAGAGCAGGGCATACAGTGAGATTATTCACAGTGTCAATATTCAACAGAGTATTTGATACTTGGGGATCTTCAGGAAAAACTATGTTAGGGCTCTTGTTGGAAGACAGCGAGATTTGTAATGCTGGAACTCCGTCAGGCCTCGCAAGTCCCTGTGCCCCTGCGCAGTTTCCCGGGCCACAGCCGAGCGTCAGCATCTGCAGCGCCGCGGCTGCTGTTCTCTACTCTTTAAATTAACTGAATTAACTTTAAATTAACTTTAAAGTAACTGAAAAACACATGATGTTTTAAATCACTGTATGTTTTAATGAACCAGTACATAGAACTTCATCAAAAATTAATCTTAAGAGCCCTGTTTTACAAAACTAACTCAAATGCCCGTTTGTGTTTTCAGAGGAAGAAGGAAGAATGTCACAAAAACAGCTGAAAGAAGCCTTTATCAGCAACTTAAACGGAACTAGTTTGCTGGAAATTTCACTAGGCTTGCCTCTAGCTCCTCTCTGCCTCCTTTGCAGAGGACTCCTCTTGATTTTATATTACCTGCACTATGGGAAACCCTTACGTTCAAGGAAATACAGCCTGCTGCTGGACTTCCTTGTGCTAGTATCTCCTCTCCTGTTCTCCTGTACAGTCTTGTCTCCAGTCATCTTTTTCGTGCCAACTGTCATTGCAGCTTTCTGTGCCGGAATATTTTCTAAAATCTACAGCCAAAGAAGACACGAGACCAGAGTGCCCTTTAGGCAAATCGTAAAAGACTTCCAGGAGACATACTTGGATCCAGAGTACATTCCAGCAATAACCGTGTTTCGCGTTTATGTCAACGTGATGACATCAATCAGCATTTTAGCGGTGGATTTCCCGCAGTATCCAAGGCGATACGCCAAAGCCGAGACCTATGGAACGGGAGTTATGGATTTGGGGGTTGGAGCTTTTATTTTTGGTAATGCTCTCGTTTGTCCTGAAGTTAGACAAAAGCCTTGTGTGACACAACCAAAATTTTCCAATCTTGCCAGGCAGTTCTTTTCTGTTTGGCCATTGATTTTTCTTGGCGTTGGACGACTGCTTAGTGTTAAATCTATAGAGTATCATGAACATACTTCAGAATATGGAGTGCACTGGAATTTTTTCTTTACCTTAGCATTTGTGAGGCTTGCAGCATCTCTACTTTTAGCCATATTTCCGAAAAATAAATCTTGGATTGTTGCTATAAATCTCGCTGTACTTTATCAGCTTACTCTTAACACTACCTCTCTGAAGATGTTTATCCTCCATGGGAGCAACGGCAGAGACACTAGGGCTGGCTTTTTAAATGCCAACAGGGAAGGACTGCTCTCTCTCTTTGGGTACCTGGCCATATACATGGCGAGCGTCCAGGTGGGACTCCAGCTGCAGAAGTGCAGAAGCTCGGTCAAAGGCTGGATGGAAGCCGCGTGTTTCTTGCTGCTGACAGTTCTCGTCCTCTTCCTATTTCTTCACGTGTCGCAAGCATATGCGGACCCTGTGTCCCGCCGGATGGCTAACCTATCCTACTGCCTATGGGTGGTTGCTCACTGCCTGACTTTCTTTATCTGTTTCGTAGCGGCAGATCTCATGTTGGTGTTCACAAAGCTTCTCGTGAAGGGGTCCAGCGTGCCCAGTTGCTGGAAGGTTGTAAAGGCCCCTAATACCAGTACAAAGCACGAAAGGGAGGCCGTGCCTGTCGGAAGGGAGGGCAGGCTGTCGTGCATTTGCCTGATTAGCGCTATTAATAAAAATCAGTTACTATTTTTCTTGCTAGCAAATGTTATGACTGGTACTGTGAATATACTGATAGATACAATCCACAGCAAGACTGCATTTACGTTATGTATACTACACTTGTATATGTTTTTTAACTGTTTAATTATGTATATATTGCATGCCAAAAATATAGTATTAAAGTTTTGGTGATTCCACTCTGTCTTAAGTGGACTAGTTGAACTTTGTTTGCTGTGGTTGAATGATGGTATTCTAATGGAAAAATGAGTAATTTTCCTGTAGGTATTGCAATAATTTATGATTTAGTATAGTTTTTTATGATTTAGTGTTGATTATTGTTTTAATGGCTTGTTTTACCAAAGTATATAGTTGATGCTGTTACCTGTTGGAGTTGTTACACATTTTCCTGAAAACTTAGGTTTTGAGATTGTTTGCTGCATCTTCCTGCTGCTCCTATAAACGCTCACGCGGAAAAGTGATGCTGTATTTACACTTAGTGAACTGTGTTCATACCCGACTGCTGGTAGGATTAGATAACAATGTCTAGAGCAGAAGTCAGATGAAAAGTAAGAAAATGAGTAATTACAGAGAGACTTAGCTGTGTCAAGATTTACTTAGTTAAGGCCCTTGCATAAATAATAGATAAGAATAGTTCTTTATATAAAATGTATTGAATAAGTGGATACTTAAAAATGTTTTGGCCCCAGTCTTGCCGAGATTTATGCATATGCTTGTCTTTGATGGCAGTAATTGTATGTGGAATGTTAATCACATACTGAAATCTAAATTAGCCTTTGAATTAAAGCTAAATTTTATTTTCATCCTCACTGATGAATATAAAGGAAGACCCTAGATAAAGTGCGATGCTCTGAAGGATAAAATTCAACTGTAGATGAATTCATAAAGCAGTTGTTGGAATTTATGGTGCAGATAGTAAGAGCAGCAAAGCCTTTTGTAAGAAAATACAAAGATCCAAATCTAATTCACCCCCAGCCTGCATACCAACATGTTGTGACAGCTCATCTTTAGGAACGCTGTAAAATATAATCTTCAGGTCTACTTGAAAAGTACTCAAGGCCCACCTACTTGTCTATAAAATTACTTTAAACAGCAGCTCATTTAGCACTGTATTTTGACAGCTGCGATGTCTTCAAGGGGGAACATTCTGTATTAAGTTTTATTAGCAAACAAACAGTGTGCAAATGGAAAGAAGCATGACGCAGCAGGTCAGGGTACCGGCAGAGTATTGACAAGAGACGTGCTCAGTTACTCTATCACAGTCTTCCTGCAAGCCCAGAGCAGAACACCCTCTTTGTTCACTTTCCTAGCTGTGACAGTTCTTCCTGACCTCATTAAGTTGTTGAGAAGAGAAACACATTTAAAGATTGTGAGGAATTCAGTAACGGAAGATAGAAACACTTAAGAATTAGATGTCTGATGTCAGTGGAGTTACAGCAGTGCACATGGGCTGTATTTCAAATTTTTCCTTGTCTATGAAACGTGATGAATCATAAAACCTATGGGGATTAAGCCTCTAAATCAGATTCCTTAAGGCAGACATGCTGTGGAATATTCTTAAATTTATGAGGTTCTCTTAGCCACTGACCAATGGAAAGGTGAAGTCTGAGGATTATGTGCTGTGGCCGTGCTGATTTCATGCTTGTTTACTTCCCAGTTACAGCCGTATAGTCTTCAGAATTCAAGCAAAACAGGCTGTATTACCCTGGGGACAGATGCAATTAATTGGCAACAATGTCTTATAAACAGTTGTCAGAGTTTGTAGCAGAGTTTTCTGGTAACTGGCGTACGTATTTCTTTTAAAACATTTCCTAGGGAAGAAAGGCCTCCATCATGAACTGAATGGCACTACTCATTTATGCAAAATTACTCATGGATATTAATATTTGAAATATTTGAAGCACAGGAGCTGCAGTGAGTTCTGCCTGTGAGCACAAGTCTATCAATGTGATTCAGAATTAAGGCATTAATGGGGTGTGACAAAGCGGAGTTGTGTCTGGACAAGCAGCAAACTATCTAGATGCCAACTCCCATTTTGTGAAGCAAAAATTCCGTGGGAGGTCTGCTGCGTCTGTGCAGAGCCCTCTCAGCTCCGCACAGGCAGCAGGCCGGCGGGTACCAATACCAGGACTGGAGCTGCGGTTTGCAACAAGATTGCCGGCAAACCGGGGGGACTGTGGTGCAGGAGAGTGAGAACCTGCTTCTCTCGACAACGGCACACCACCGCATCGTGAGGCCGTCTCCCGCTTTTAAAGCCGTGTGAAGTAAGTTGTTCACCACTGAATTAATGAGAGACAATTAATTCTCATTGCTTATTGTCGATAACAAATGCGGCAAGCTCTGCCCTGAAGCAACCAGCATAGTTATTAATGCTGAATGTTTAGACTATGAATAGATACCGATAATTAACCGTGCCTCTGAAAGAACCAAGAAATGCAAGCAAGCATTCTTTGATCACGGAGTCTATACGAGCAAACGGCACGGTAATGAGTTCGAGAAGATGCGAGAGAAGCTAACGCTACGACACTGCTGCAGACTCGTTCTCCACCTCAGTAGCTGTTAGCTCAGTGGTTGGTAGGAACACGAACACTACGTTTCATTTCATTTTGGGGTGTGTTTAGACAAGTAAGCTTGTACAGATCAAAGATATATTTTAAAAAAAAATCAGAAACTTTGATTTAGCTGTTACATAATTAGTAAAAGTTACAGGTATTTCAACTAGTAGGACTGAAAAAGCTCAACTATAGCCTGCCACCAACTTCAGTAATAATGGTAAAGCAGAGGACTGGGAAAACATTATTTGTTTTGTCTTTGATGCCGTAATTCCACCGAATGACCTTTTTGTAGGGCTGCAGGATAGAAAAAATATGGTGGGAGCGTAGAGCTGATTACATTTATCCTTAACCTTGTTGGTTGTTAAACATTAGTAGCTTCTTACCAAATTTCATTATTTTTAAGGATCAACTCACTAGCATGCCTTCCTTTCCAACCCAGTAGCGTCTCTTTTGAAGTCAAATGTTACAATAAAGATTTCAGGCTGTATCCTATTTCAAAGCCACTATGTCCTAAAGAACAGGTATTTCTTCCAGGCAGAAGATGGGGCATGCAAATGAACAGCACGAAGGGGCTGTCTGTCTTTTTCCCTGTTTTGTAGATAACAAGCAACCTGCATGTTCTAGCAACTTAAAAAAAAAAGCCTTTTCCGTGGATAAAAATTACATTAAATACAATGGTGCTTTTCATACATAGTTTACCAGTGTGCACCCTGAGAATACAAAATTTGGGGCATTGCTGTTCTGTTGTTGTGATCCAACCACACTCTGGGAGTGGAGGGGCAGAAGTGACACAAGAGCCCGCACGCTGAACGGACCCTGCTCCCTGAGACGACGTTTGCTCATCATGGTCTGGCGCGCTCACGATACTCTAACGTGAGAAACTATCCCTTGTTACAAAATGCCAGCTTTCTCTCTTGCTGAAGAAGAAAACCATGAAAATACACGAACTGCAAACTGTGCAGTGATGTGGCTCTGCGCAATGTTTCCGTTAGAGGTAGAGATCTCGCGTGATGAGTTCAAGTAAATTAACTCCTCCACTAAAGATGGTTTTTATGCAGAAATAAGAAAAAAAAAATCCTGCTCCCTAATTGCCTCCCCTGCATTTTCTTGTGAGGACTTTAATATCTATATACATAAACAACAAGAATGAACAGATCAACTGTATTATTTAATAGTTCAAGAAAGGCTACAGGGTTTTTTTTGGCTGCCTAAATTAAGCAGCCACAGGATTTCTAGTTGGTTGCACTAGGGTGCTGCGGAAGCCAACAGCCTTAAGTTCGAGACCGTAAGTCCAATTAAAGCCTGCCTACCTGGCGTGTAATCAGGGCAGGGAAATGTGAGGCTGCACTTTGATGTTCGGGCTGGGACTGAAGCGCAGGCGTTCGATGCGTTTTTGTTAGCTTACGCTCCCCGCCGGTCTACGCTCCCCGTCTCTACAGCACAGCCTGCGCCGAGGCCCTGCCCACACACAGGCCCCGATACGCTCCGGCCCTGTCCCACTCGAGACAGCGACGGGTTCCGTCCCGCCGACACGCCGGGGTTTAACCCCGCTCGCTCCCCTTCGCCCACCCCCCGGTTCCCCCTCTCCCAACCGCACCGCGGCGGGGGCCGCTCGCAAACCGCCCTGGGGACAGTTCCTCACGCCCCACCGCGGACACGGCGCCCTTCCAAGGCGAGGGCCTGGGCGCGGGCCCCGTGTCCCGCCGGCTCCCCACCGCCGCGCCCCGGGGCGGGAAGGCGACGGCAGCGGCCGCCGGACGGGAGGGGAAGGCCCGCGGGACCACCGCGCCCGGCCCCCCCCCCCGGCCCCGGGGCCAGGCCTCTGACGGGCCCCCGCCCTCAGGCCCCGGGGCCGCGGCGGGCGCCCCCCCCCCCCCCCCCGCCCCTCAGCCCCCCGCCCAGCCGCGACCCCCCGGACTCGCGGTCGAACGCGCCGCTCCGGCCGTTTGCGACAGGGGCCGCCGCGCAGCTCCTCCGGCGGCCGGGCCCGCGGGGGCGGGAGGTAACGGGTGAGCGGGCGCCTCCCGCGGCCAGGCCCGGGGGCGGCGAGGCGGGGCCGCGGCCCGGGGCGGGGGGGAGCGGCGGGGCTGCGGCCTCTCGCGAGAGGAGGGCGGGGCGGCCCGGGGCCGGGGCCGGGGCCGCCGCCTGTGGGGAGGGCCCGGGGAGGGGGAGAGGAAGGAGGCGGCTCTGTGGCGGAGCTCGGGGTGTCCGCCCGCCTGTCAGAGCGCCCGGGCCGCCGACTCGCGGAGGAGCCGGTAAAGGCCCGAGGGGGGCGAGACGGCCGGTGGGCCGCAGGGCAGGGCAGGGGCCCCGGCGGGGCTGAGGGGAGGCGGGAGGAGGGGGAGGCCGGGAGCCGGCCCGCCGGCTGCCTCCGCTCGGGGCTGCCTCCCCGCCATCGCCGCTCCGGGCGGGCAGTCGCGCCGCGCCGGCTGGAGGCCGGGCGAGGGCAGGGAGGAGCGGGGTGGGTCTGCCCGCCGCGTCGCCCGGGCTGCAGACCCCGGCGCGCCCTCTTCCCCGGCCCCGCCGGAGGGAGGTGGCGGCGGGCCCACGGGCGCCGCCAACCCCGGGCTGGCGCCGCAGCTGGGGAGCGGGAGGGCGGCGGGACCCCTCCCCGCAGCCGCGGCCCGCCAGCCGGTCGCCCTCGCGGAGAGGCGGCCCCGCTCCGCAGGTGGAGGCGCCCCCTCGCCCCGCCGCCGCTCCCCTCCCTCCCTCCCTCCCCCACAGCCGCCGCGGGGCGGGACGGGGCCGGCGGAGAGCCGCAAACCCCGCTCCGGGCTGGGCGGGTCCCCCGCCGGCCTGTCTGGGCCGGTGGCGGGCGGGGGAGGCGGGGAGCGGCCCGCAGCGCGGCGGGCTCCATCCCCCGCCGGCCTCCGGCCTGCCTCCCGCGGCTGTGCCCGGCGGAGGGCCGGGTGCGCTCCTCCCCGCCGTCCCCTCCCTTTCTTCCACGTTATGTCGCATTTCCCAGCCAGCCCACCTCTCCCGTTCCCGGCCCGTAGTCTTTTTGAGTCCCTTCCAAGCGGCGGGCACAGGCTGCGCGCCCGGGCGTGGGCTGGGCGGCGGGGCCAGCGCTCGGCGTGGTGAATCAGGCGATGGGGTAAAGCAGGCTTGTTCCCGGGCTGGTGAAAGTGTGCCGGCGAAGCGCGGCGGGTGTTTACCTCCCCGGGGTTTGGCTGCTCGCAGGCTGGAGCGGGGAGGAAGCAGCGACAGCGGCAGAGATGGCGCGGCTGGTTGCAGTTTGCAGAGACGGGGAGGAGGAATTCCCTTTCGAGAAGAGGCAGATTCCCCTCTACATCGATGACACCCTCACGGTGAGTGCCTGCGCCCCGCGGAGCACCTGGTGTCCCCGCACCTCCCGCCCGCAACGTGTGCGGGCGGTGTGTTGCAATTCCCAGGCGAGGCCTTTTCCCTCGGCAGGCCTGCTAGGCTCCTCCTTTGCTCCCGCAGCGCTAATCTTTGGGACTTTGCAACACTTCGGGTTAACAGCGCTTAATGTGGCAACTTTTTTATCTGATTCCCAGCTCTAAAAACACGCAAACCGCATAACAACAAAGTTATTGCTGTGTTGGGGCCTGCGCGTAACTTGTTTTCAAGTGACAAGCATGTCTCGGTGCCCAAGCCCAAATGCGGAGCAAAGCCATTTTTCAGTTAATAAGGAAGGGAGCCATATTAACGTTAAAACCCAGGTTTACAGCTAGGTGGTTATTATGCTCTTAATTAGGCAAGAAGAGGCTAAAGGTGTTTTTGAAAGCTTTGGCTTAAGGTAAGGGTTGCAGAGTCTGTAATAATGTGCTGCTATGGCTACAGTAACAAATCTGAGAGAGTTTCCGATTCAGTGTGTTATTCTGAATTGAAAAACATGGGGGTTTTGCCATTTCCAGAATATTCAGTGGAAAAATGAACTAAGTGCAGCTTGGAGGCTCTCTAGTCTCTCTTCTCTTCCTCACGCGTTTAAGGAAAGGTTCAGAAATTGCATCGTAGGTGAGCACAGAGAAAATGGAAAAAAATTCTCTAACTAGCCAGTTGTCGTTTGTTTTAATTCTTAAGGTGTGAAAATGTTGGGTTGAAAATAAAATTGGACTTAGTGTAATTGGGTACCTTAATTACTCATATTTGATTTTTGTTGCTGTCAGTGGTGTGACGGTAACTGCTGCTACTTCAAATGGTGTAAAATGTATGTGCTTTAAATTCCGGATCTCATGGTTTAGTATGGGAGAATGCCTGGCTCGCATCAGCTAACTTGATCAATTTCGTAACATAATTTCTTCCACCTTCCAGAACAAAACAATTGAGTGTCTTCAGACAGTCTCTTAACCTTCCACCCCCCTGTTAAAGATTATCTATCTCAATCCCATCTGGTTTTGCTACACTTGAAGAAAGGATCTTTGCTGTATTTTAGTTTTGATCGTTTTAAATGATGGCATATTATTAATTTACCAAATATCACTATTTTTTGGCTTTGCATCGTCTGTCATCTCTGGTTAACTGTGCTTATGCATTAGGCAAAGTTTCCCCTTAAGTTGTCCAAAGCTCTCCTGGAGTGGTTGATTACCTGAAGAACCCAGCACTGGGTAGGAATAGTGTAAGTTTGGGGTTTTTTGATGTCTTGGCCACGCCTTTGAAGTTACTGTGCCTCTCCATTCCCCGTGTAGTTCTAAGATCTTAGATTTCTCTCTCTCTCTCTTTTTTCTTCTTTTTTTCCCCTGGACTCCCTAGTAAAAATTACTCGTTAGATTGTGTCGAGTAGAAGACTTACCATGCTCGTGTTACCTTTGTTGTGTTTAATAGGTTGAGAGAGAGAGAGTGAAAATGCACTATACCAGGTGTCAGGTAGATGATTTCAACTGACCTAAAATTCCATTTGTGATATAGTTCCAGAATTTAACGCCAGGCCCGAACTTTGTGCAGTTGCAGTAGGTTGTCACTATCGTTTTACTTTTTACACCAGAGGCAAACCATGCTCGTGATTGAAGAGGTTCCTATAGCTGTAAATCAGTTTTGTGTCCATCTGGCTGAAAGGCACTTGTGCAAGTCATCCTCACCGTGAAGAAATCTTATCTCAGGTCCATCTTTTTTTCCATTGTTACTGTTGTTACAAAGTACTCAAATTTCTAGGTGGTTTCTGGAGGCTTTTATTACATAAATCTGCAGAAGCGAGTGAATGAACTCTCAGCTTCCTTGTCTCAGTGTCTTCTATAATTTATTTTTTAAATCCTTAATGAGAGCTATTGCAAGAGATGCAGTTGACTTTGAAACATAATTTTATATCTGCAGCATTATCTTTAAAAAATAGTGGTGTTTACTGATAGTAGCTGGCTTGTGTTGACCTCTTAAAACTCAAATTTTAAAAACAATGGGACTAGCTTCATTTCTGTTAGTCAGCTGGAAGACTTAATCTATGCCTTAAATCTAGAAACAGTGAATCAGGGATTGCAAATTAGTGAATGAATGGCCTATAATGCTCTTAAGCTTGTAACATTGCTTTGTAGCAGCATAGAAAGCTGTTTAGGTGCAATGTGATACTGCTCCTCTAAATGAATTGTTCACTATCGCACTCTTCTGTTTCTTATGGCTCGACTAGAAATTAAAGGAAGTTTAAATATTTAACCCTTTTAATTTCTTAAGCAGCTTTTATGATTTCTAGAAGGCATTCCATTTGATGTGGTATTATGGGAATTTTTTCTTCCAATTCAGGGTGTGATGGTGGTTGATGTTTAACCACTTAACAAAATCTCATCAGACACATGAATTAATTTAGTCTTTGATAGTTTCGCTCTGTTGTACAAAACACCTAAGGGTGCTGTCTGATAGTGGGAGATGAAGGCGAGGGGAGAAAAAATATGCAGATTTCTCTCTGTTATTAGCAGATAGAGCCTTTGCATGTAGCTCATTCCCCATAGAAACATCAAATTAGCAATACAGGAAACCTGTAATTCTGCAGCAAGAACTTGTGCTGCTGCTTTGTGTGTATGGGTCAGGGGCAAGGGAAACTGGAAAAGAAATGCATGAGAGGTCAGAATTAGCACTGACTGTGGCACTGTTCTGCACAAAGATAAGGCAGCTGTGCTAACGTTCCAATTCTAGCACATGTGAGATCAAAATATTGCCTTGCTTTCTGGCCTTAGAGAATTGATGTTTATTTTGGAGCAACGCTGAGTGCCTGTAAAAGTAAATGTATGAGTTCTCTGGAGGTAGTGTCAGCAATTACAAAGGCAGCGGGGAATTCTGGCTTTACTAGACAGTTGAGGGAAGGTGGAGGGAGGGAAAAGGATGAATCAGGCAATTGATTGGTATTAGAGTTATTAATTAAAGTTGTTATTTTGTCCTTCAGATTTTAAAGTGAACTTTCAGTATTGATAAATTCTATATTTCTCAGTTTGGACAAAGAAGATCAACTAAGCCAGTCTTTACACATTTTTCTAGTTGGTTTTCATTTTTGCCATGGTTGTGAAGTTGGATTTTTGACTGGAAATTATTTTATTGATTGCTGCCCTGCCACCCACCCCCCCAAGAAATTGTCCTCTTTGTTGCTCAGTAATTTGAAAAGAAATATTATTAATTACTTACAAGTAATCACATTGTTCTGTAGGCTTAGCATTTTACTTTGAGCCTCTTGAGAGTTGCAGTTGCAATCATACAAAACAAAGTATAGCTTGGAGTACCTTGTTGGGTTAATATGGTTTTAAATTAGCCTTTGAGGGAGTCGACTCAGTCATTAAACTGTTGTGAGTGTTTCTTCATAGCTTTATAAATTGAGTTAGGCTGTTGGATTGGTTTGGATCTCAGTGTGTTGAAGTACAATTTTTTTTAAAGGTGAAACAGGGTCTCAAGGCATGTAGATGGTGTAATATAAATACTGATGTTCCATTTAGCAACTTTTGCTTTCTCTGTAACAGCTATTTAAGAGTTGCCCTTTATAAACTGCCTCTAGAACATTGTATTAATGAAACATTTAATTACTTTGCTGAAACATTCACTATCTTAAACTGTTACTTTTATCCTTTCCCGAGCTTCCAATAGTTACGTGAAAAGAATGAGCATTTAACGCAATTTCTGTCTTACTTCCCCCAAGAAAGTAAAATAAACTAATGCTCCGTGTTTGACTTTCCTCTGAAAGCTCTCTTTTTTTTTTTTTCTTCCCCCCTCTCTTGTATAGATGGTGATGGAATTTCCTGATAATGTGCTAAACCTTGATGGACATCAGAATAACGGTGCACAATTAAAACAGTTCATTCAGGTAAATACATCCTTCTGTTTTTTTAAGAAGGCCACATATCAGATCTTGCTTTCCTTAGATTTGTGCTTTCGCTTCTCTAGGAGGTTGTCACTCCTGGAATGACTTAAAAGACACGTCAGCACCTATATGCAATTACGTAATGGTACCAAAGTACACCAGGTGCATTCATTTTCTGTATTTCATACACTGTTGTCTTGTCAGGAGGCCATTGCTGCATATCTAGTTAGAATTGAAAACTTGCAAAAACAGTGCATCTTCTGGTCACTGCCAGTTTATACGTAATGGAAACTACAGTTTCTAAATAGATTTTTATTTTTTTATTTTTTCCTAAATACTTTTGAACTGCTTTTTCAAGTGGAAGTGTGCCTTGCTTAAGATCGAGTTCTTATGATTAGTACTATATCAAGATAGAATTAACGTGCCAGTTTATAGATTATATATAGTCGAATAGGGAGAGACGGTTTTGTGGTACCCCTGAAGCTTTAATAATAGAAACTTATCTGCTAACACTGTGGCAAATCACTGTAGCACTGTAACACCTGTAGCAACTAAAAAACTGTGCCATTTGATGTCCAAAGGAACAGGCCAGTTTGCTGATATGCAGCTTGCACTTCTTCATTTGTGGTTTGACAGCAGCAGTTCAGACGTATGCTGCATATAAAGCATAGCTGTGTTGTGAAAATAGCTCATTCCTGCTGTTGCTGTGACTAGTACTATTAATTACAGGAAAGAGGATTATTGCAGAGTGATATCACCTGTCAGATTATTTAATGTGCCTGCCTTTAAGAGCACAAACCTTAAATGTGATCTGCTAATAGCTTTACTTTTTCATAATATGTATTACATAAAATGAGCTGAAAATATTTTCTCTTTTCAATTGATGCATTTACACGTTCCCTGGGATTGATTAGTTTTACTATGTTGTATGGTCTTTTCTTTCCCCAGAAGTTGTGACAAGTCATTTCTACATTAGGAGTGTTTAAGTGGTGTGATATGACAATAATACAGAAAATACTATCGTGGCAAAACATCCCCCGTATAGATACAGCTACGCTTACAAAGCTGTACTTTGTATAACCAGGGGAAAATGATGCTCACAATTAATACACTGACAGGACTCTGTTTTTGCAGGTGATGTTGGAAAGTACCAGTAGTGCTGATATTCTAAGTGTAGATGTGTTGGTTGGTGTGTGAGGAAGGGGACTCTCTCTTCTGCATAGCTGTGCTAGTGGCAGTTCAGTGTTGATGAAGTCCAAGCCAGTAATTTAGCAGTTAGAAGAAGAAAGAGAAGGGTATGTGCTTTTTGTGTGTATGTGTGCCTGGATATGTTTGGTGGACGAAGCAGGAGAGGCTCCTAAAATTGTTTATTGACGTAAGAAATATTAGAAGGTGTTCTCTTTTAATGTTCTATTATTAGCACACATTGAATGTTCGCTGGTGAAGTAAAATGTTTCACCCTGAATAGTAAAGTGTGCTTTCTTTTTAATTTCAGGTATTAGAATTGTAATGTGAAATCACATTTAGCCTTCCAGGAAAAATATTGCTAAATTGTCTTGGTCTGAACAGAACAAGTTTGTTGTAAATGAGATTTCCATATATGCCAATGAGCATTCAGGAATTTCCTTTCTATGTGCCAAATAGAAAATGAGTGTGAGTAGAAGATGAAAACTTGCAGAGTTGTATGTGAGACCCTTTACTAAAACATCTGCGCTGAGGTGGAGAAAAAAGGGCTTCCTGGTAAGGACAGGGAGGTGTGCCATTTGTTCGGAAGCAGCATTTGCTGATTTGAGTAGTAGGAGGACAGAACAAGAGGAGAAAAATATTAGCTTCCTTCCAGAGGGTAGGCTGTAAGATTTGGAACAGAATTGTTCCTATGATATTAGCAAGTGTGCTTTTCTTCATACAGTAAGTATTTTAAGTGATCTACAGTAAGACAGTGAAACTCTGAGCACTGCAGTTTCCAGTTCAAGCGTATCTTGCTAAGGAAATGCCGCTGAAGGCGAAGAAATTTTGAACGGTTTAAGATGTGTTTTTATTTTTTTTAATTATTTAATGTCTTGTTCTTTTTTAGAGACATAGCATGCTTAAACAGCAGGATCTAAATATTGCCATGATGGTGACATCGCGTGAAGTTTTGAGTGCACTTTCTCAGCTGGTCCCGTGCGTTGGCTGTCGTCGTAGCGTGGAACGTCTGTTTTCTCAGCTTGTTGAGTCTGGAAATCCAGCACTTGAGCCCCTAACAGTAGGGCCAAAGGGGGTTCTTTCTGTAACTCGAAGCTGTATGACTGATGCAAAGAAGCTTTATACACTGTTTTATGTGCATGGGTAAGCTAGATGCACAGCTGTCTTAGAACTGCTCAGATAATAATAATCTGGGGAAAAGGGTAACTACTTTCTGTGCGTGTGACTTTGCAGCTTTCTTGTGGGCGATACTAAATTGCCACAGGTTTGAGTCTTATAGTACATACTTTTACAGCCTTGTAGTACATACATGTCTTTTACAGCCATATTAGACTAGTCACTGCCTAAAGTGGGAAAAAACAAACCCAAAAGATCTAATCTTTCATATCATCAGTTGCAATGCCGTGATTGCAGTTGAAAGATACCAATATTAAAATGTTTAGTCATTAATCTGAAATAGGCATCGCGGGTTTTTCGTGATCTCTGGAAGAGAGCGTTTCTTTACCCCTCTACTTTGCATGTAAAAAATAAAATTAAAAATAACGGCCCCATTGCCCACTCCCCCAGAAAACTTTCTGCTCTTGGGTAGAAAGCTAACACTGAGAAAGTGAAACCTTCTGGGTTTGGCTAGCACAAGAAATAGCCTCAGTCTCAGTGCCATTTGTTTCTCAGCTGTCAGCGGACCAAACAGTGACTGCTCACCACAGTGTGCCTTTGCCTTCAGTTGGCTTCAGCTCATTCTACTCCTTGCTCCAGTTAGCAGGCCAGTGAGAAGTAGGAAAGGTTAGTGCGGAGCTGGGGATATTGAGATTTGGAGGGTGAGGCAGTGTAACTTCATAAAGTGGTCTTAGTGGTTCCCTCCACTTTTGAAATAGGTTGTCATTGCTCGAGGCCTGTTACTTACGAAGTTATGCGGTAGCTTTTTAGGTGTGAGTTATCTTTATCTTGCTTGCTAGGATTTGTCTGGAAAATCTATACTGTATTTTCCTTCTGTACTGCAGGATTGTATGTTGTAAGAAGTAAAAATGGGGGACAGGAAGAAAGTTTTAGATTTAATGTTCATTAGCATGCTTGTTTCTGATACATGAGCTGAATCAATCCCTTTAAAATTTCTCTGGATAACCATGTTTTCAGAATACTAAGCTACATTTTTTCTGTAGGTCCAAACTGAATGATATGATTGATGCAATTCCCAAGAGTAAGAAGAACAAGAGATGTCAATTACACTCCCTGGACACACACAAACCAAAACCTTTGGGGTAAGTTTGTGTTTAACATGGGTAATTCAATCTAAAATACTTTAAGGAGCCAAACTATTGACACTAATTTATTTTTAAGCATCGAGATCAATTCTTATGCTGTTACCCGTTTGCCAGAGGAGTAATCTCCAAGCTATTTGGATTATAGTAGACCCAAATAGTTGTGAGGGGGGCGAGGAACAGAGGCACTCAGGAGTTTTGGGCAGTGTGTGTTGTAGGGCACCTTTCTCAATAGGTTTTCATAAGAAGGTAGTTAGCCCTTTTTTGTGCAGTAAGAGTGACAGTCTTGTCAGTAGGATGTTTAATCCTTTCCTCACTGCCCTTGCTCAGGCTTTATTGACCGGACAAAGCTACAAGGTGGTCTGCCTTCCCAACGTAAGATCTGTACTCCTTCCTCAGTGTGAGAGTTGTCCCTGTGCTCTTTGTCAGAGCTCCCTAAGGCAACTGGTGATGCTTTCATATAAAGTTAGGCTTTATAAAGGCTACCATATGAAATCAACTGTTTCCCAAAACTTGCTTGTTAGTTCTCACTGTTCCGTTTTTCCTTCTTGCCTTTTGGGTCTTTTACTTGGTGATGGGCTGTTTTGTTTGGGTGGGGTTTTTTTTGTATAAAAATATCCATGTTTAATTTCAAATCCAGTTGCCAAAACCCGACTTGGCCATTACAAAGTAGTGCTCTCGGATGTGCTTTTCATATCTCATCTGACGTAACTTGGAATATAGTCTGCTCAGGGCGTGGATTGCTTCTGCATTGTGATATAAACAATGCTCTAGAAAGACAAACTGTTTTTTGTGCTCTACACCGAAAGGATTGATCAGCAGTTTTTCTCACATTGAGGTGAAAGGGTACGTGCTAAACAAATATACATCATTTTGCTTGGGATTATTAAAAATGCCTTGCACAACTGTTAATAAAGGGCTTTATTGTGGTTGGGCTGCAGGGTTAAAACTAAAACTCTGTAAAATGTGTTTTCTCAAAATGTCACAGCATATTTTGAGTACAGCAGTGAAAAAGGCGCATATGTGCCTCTGTGTCTTGAAGTTGAAATGGTTTATTCCAGGTGGTTACCAGAAAAACGAATCCTGTAAATCTGTTGTGGGTTTTGGGGGGTTTTCTTGTTTGTGGGGTGTTTTTCATATATTTTTTAATATGATGACCAATAAATTAGACTACTATGCTTAGCTGGAGTGTCAATGACCGTTTTTACTCACTTGTGTTCTGCTTCTGGTTTAGTACACAACCTGTGAAAGGTTGATCGTGGTTTTCAGTTACGGGACGTGTATTTTTCTATGCAGACTTGATTCTCTTTGGGTTTAGATAAATCCCCTGAGATGCTAGGCATGTGGAATTTGACACTTGATTTTCACTCGTGCTGCTTGAGGATAGTGGTAGTCATTATCTCCTATTATATTTTGGTTACAGGCCTTTCACATAATTAGTGTAAAGGTCGTAGGGGTATAGGGGTATATTTCTTTAAAACTGAAAGCAAATTCAAAGCATTTATGAAAGTGTTAATTTTTTTTGCTTTGTTTTTAGTAAGATTAGTCTTTGTCCGTGTAAGAACATACATCATGGAACCTGCACTTACCATTTTGGCAAGGCAGAACAATTCTGACACTGAATGAACAGAGAGGAAAATGCTGCCTTTATTTCCTCAAATCATGCTGGAATAAATCCCCTTAGTATTTTGAGCGCTGGCAGGTTAATAGGGAATATGTGGAAGAGTAGTATTTTAATACACTGCTGCAAAGCTTTCAGCTTTATCTGATAAGATGGCTTGTGGACAATCAGTGTGATTTGCTAAAGAAACACGGCTTGCTCTCTGCTTGCTCTGTCGATACCCATTTGTTATGCTACAGAAGTGATCAGGGTATATCAGTACTGATATTTCTCCAAATAAATCTGCTGCTTCGAGTGAAAGCAAATAGGCTAACAGCCTAGACATGGAGGTGTCAAATAGAATTGTCTTACGGAACAAATCTTGTTTACCAACTTAGACCTTCTGCTTGACTTCATTACAAGAAACTTCTTCAGATGAGTTGGATCCGTTAGGCATTTTATGCACACAAAAAAGGCTTTGAATTGTAATTGTGTGTTTAATTATACAAGTTACATAACTAGGTAATACCACTTGAGTTACTTGACGTCCTCGGTTTCAATGTGCCTGGTTTATGGCTACTCAGTTCTGTTCGGGGCTAAGGAGCATTTTAACCTCTCATAAATGCAAGCCACATGATCTGGCAAACTAGATAATAGCATACATGAATACTCTCGAGGAGCTAATTATTAAATAGGAGTGCTTCTTCCCCTGTTTTCCTGCTCTGTTGTATCTATATGTGAGCTTAAACAGAAATGACGGTTCTGATAAAATGTCAAGTGTAGACAAGCCTGTAAGTAAACATGACTTGCTATTTAAAGTTTGTTCTTTGCTCTATAAGTGTACTTTTAGCATATCCAATATGTGTTGTAAAGTGGGGATTTTTTAACAAATTTTGGAAATTGAGTGTAGGGGGGGTTTAGGGTTTCTTACGGTGGTAGATACGTGGAAGTTTGTTCGTTTTTTTGGTTTGCTTTTTTCTTTGGGTTTTTGTTTTGTTTTTTTAGTAAGTTGTCATATGAATTTTAATCTGCCAGAAGTATTAAAACTTGTATATGTTTATACTTAAGGTAATATTCTGAAAGATGACTACTGGCTTTCAGCTGTAACTTTAAAAAGTCATTATGAATCTGGGATTATAAACACGGGCAGCAAAATTTGTATCTCATGTCTGACCCTAACTTTACTGGAAGTTAAGGCTTAGCCTATAAAGCATTCAAAGTAAATTAAGGAACACAGTAGCATTTTTCATAGTGTTTGTTTAGGAAAAATAACTAGTTCATAATATATATGGTATAAGTTTAAAAAAATGTTTTTTAATACTATGTGGCAGTGAAGGGAGCAGTAGCACACTCAGTACAGAGAAATTAAGTGCAGATAAGAAAAATAGTGAAGACAGCAGGAAGGAGGAGAGCAAGTGTAGCATCACTTTCCACTATGGACCTTTCCAGGGAGCAGTCAGGTAAACTAACCGTGCTTTATTTTGCTGCTTTTTTAAACCCCTAACAGGATAATGTACAGTCTTTTTTTCCTTACGATTTTTTTTGCAGGGGTTGTTGGATGGATGTGTGGGAGCTCATGTCCCAGGAATGCAGGGATGAAGTAGTTTTAATTGACTCTAGTTGTCTTTTAGAAACATTAGAAACCTATCTACGAAAACACAGGTATGTTAAAAGAATAAAGACACACCTTCATTTTGAGGAATACATGCTGCATTTTTTTTGTGAATTAAAATGTATGTAGAGTTCACGTAGTGCTTAAAAGTGGAGGGGATTCTTCTGATACCCTTCTAAAACTTAAGATCTAAGCTTCATGGTGATGAAGAACCTTGCCAGATTGCATTGTAACAGCTGATGAAACTAAGGTGGTGCAATATTCTTGTGTTTTACCTGTTGTTCCGGGTTATGGTAGGGGAAATGCAGAGACCTCAGATGAAGTCTTAGCTACTTGTCTTAATCTTTTTGGTTAGGATTAAATTATGATTTTACAACTTGATTTATTAAAACTGTGTATATTCTTTCACTCTTTCACAAGTAGCCTACTCTGTTTGGGACTATGCCTTCTTTTAGGGAGTATGTGCAATTTCAAAATAATGTGAACTGAACTAATAGAAGCAGATTTTAGGCTTGGTGTTGCTCGTAAATCACTGTTTTAAAACAGTTGTTTATGACTTAGTAGTGCTAGCGCTATTAGGTCTCTCTTTGCAGGGAAGAAATAAGCCATTAAATTATTGTTGCATGTGTACAGTAGCTACCATGCTGATTAAAAAGTTTTAATTTCCAGTAGTCTCAAGGTTCTGATAGAAACTGTGGGGGCACAGATGGGTGCGGGGGTGGTGGTGGTGTGGAAATAACACTTTGGAAACAAAATAACTTTAATCTCCTGTGACATTAAACATGGTGTTGGCAGCGTTCCTGATGCTAACCTGCAATAATATTACTGTTTTCTTTCCTTTCACCACAGAAACTAGCCAGTTATCATAGTTCTATCAAACATCAAAATATGTTTGACTTAGTGTTGTCAAGTGACTGGACAAACTAGGAAAGGGAAAAACACCATCCAGAGATGGCATGAAGAGCCAGCTTTTCAAGCTGAAAGCTGAAATGTGAGCAGCTTGTCTGACTTGCATTTTTTAGAATAATACAGCAAAAGGTTTTGTAGCTTCTTGAAGATTACTCCTCTTATAAAATAGAATGAGCTTAATTTGGTTGTATTTTAATTATAACAGACTTCATAACTATACTCTTCTCATATTAGTTATCTGAGCTATCACATGTTTAAATTGAATACATTGTGTTATAAATAAACCTTGTTTGGCTATCTGTGCGGTAATCTAATAATTCCAAATATATTTAAAGGTGCTTGTAGTGGAAACATCGCTCTTATACAGTAGGCGACAGAGTAAACTTTTTTTCTTATTGCTTATCACTCACTTGAGTATACTTTCAATAATTGCTATAAAGTAACCTGGAGTGTGTTACTTGAGAGGAATTTTGTCCTGGCTTGTACTAATGATTCAGTTTGTTCACGATTTCTGATCTTCGAACAAATATGGAATTGCATATCTGTATAGGAATTTCTTCATATTAACAATTAGCCTGATTTATGCCTTGGAGCATGAAAGTTGATATCCAGGCTTGTAATATATGATAAGTAGTATAATACATATCGTAAACCTATGTGGCTTACAGCCAAAGTCTTACTGTTTTACCTTTTGAAGTAACATAAACCTTATGTGACCTAGTTTAAATATAGCATGCACTATTAAATAGCTCAGTATATTACAACTTGGACTAAGTGGGTCTAAATTTCTGCTTGAATAAGAATTCAGTTCTGTTATGTTCTTTGTTAACACAGGTTTTGCACTGACTGCAAAAATAAAGTACTTCGGGCATACAATATTCTTATTGGTGAGCTAGACTGCAGCAAAGAAAAGGGCTACTGCGCTGCACTTTACGAGGGTTTGCGTTGCTGTCCCCATGAACGTCATATACATGTATGCTGTGAAACAGATTTCATCGCACACCTATTGGGTCGAGCTGAACCAGAGTTCGCAGGAGGGTATGAGTATGTAATTTGCTAGAGTGGGCTATCTAGCGCTTTGCTTCTTTATTTTATTATTGAACGTATTTTGCAAAAGTGATTTTTGCCTCCTTGCTGCATAATATTCATATTGAAGTAGACTTTCAAGATAGTGCTTCAAAGTCACGAAGATTTTTAGATGTGCTTTTGACTTTAAAGTGCATTTAACTCTGAAGGCAAGACTGAAAGAAATTGCCAAATGTCTTCCAGTTCATTTGTTCACTCACTAGGGCTGCCTGCTTTTCCATTGAAGTGTTCAAAATATGCGAAATAGAAGGAGAACCTTGGTTGACAGTTTTACCAAATGCCAAGTGTTCAGTTTAGTTTTGTCGCCATTTGTGTATTATAGTCATTTCTGAACCTGTCTTAGCATCTTAAAATCTTCCAATGAAAAACACAATTCTGAGCCCAAAATCTTTAGAACTCAATCATAAGTGTTTAATTAGGAGAGGAAATCCTTTTATAATGAATTTTCCTTAATAGATGATAGGTACAGATTAATACTGAAATATTTTTACTTTGTACGGTAAGTGATGTATGAACTTCTACGTGTGTTCATTCAGCTTCAGTTAACTAATGCATAAACGTCTAGGAAGCTGAAATATTTGCTATACAAACTAAATACAGATTCTGGGAAACGAAAGAATGGCCGCATCTCTCTGGCATTAAAACTCTGCTGATCCCCCCTAGTAGGAGCGAGCAGAGACCGATGGGGCAACACCTTCAGAAGTCACAGGCTGGAAGGCATAGTGCAGCTTAAGAGTGCCGTGCGCCGATTAACATGTCAGGAAAGTAGTGGTGGTTTTGACCTGGTCCTTTCTATTTTGCATCTGCATGCAGCACAGCAGAACTTGATTTAAAAAGCTGTTCATGCAAACATATCTTCAGTTGTACATAAAGAAAATACGTCATTGAACTGCTTTGATCTCTTGGTAGGCTTCCAGCCGCTTTAACCATACTATACTTTGGTTCAACTCTTCCTTTAGACGAAGAGAAAGGCATGCTAAGACAATAGACATAGCCCAAGAAGAAGTTTTGACCTGCCTGGGTATTCATCTTTATGAAAGATTACACCGAATCTGGCAAAAGTTGCGGGCTGAGGAACAAACGTGGCAGATGCTTTTTTACCTAGGTGTTGATGCTTTACGCAAAAGCTTTGAGGTAAAAATCAAATTTTATCTAACTTGTATTTGAATTGCTATAGTAACTGTGTGCATCTGAAAATCAAATTTTATCTAACTTGTATTTGAATTGCTATAGTAACTGTGTGCATTTTCACTAAAATTATTTTTCTGCTTTCTACTAACGTTGGGCTGGAAGGAGCTTCAAGGGTGTTGCATTCAACCCCTTGTTCACTGCAGGCAACCATTGTGTGGTATCAATGCATAGCACAACTGAGTTGCATTCCGATGTGAAGTCTACTCGAACATGAAAGATTGAGGCTTGCTTTTACTTTCCAAGCTGCACATTACAGTATGCTGGATCTTCTGTGTTTTTAATTCACAGCGAAAGTATTTCTACCTGATAGCATTTAAAGTAGCTCTGGCTACAATGGTTTTATTCGTCTTATTACTAAAAATGTAGGATGTGCTTTTGGATTACGAACGCAACTGCTAACTCTTGCATTCAGCGTGTTCCAAACGCACTCTGTAATCCTGTGGGATCTTGAACTTCAAGGGAGAACGCCCTGCAGTTCCTTTAACGTATGCCAATAGTATACTTCCCCTTTGGTATGACACAGATCCTTCTTGTTTTATCTTCCATTCGTAATGACTGTTCTCTCTAAAAACTTCTGAAACATCAGAGGAGGAAGAACAAAATCAGTTTGGGAAAGATCACAGTGGAACACAAATCTAGTTAGTTTTTGGAGGTTTTTTACAAGTCCTTTTTTTTAAAGACTTAAAATGCTATGGAAGTGGTGTTGGACTGGGTGCAATGTGGCGTTTTTGTCAGGTTTTGTCTTGATGTTTTTTTAATCTAGTAAAGTATAATGTTGAAAATACATTGACATTGTAAAACTTGGGTAATTACACTGGTATGCAAGGTTGGCTATGCATTTGAAGTACAGAACTGTTATATCTTAATATGGAGTCCTTTTCTAAGGTGAGTGGGAAAGATGATGTCTCATTTTGGCTTAAGGGTTTCCAGAGTGATCTGGGGAAAAAAAAAAAAAAACAAAAGCTGTGAATTTATTTTTACCTCTGGAGGAGCATTGATCCAGAATAGTTTACTAGTTTAACTATATTCTTGTAACTTCGTATGTCGACGTGCCATTATGATACTTGTTCTAAATTTAATATTAAGGAACATATTTAGGTACTTGCTATATTTTGAGATAGGTCTATATTTCAAGACTGGACTAGAAAATCAGTTAGATTTTTCACTGGTTACCCTAGACAAAGAGCTGCAAGAATTCTGTAGCAGTAGTTCTAATGTGTTTATATGTGCTGCTGTGTTAGATAATCAGAGTATCTGCCATGTAAACACTGATCCAAAACTGCATTAAAGTCTGCAACTTTTTACTGTAAATTTGGGCCTTAAGTTAAACGCAGCGCTCCCCCTGTACATATATCTTCTCCAGCCATGTAAATTTAGTGACTAGCTCTGGATAGGCATTTTTCTTCTATAGTCTATAGGTGTGCTGCTGTGACTATTATAAAAACTATATACCAGCTATTTTCCTCCTCCTTTTTTATAAATGTAAAAGCTTCAATCGTGTTAACGTCTATAAATAGATCTAACCTCTTCTAAACAGATGGCTGTGGAAAAAGTGCAGGGTATTAGTCGATTGGAACAGCTCTGTGAAGAATTTTCAGAAGAAGAAAGAGTGCGAGAGCTTAAACAAGAGAAGAAGCGCCAAAAACGGAAGAACAGACGGAAAAATAAGTGTGTGTGTGAGATCCCTACTCCTTTGCAGACAACAGAAGAGAAGGAAATAAATCAAGCAAAGGTAGATGTTGATAGCTGTGGCTTTCTGCTGGTGCTAAATAACTAGACTTCTAATTTGGTGCTTCCATTCATCAGCTCACTGTTCCATGTTAGAATTTTTGAGAGGTTTTTACTGTATTTCAGTTTCAGGAACTACTAGTTGCCTGGGACTCCTTAGCTTTTGGGGGTTTGGGTTTGGTGGTTTTAAAAAAAAAAAAAAAAAAAAAAAAACCAAACAAAAAAACCCAACTAAATCTAGGGGGTCAGGTTATGCTAGAGTATTTTTCAACTATCATTTCTTAAAGATCACTTAGAGGATGGGAACTGAAATGCTAGTTGCAGACAATTGCCATTGAATTTTTGGGGAGGAGGAAGCTTTAATTGACTGAGTAAGTGCAATTATTATTCTGGATCTCTAGACTGAACTTAATGGGCTAACTGTAGGGAAAGTAGTTGGGTTTTTTTTTTAGTTGTCTTGTACTTCTGAAGAATTATAAGCAATACTGTGGCTGTTATCAGCCAGTGTCAGCTGTTTTTTCTTGTGGAAAGAGTATCCTTTATAAAGATGCTGGCTGAGCTGCTTTCAGTACTTGCAAGTATTTTTTTGGTTTTTGTTTTAAGGAAAATTCGAACTTCACGGAAAGTAGTTGCAAAGCCTGTGGTAGCACTGAAGAAGCTAACAACTGTGTAGAAGTAATTGTTACTAATGAAAGCACTTCTTGCACCTGTCCTAGTAGCGGTACCCTGTTAGGTTCACCTAAAATCAAGAAAGGTATGTTGAATGTCATTATTTGTCATTTTTAAAAACATTTATGGGGTAAACAGTGCTCAGCTATTTTTAAAAATAGGTTTTCTTTAAGAATTCTTTCTTGTTAGAGGCATAACTAAAGAATGTGCAATGGCTACTACAGATTACCGTAACTTTTCACTTTGTCTCAGGTTTATCTCCGCATTGTAATGGCAGTGATTGCGGGTATTCGTCTAGCATGGAGGGCAGCGAGACAGGGTCTCGAGAGGGATCAGATGTGGCCTGCACTGAAGGCATTTGCAACCATGATGAGAATGGTAGGTTTGGTAAGAACGTAATACTGGTTTAGCATCCACAAAACACTTAAGTATCTGAGAAGAAAATGCCCTATCTTTTGCAGGAGATGATTCGTGTGTCCATCGCTGCGATGACAAAGAGGAGGATGGAGATAGCTGTGTGGAATGTTGGGCTAATTCGGAAGAGAATAACACAAAAGGCAAAAACAAAAAGAAGAAAAAGAAAAGTAAAACTTTGAAGTGTGAGAATGAACATGTAAGGGACATAGCTATTCCAGAATGCTTATTTAAATGCGTATGTTTTAAAGTAGCTACAAAAGTATTTCAAATTTCGATTGTGACTAATGCTGTAAATGGGGTGACAAGGATCTTCTGTTACCTCTTCCTCCAAGTTTTGAACTCGAGGTCCTTCCTAGAAGAGGTGGTGGTGGAAGGAGTCTCTTCTCTCCTGTGTTCCTAAGCATGTGCGCTTTTGTGCACTCTCAGTGAATTAACATGCCATTCCCCCCTCCTTCCCAGGCACACAGACTTAAAAAAAAATATATCCTTGCTCTCTTTCTGAACTTCTTCCTTTCCTCTTTCCCTCTGCTTCCATCTGAAACTTGAATGTTCCAGGTTTGACACTGCTAGTAGTTCATTACAGGCTATTTTCAATTTTAGATTCAGAAACTTGGAAGCTGTATGGCAGATCCAGGTAACAGAGAGACCTCAGGAAATATCATGCACACAGAGTTTCATCGCGACAAGACCAAAGACACACATGCTGAAAGCTGCTGTAGCTCAGAAAAAAGTGAGCAGCAGTTGCCTTGGTTTGAGCACATGAAAAATGTGTCACAGTTTGCAGAACCAACAGAAATGTCACTTGTTCCTGACACTGGAAAAGGTGCCAAGAGCTTAGTGGAACTCCTTGTAAGTAACTGCTTACTTTGAATTTTAGGTTGTAGCATACTGCTTTAAGTCCTCGGGATTGAGAACGGGGTTTAGAACTCAAATCCCAGTGAAGAACTGTTAGATGAGAGAACGTAACTGAACCTACGAGTCGTAGCTTACTCTCCCTGTGTTTAGTCTGTTTGCTTTTGCATGTTCTCTGTCAAGTATGTAACTTGGATGCTTTGCCGAGGAGGAGAAATTGCCTGTCACTGGAATGCACGTGACAGAACTTGTATTATAAGTATTCATTATCAAGGATTGCATTATTCCATAAAATGAAGCGTGCATTATTGCTGCCTTCATGCCTCAAATATTACCTCCCACTACAGGCTCCTCAGACAACTTTCTCTTCTCTCCCTTTCCTTCCCTTCTCCTCCTCCTTCTCCTTCCCCTCACTTTACATCCTTTTTTTCTTTTCTTTAAACTCTAATAAAAGCCATCCACTTTCAGTGGAAATGTGCTAAGACTCTGAAGATTATTCTGGCAGATTTCATGACTGTATAGGCTGCCTCTTACCCAAAAACCAGGAGAGCGTTGGGTGTAACTCAGGTGACCGGATTAGCCAGCTATGCCTTGTGGTGTCGTGGCTCGAAGGCTGCATCGTTCTTCAGAGCGACGTAGGCAGTGTGTGCCATTGCGTGACGGGCGTGCTGCACGGGGAGGGCAGTGCTTGAGTTCTGAAACGCCTGTTTTTGTTTGCAGGATGAGTCTGAATGCACTTCTGACGAGGAAATCTTTATCTCACAAGATGAAATACAGTCCTTTATGGCAAACAACAAGTCTTTTTACAGCAATAGAGAACAATACCGACAGCATCTGAAGGAGAAATTTAATAAATACTGCCGCTTAAATGATCACAAGAGGCCCATTTGTAACGGTTGGTTGACAACGGCTGGAGCGAACTAAATACAATAAAATAGCTCTGTCTTTCACTGAAATTCTCAAGATGACTACTGCGCCTTCTCTTTCAAAAACTTTAATTTAGTGACTTATGGCAAAATTTTATCTTAAATTAATGTGATTCTTTTTTTCTTGGTTTTTTTTTTTGGGAGGCTGGTGGAGGTGATTTCATTAATTTTGTTCTTTCTTCAGGCTTGTATCTTTAGTTGAGTAGCTGTGCAAGCCTCTCTTATAATTTAAGCCATCTCTTTTCATTAAATGTTTCTCTTACTGTGAGACTTACAAAAAGCAAACTAGTGGCAAAGTAATGTTGTACCTATAATTCTGTACAGAATGACAATGAGCTGAATATAAGATTTTACAAAGTAGACATCCATTTGCAAAATGTTTTGGATGTAATATGTTAAAGCGCAATGTGCAAAATTTAAATAAAGAATATTTATTAATATGCATAGTAAAAGTTGGTGTACGTGCTTCTGCTTTAAACACTCCTTCCCAGGTCCGAATTCGTGCTGTTCTGGTGGCCAGCTGTCGCGTCAGCCTGCGTAGCTTCGTGGAGGCAGGGATAAGGTGAGTAAACTTGGCTGGGAGCAGCACAGATCCTTCAGTGGCGCTCACAGCCTGGCTGGTTCTCCTCTGCGACACGGTTTAGAGACCTTCCAGTTATTGCCGAACAAGCGGGGTCTGTCACACCCCGGTTGTGTCGGTTATGGCACTGCACCCAGCCTGGCTGGTGCTACTCGGCATCGAGCGGCTGTTCCGCTTTCGGGATCTCGGATAATACATCGGCACGGCGCTGTGCAGAGCTGTCTGAGGTGTCTCTAAGCAGTGTTGTGCTGTGCGGACATGCTGTGTAGATCTTGACGTGAGTGCTGTGCCCAAGGGCAGCGTGCTCGCTTTGGTGATGGTTTAGGATTTGTTTGGAGCGGGCAGCCCGTACCATTTTTGGGGCTTAATTTAGTTTTTCTTCAAGGCAATTACTGATGCCAGTGAGTTAGACCGCTGCATGTGTTTTCCTTCTCCCCCGACAAAGCAGGCTTAAAGCGTTGGCGTGAGCCCATCAGAACATAATCAAACAAAAAGCCGGTTTTCAACACACCTTGATGTTTTCTTAACAGAATAAATGAGCTATGTTCTGAGGGCAGACCGGGAGTGCTTTTCCATAAACGTCCTTTCAGCCACATCTTGTTCTTACAAATACAGCATCTAATGGCGTGGCTGGTTTGGGAGAGGGTGATCTGACACACGGTGAAGATACAGGATGTGGGAGATTAAGAAAAAAGCACTTTAAAACCTGGCACTGAATGGACAAGAGTGGAGGCGGTGGTGCGGATGTGCACGGTGAGCATCAGAGTTCAGCTGCGTGAGCTGACTTCCATGGCACACACACCTGGAAGCTGTTGTATATTGGTGTGTGTCTACAGACTGAGGTTCGTCGTACAAGTGCAGTTCAAAAAATGTAGGAATTAAAGTTATGTATGCAAATTGAAATCAAGATACAGATGTTTTCATCATAATAAAAAAGCCCCGAATAACTTTTATATTTAAAGGAGATCATGCTCTGTTAATGCACACCCCCACTTGGTTATTTTATAGCTGTTCTACAAAATCGGATGTGAAGAAGTATGTTCTTGAGTGAGCTTTAGCGTCATAATTTTTTCCAAGTTGACTGGCAATACTGATAAACAGTCCCTCTGGATATGAGTTAAGATATATTTACTGATTATTTCACTCAACTACAAAACAGAAGGTAACTACGAAGATATGAATGCTTTTTTATACGGCAATGCTTAGATCTTGGTAGCAGCTGCCACTAAAAGAAAAGCCTGGTTTTTAGCGGGGGTGTAAGCAGACTTGCAGAATGTCATTCCTGATTTCCTCATCTTCTGTACCATGGTCCCTTAGTTTTTCTGAGAAAGGGACAGGTTTGTTTCTTGGCTTTGTCTTGTGCTTCGGACACGGTACAAAGAGGCACTGTGCCTGGCAATGCTTTATTTGCCCAGGGCTCCCACAGAGAACCCGAGACTTAATTCATTGAGAGTAACAGAGACCACTACGGATTTTTTTCCTAGTCCTGATTTTAACTGTGCAGTTTGGCCTCATGAAAACGAACCTTCAGCTTCCTCTGAAGCCATGCAGACTCTTGCCTTTGCTATAGCAAAAGGCTAATTTTGTGAAAGGACTAAATTTCCATCCTTAACGCGAGGAAGGGGGAGCCCTTCTCCCGGGGGTTCCTCTTAATCGAATACTCCCTGTGTCAGCTATAGGGAAAATGCGGTTAACTTCGAGCTGAGCTGCGCGCTGCTTGCGCCTGCACCAGGGGCTGCTTCAGATGGGTAGTTGTCCTTGGGAACTGATGAAATCATCGCTTTTACATGGAATGTTCGTTGTTTTGTGCTTTACCAGGAGCTGAAATGAAGGGGGGGGGGGGAAATCATTTCGATCACTTTGTTTTAAACACAGTGTTACTGCAGACCGCTCGAGCGATTTGGTGCTCGGGGTGGCAGCTTGGAGGACAGCAGCGAGTGCCGGAGCCGCTGCGGCGCGTGGCCAGCTCGGCTGTTGGCAGGTGCTGTACCTGGTCTTTGCCGCTTGCAGAATGACGGTGTCTACAGTTGTCCCTATAGATTTTCTTATGGCCGAGGGGCCCTTCTCACTGCAATGGCTCCTGCGTCCCGCTGCCCAGGTGGAGCCCTGTCCTCGCTGCGGGCCCTGCGCCTACCCAAACTCAGCCCCCCCAGGACAAACTCCTGCACCCCTCGCCCCGTTGGGTGAGATACACAAGTGCTACTTCTTTTTTTTTCACAAAACCAAAAGAACCTGAATGCCTGGGTAGTTTATTCTTTTTGTTTTTTAATTTTCAGTGACGGACTGTGTAATCAGCTCTAGGGGTGGTACTCAGGAATCAGACTTTTAATAATGTTTTTCCTTTATTGTGTGTCAGTTGAAAGTAGGTTTAAATTAAGCTGCCCAGTAATGCATGGCTGATGGAAAGGGAAGCAGAAGGAAACACCTTCAAACCCGGTGTTCCCAGCACGTCCTTGCAGCAAGGCGTTGGCTCCAGTGGTAGATGGAGCCTGGGGGTCAGCAGGTCTGCTCCGGATCTGAGTGACTCCAGGGCGAAGGGAGGAATCCCTTAAATTCATCCCAGTTAAACTGGGCAGCTCGTTATCCCAGCACGGTGAGGGTGGCAGAAGCACGTCTGGGTTCAGAAAACAGCTGGACGTACATGTGGAAACCGTCGGGCTCGACGCTGCGGGGACTCCAGCTGCAGAAGTCCCTGGGCGGCACGTGGCTGCAGCGCGTCGCCTTCGTGGCTCTCGGGTTTGTGCTCACTTTCTAAACTACCGCTACTTGTTGCTACTGAAGACGCTTCTGCTTTGGAGGGAATTTGGTCTGTCCTGCTGTTTAACTGCTTTACAGCTCTTACTAAACCCCTGGGAGGTGTGGGTGTCGGGGCTGCGCACTCCACTGCAAGAAAAGTCGCACCCCGGAGAAGAAAACCCAAAAGATGCATTCCGTAGAAAGGCTCATTTCCCATTTCTAACTAACCTATTCCACGTGGAGGGTGAGAACGCCTCTCTGCCTTATTCGAGAGGTGTCTAGGATTTTTGCTGTGAAGCTTACGAAAGGCTGCAGCTGCATTCGAGCACTGCTGAAAGACCTTTTTTCTTATTTTTCTCCCGTGTATCATTTGTATACATCTCGTCTACATCGTACAAACCTGAGGCACGTCCAAACCTTAAGTTCCTTGTATTATCTGCCTGTAGCTGCGAACCCGCATGTCGCTTTTTCAGCAGCACCGTGCTCACACCTCGGATAAACTCGGGCAGGGAGCTCTGCGCAGCCCCACCCGCCCCCCTTCCCCGTGCCGCCGGCTCTGTCTCCCCCAGTGATTTGAACCCCGGCGTGGTTTAGATGCCCGAAATCTTAGATTTGATAGAAAGGTGGTTTTGGCAAGAACCACGAGTGGTTATCCTCCGGCAGGTCTGCACGCTTATTGCCCGTGGTGGGGGCTGAGTTGTCTGTTTATTCACGCTCGTGTATTTGCAGCTCCCCCTTGGCCCCCAGCAAGAAGGGAAGGTATCGCCCGGGCTTGCCCCCCGTTTCTAACCCAGATCTCTACGTCTGCAGGGTTTAAAGAGAATCGTCAAATCCCAACCCTTTCTTCTTTCATAAATCAAATATCTGCACTTTCATCTCTTCTGTCTCGATTAATCCGTTTCTTCCGAAGTTTCTGTGAATGATCCAAACCCGGTCCCGGGGTGGGGGCAGGACAGCAGTCCCTCCCCAGAGCTGCTTCGTCCTCTGCCGGAGCTCTGTCCTTTCTTCCCTCCCAAGGCCGCCGCTCGCCCTGCCTCCCTGGCGTTTGAGCTCCGTGTGTCCATCCCAGCACCCACAGCTCCTTCCCAGGACGGTGGATTTTCGGGATGCGGATGGGTGCCAGCTGGGCACGAGCATCTCCTCTGCAGCGGGAGGGACCCTCCGGCAGCACCCGCTCTGCCATGGGCGACAGTGGGGAAGCAGCAGCAAGAGTTCAGATTGCTCCGGCGGCCTTGTTTTCAGGACCTGTGTTGCATTTTTGGATGCTTTTTGACTTCATATAACGTAAGGAAGCAGCCTTCCCCTCCTCGCCGTGTGTGTGCGTGAATGGGTAACTCAGCGACAGGGTTGCAGTATAGCTCCTGGAGTTATTAGACGGTTCAAGAGGAGTTAATGCAGCTATTTCATGCCAATAACCTATTTTTGATTTAAAGCAGCCCCTCTCCATCCGTTACCCGCCTGACATAACGTATTTTACCTTTAAAGCGAAAAGGTCATTTAACAGCCGCTCACCCTTCCCGTTCCAGGGCTCACCCTGCTCGTTGGGGGCGTTTTGGGGCGGAAGAGCCCCACACCCAAACGCTGCAAGCCGGTCATGACCGCCCCCCCGCTCCCGTTTCCCACCCCGCGGGCTGAGCCCTCACAAACTCGGTGCATGTAAGGCGGGGGGGCCCCGCGACAGGTAGTGGGCGTGGCCGGCGGACGGGGCGTGGCCGGCGGGGCGGGGGCGTGGCCGGCGGGGCGGGCGGGCGGCGCATTGTGCGCGGCGGCGGCGGCGGCGGCGGGGCCGGGCCGGGGCCATGGAGCGCTGGACCGGGCGCGTCGCGCTGGTCACCGGCGCCTCCGTGGGCATCGGCGCGGCCGTGGCGCGGGCGCTGGTGCAGCACGGCATGAAGGTGGTGGGGTGCGCTCGCAGCGTCGACAAGATCGAGGTACCGGGGCGGGGGCCGGGGGCGCCTTGCGGCCGGGGCGCGGGCAGCCCCACGGCGGCAGCGCCCCACGGGCGGGCCTCGGCCGCGCCGCTGCCGCCGCCCCACGCCGCCTCGCCGGGGCGGGAGTGCTGCCGGCGGCCGGGCCCGCGGAGCCGCCTGAGGCGGGGGCGCGGCGGGGCCGGGGCCCCTCCGGGCCGCCGTGGGACGGGCCGCGGGCGGGGGCGCGGCGGGGGCCGGTGCCCGAGCGTCCCCCGGGCTGCGCTGCCGGCGGGCGCGGGTCCCCCCCGCGCTGCCGCGCCGGGCTCCCGCCCCGCTCCCCGGGCCCCGCCGGAGGGGAGCGCCGGGCGCGGTGCTGCGCGCGTTCGCGGCGCCCCGTGGGGGGGTTCCCCGCGCGGGGGGGGGCGGCGGGGCGCTGCCCGAGGAGCGGGGGCAGTTTCGGGGGGGCTGTTCGAGCTGCCTCTTGCCGAGGGTGACGGCAGCACCCGGCTGCCGGGCCCTGCGCTGCGGCCCCGGTGAGGAGGCGGGCTCGGCCCCGCGGTGCGGAGGGCCCGTTAAACCCCGCTCGGTGTGGGGGTGCGGCGCCTTCGGCCGCCCGCGGCTCTGCGGGAGACGGGACGCGCGTGTGACTCCCTGCGGAAAGGGGGTTCCGGTCCTTAGCGTCTCGCTTAGCCCTACGCCGAGCACCTCTAGCGCGAAGTCAAGAAACCTCACAGCGCTGGCTTAAAAATAAAGATGCTTAAAAGCAATAGCTTCTGCGGGATCCTTTCTCGTAGTCGGATGCGTTTGTGGGCTTTCCCTCGCAACGGCACGAGCTAAAGCTCGCTTACTTTTTAAGAAGTTTCCTCTGAGGGAGGAAAAAAGTTACAGTGGGACCGCTGGAATATTGTCATCTTGGTGGGTTGGTGCCTGCCGAGCCAGAGGAGATCTGCACGAGCATCCGGCGTTTGCGCTTCCTTAGCAAAGGTGGTCAGGGCTCCCTGCGCACAGGTGACCGCACCAGGAATAAATCGCCCAAAAAATGATGGAAAAGAAGGCTTGGCGCCGCTCGTGTTGCCGGGGAGTGGGGTTGGATAAACACGTGCTCGGTAGAAACAAAACTTTTTCCATGCTTCATCAAGAATGAGAAAGACACCGCTTGGAGAGAGGAGAAAATACACCGCTGTGACTTGGGGAACTGTCCTTCGGGGCTTGCTTCCAATTTTGGGCTTCCTGACATTTTGATACTGCGGTTTACCGGGAAAGCCGAGCTCCCCAAAGGCTCTCCCACGTGCGGCTGAGGGTGTTGGAGGTACTCCCATTCCCTGGCGCAGGGTGCTGTAAAGGATGCCGTTGTTTCCCACTCCCCTCTGAGAAGGACAGAAAAGCCTTTTCCAATATTGCCCGTTCTTTGCGTGTTCTTCTGAAATACTTTGATTTTCTTTGGTAAAGAAAATCAGCGAGACTTACGTTTTCCTTTGGTGCTACACAGTTCCCTTTCTGAAGCCTGAAAGCCTTTCTGAAACTTTTCTGGCAAAAATACAGTACAGCTTTAAGAACGAGCAGTCTTTAAAAGGCTTTGCCTTTTTATTTGAATCTGCACAAAATGCAATCACGTTTTATATAGGTGATTTACCTGGATTGTACGATATGCACACGTACTGAGCGACGCTGACTATTCGGCATCCTCCAAGGCTCTTGTTACTGTTGTGTTTCAAAGAATCGTGTTTAACACCGCAGCTCGTGTTTGTCCCTGCGTCGTTCTGTCTCCCGTCCTCTCCAAGGAGCGAATTGTGTTTGCAGCGTGCGGTCATTTGTTTTGGTAGGTGTCTGGGCTGTGTTTTGCTGCGTTGCTATTCTGGTTTTATTTATTGTGAGGCATGTTTCCTTAAAGAGGAAGAAAATCCCAGAGGCGCTGCTCGCTCGGGGAAGGGAAGGTGGCAGAGCGCGAGGTGGTCCAGGGTCACTCCGGGAACAGGTCCATCACCTCGGACTGGCTGCCAGGGACGCTTGTGTCGGCACAGATGAGGCTGCTCACCGACTCCTGCCATGCCTTCGGAGCAGAGTTGTTTACAATAACTAAGCTTTCCTCCGGGAGCTTCACCTTGTGGTTTTTTTCTTTTAAAAAAAAAAAAGAAAAAAAGGAGGAAGATATTCAGGCTTCAGACTGTTGAGCTCACGCTGGGACTTGGGACTTTGGACGTGGCTGTAGAAGCCATCCCAAGGAGCGGGAGTTGGCGTTACGTGCGGGGATGCCCGTGCTGTGGCTGCCCCGGCGGGCGATGCAGGCAGACCCTGTCTCGGGAGCTGCCGACGGGGCTCCTGCCCGCCGGAGGGGCTTCGGATGCTCCGGGCAGCAGGAAGGCAACGGGAAGGTCTGTGCCGTTGGCGCTCTGCGAGCATGTCGTTGCCTTGATTAGTTATTGTATAACCAGATCTATCCACAAAATACACTCATCTGTTATCTCCGGCTGCTGCTTTTCCGAGCCGTTGTTGGTCGGGAGCTGGAGGACGCCATCCTTGCGGGAAGCCTGGGTGGGATTCGGAGGATGCGCCAATTCGGGGAGAGTGGCTCACGCGTATGGGGCAGGATGGGGGAAGTGGTGCTGACATTCAGGGCTGGGGCGCGGCGACAGAGGGACGAGAGGAGAGAAATATGAAGGAGCTGAGGGCTTGGCGTTGCCAGATGTGAATAAAGGAGAGGCCAGAGCATCGTGACCGTAGTTGCTGCAGGACAAATCTTGTGGCTGTATTAAAATGGAATCATTCACTAAATACCCCTGTGGGTAATGGTATGCAGAGGAGGGAACCCAAAAAATAAATCAGGGCAGCTTGAAATGGAAAGAGTGCAAACAGTGCAGCTTAAAAGCAGGAATACAGTACTCATTTTGTAGCAGAAAAGCATATGTTCCCATTAGTGTTATGCACTAGTCATCCATTTTAAGGTAAAGCGGCTGGAACCACTCTGTATGGTGGTTTTATAACCTACCGTAAACTGGTAGACTGAAAGAGTATGTTGTCTTGTGGGGAATTTAAGTCGGGCAATAAATGCTATGTCAAGATTTCTTAATCTCTTGGAAAAATCAGATAAGGGCTTGAGGCAAGATAACGAAGGAATTGCAAAGTTGCGGTTTTGGTATTAAACCTGTGTCATGACTCTAGTGCTCTTTATTTGACTTTTGAAATAAAAATGTTAACGGCTTACAAAAACTGCAAAAGTCCAGTTTATTTATTTATTTATTTTCGCTTCCACTGGCTCCGCAGAAAAGCCACGCGCTGGAGTTGTGCTGAGTTAGCGCTCCGGCTGACTTTGGCGGTGGTGTTTCAAAATTGGGTTTGATTTTTCCTTTTGTCACACCTTCGCATGTGCGGGCACGGCAGAGGCAGGCTGCGGCGGCTGGCCTTCCCCTCTGTAATCGTACCAGTGTGACCCCTTCAAATGCAGTATTGGCCCTCCTGCACGCCGTGCTCACAAGCAGCCTCGCGTTCCCCACTCGTGCCACTTCTGTGAGTGGAGACTCTTCGTGTGCGTCATCCAACAGTAACTTTAATAGTCAGACATTGAGAAATAAACTATAATTAAAAGGGCTTTATTTTACTTTTGCATGCCAGGAGGTGGTTTGGGTTGAAAGGTTGTTTTAAATGAGAAGCCTGGAGGTACTAACAGCTGTCGCAGACTTTTTGGCGTGTGCTCTTACTGAGTGGTTTCTGCTCTTCAGGTACCTACACGCATTCCAAGGCAGGAGCGAGCGTCAGTGCCTTCATGAATTAGCCAAGAGTTTTTAGCAGCCGGTGAGACCAGGCTTTGGTGGAACTGCTCCCTGTTAGATGATCACCTTCACAGGGACCCCCTCGCTCACCACTTGGGTCCCCAGCGCGCGGGAAGACTTGCTGTGATTTAATGACTTGCCACAGCTGAGCTGGTATGCAATAGCACTTTAAGCTGCAGTCGCTCCATCCCGCGGACAAAAGGCAGAGTATCGCTTTTGGTGGCTTCGCTACAAGGCTCTTCAACTTTCTTCCTCCTGACGTTTTCCAGAAACTCGTATTTAGTGTCTGACTTCTTGCCGCAGCACAAAAAAGGGAGAGGCTTTCCCCATGCATGGGACAAAGCGTTCCCCCCCACCCCGACTGGTAAAACACTCTCTGGTCTTTTATTCAGCGTGATGCATGAGCTTGATTTTGCAGCGTTCTTCCCCTGCGGTGGGGGAAGACTTGGGAGGGTTTGTGGTCAGTGTAGGGTCTGGCTCAGTGGCACGGTAAAGGCATCGAGGTACTCCGTCACTTTTCTTCCGGAGCACCAGAAGGTATGAGAGGGAGCTGTTCCCAAAGAGCTTGCAGCTGACGCTTAGTATTACACTTTTTTTTAATAATCAAATTTTATTTCCTGTATTTTTATATTTATTTTTATATTTGTAGAGAACGGCAAAAGTGCTGGCAGGAGTTCTCCCTCCGGCCCCGGTGTCAGAGTGCTGGATCCATGCATGCGTTGGGGCTGCGTGGTGGGGCTGTTGCCGATGGGAGAAGCTCCGGTTGGGGCAGTCCCGCCTGCTTCAGGTCCGGCAGCACCTGATGCTGCTGCACTCAGTTTCCCTCGAAATCTTCCAGCAGCTCATTCATTCCTTTGATACCTTACTGTAGGGTGGCCGGCGGCATCTGACACTTATTTTGTGGGGTTTTTTTAATTTTTTTTTTCATTTTCTTTTTCTCCAACGCCTTCCAAGTGTTGTTAATTCCTCGCGTAGGAAAGACTCCTCGGGAGAGGCGCGGGAAGGCAGCTGGCTCCTGCGGTCCTTCACAGCTGAGCCGGTGGGGTTGTGGCGTGGGGTTGGAGCATACAGAGCTGTGTGCCTCCAGCGTGCCGGCCGGCTCGTCTCATACGGCTCGCCCTGAGCTCCCGGTCTGCGATGGGAACGCCTTGGGTCTGCTGCGGGCCAAGTAACAAAGCGCCCGGCAGCTCGCGGGAGGCCGGCGAGCATCCCCTGAAGCAGCGGTACCTGGCTGCTCTGCCAGAGGGGCAGGACGTGGGGGGACCCGCTGCCCTCCCAGAGCTGCGGTGGCGAGCGAGGGGAGATCGGGGCCCTCGGGCGATGGCCTGCTTCAAGGCGTTGGAGAGATTTAATCATGGACGTCGTGTTCTAAAAAAAAAAATATTTTTTGTTCTTTGTTGGGGTGTGGAGAGCAAGCTGTGCAGGAGGCAATAAATGTGGTATAAAATACAAGGTTTAACCGATTAATTCTGATGCATTTGTGACAGTTATTGATCAAAGGTAACATTTATAACCAGGGACTGCATTGTCAAGGTTAGATCTTGCTCAAGAAATAGCCTTTGATAAGCTGAGCTATTGATTGCAGATTCGAGCAGTCCAATCTCTGAAGAGGCTAGAGCTCTCCTCGTCAAGCAGCGCCGTGGTGGTGGTGTGGGAGGAGGAAGAAGTAGCCGAGTCTTCCTCCCGGGAGCCGAGCATGCCGAGCCTTCCTCCCAGGAGCCGAGCATCCCCAGTAGCCGTTTGCGGGCTGGCTGATCCCTTCCGCCGATGGCTGCCCGGGCCGTAAGGTGCACGGGAGGCTCTCGATCCCTTCCGTGCTCCAAGGCGGTTAATTAACAGCTAAATTGTTTCGTAGTACCTGAATATGGAATTTAATTACGTTGCATGCAAATCACGTTGATGGCTTGGAGGTCAACTCGTTAAAATTTTGGCCTTCCCCTGTGGGTGTCTGTCCGTGGGGTCGAGCTGTGGATGTCCCCGCAGTGCCGGGTGTCCACGGTGGGGTCTGTCCCTCTGCCCTGCAGCCGGGGCTGGGTTTCACGGGGCGTTCCCAAAAACACAGGTTGGCCTCTGTGCCCACGCTGTCTTAATCTCGTGATTTACACCAACGGGCTCGTGGCTGAACGTAAGGCGCAAATTTTGGTGCCCAGCTCCCATCCGCCGGGCAGCCTCTGCGGCTCCCGTCCTCCCTGTGCCGAAGGCGGATAAGCCGCTGTCCCCAAATGCTCGTCGTGGACCTCATCACTACTTCTCTCCTCTGTCTCGTCGCTCTCCCGGTGTGCAGGCTGCAGAGCTGCTGGGCTGCGCGGTAGCCTGATGAATTATTTTTTTAAGGCAGGAGGAGTAGCTCCAGGCAGGATAATCCCGAGGCATGGTCCCCGTGTAAATGAATGCCCTTCAGATTCTCCTTGGCCTCTGGAAGGGCTTGTTTTGTGTTTGGCGAAGGCCTTGCCTCAGGGATGGTGGGTGCTCAAGGCCTCTGAGGTGCTTTTATTGCTGCTTGTCCCTGACCAGATCCTTTCCTGATTAAATGCGAAAGAGATCCCATAATTGCTGTCCCGAGTAGTGGGAACAAATGCTTGGCTGTCCCCATGGTTTTCCTCAGCCTTGAAGCTCAGGAGGTGCATGGGGGAAGGATTGCTTTTAAACCGGGTTGGATTCATCCTTCTACCCTGCAAAATGTGCTTTAAAAACGTCTTATTGCAGCAGCCCCCCCTTCTCCGCTTCTCTTCGCGGTAGAGCGGCGATACTGGCGTATGTCGCACTTGCAGCCCTAAAAATAAGCAATAACTGAGCCTTTCCTGGGATTTTGGAGACATGATGGGGTGCTTGTTCTGCCTTGCTGTGTAACAAAGCAGATCAGGTAGCTGTCCCGTGCCTCAGTTTCCCCATATAAAACCTGGCAGCTGCTGCCCTGCGGAGGTGGGGGGGGGTATGGGAGCAGCGATCGGGCACGGAGGGGCTTTTCTGGTCTGTGTTTCGGGTTTGTGGAGAGTGTCCTGCGGCAGGGAGGTCCAGACGCAGCCGGTGCAGTGTTGGGGAGTGAATATGATGGTGGTTTTCCTGGGGCTTGTTAATAGTTTAAGCTCTGCAGAAAGTAGCGGCTCCGTTAAAGTCAGGCTTGAACCCTCGCTCCCGCCAGCGCCCATGCGGGAAGTGTTAATGGTAATTTCCTGGCTGACAGTATCATTGTTTTGCCTGGGTCGGTCCTTGCACCCACCCTGGTTCTGTAGGGTGGAATGGGACCAGGGTGCTGCCGGAGCAGAGGACCTGCAGGACCTGCGGTCTTGCTCCTTCAGCCAAGACTTTTCTCTCTGTTCAGCTCGTGCAGATCAGCTGCAGCTCTGCTCAGCTTAACTGGGGATTGTCATCGGCGTAGATGTGAGCGGCGCTGAGCCCGCCGCCTCCGGTGGCGTTGGCGTTGGTACAGATGTTTAATCGCAGCACCTGCAGCTGCGCGGCGATGGAAGTGGTAATCCCTGCTGCCGCTTGCTCCGACCACGGCTGGGCTGGGGCGCGCGGGAGCCTTCGTCGCGCTTGTCGGTGGGTCGTAAATCTGGGGCTTATTAAAATTCAGGGTCCATCATCTAAATTTTGGTACTGGGGAGCGTTGGGAGCCGGTGGGGGAAGGCCCACTCCTCTCCAAGCGTGTGTTAATCTGTCTTTTCAGAAGAGGATTCGTTGAGGATTACACGGGCGCAGGACGGGAGCCGAGGAGACGGAGAGATGCGTGGGGACTGCGGCTCTCGCCCTGCCCTCGCAGCAGGAGCACTTGCTGCCGTGTGGATGGCGCTGGGGGAGAGCGGGAGAGCACCCAGCTCTGTGGGCTTTGGGGAAAAGGCAGGGCTGCGCTGTGGGGCGCTGAGAGGAGAAAAGGCCGATCTCGTGCTCTGACGGCGGGGACCTGCTGTTCTGGTACAGCGCTCTCGGTGACAGCGGCACGTGCTTTGCGGACAGCTGCGCTGACAGGCGCGTTGTGTCGCAGTGAGGTGTAGGGCTTGGCCAAGCTCTGGGAGCCCAGCGGCCGCGATCGATGCTCAGGTTTTCCTGGGCCCCGGAGCTCAGAGCTCACCGGTGGGTTGTCATCTGCTGCTTCTTTGTCTCACAGGTGGGGACACTGGGGCTGGGAAGGGGGAAAGCCGCCCGGTGAGCTCGTGACAGAGCTGGGAACGGGTCCTGGCTGTCCTGAGGAGTGCTCCCGAGTCTTACCCACGAGGTACGGTGATGTACTCGGTTACAACATATGTTATTCAGGGTGGGCATGTGCTGATGGTTTCCATGGACCTCTGATCACACCCTAGATCTCTGAGGTATCGCTAGGCATCTCAGACCTTCACTGCTGCAAGCTTAGGTGGGCTTTTATTTAACTAAAATAAATAAATATTTTTTTTCTAACTCCCTGAGTGTAGCGGAGGTGTGCGTGCCTGCAGTGGAGATGACACAGAAGGCATGTGCCGTGATCTGAAGGTGTCAGGCTGAAGCTCAGGCTCGGCTCTGCCCTCCGAGCGGTGTGTTTGCAGGTTGCCTTGGAAATCTGTGCTCGAACGGGCACCGATCCAGCCTGCGACGCGTGGACCGTCGGGGTCTGCCCTGTGCAGGCACTTGGGTGTCTTGGAGCTACGTGGTCTTTGGACCCTGCTTGTGAAGGCAGCCAAGGGCTGGTGGAGGACCACGGGCGGCTGCAGTACAGCAGCTTCAGTCTTAACGAGAGTGCTGGGCTTCTCGTAGGAAGGAAAGCATCTACGTGCCTGGCTGCGTGGGAACCTGCTTTATGCGTGTTGGAGCTGAAGAGCAGGCAGGCACCTATGATGCTTGTTTTAGGATAGTCATACCTCAGAATAAGCAAGAGATATTGCTCTAATGAGCTGTCATCGTAGGAGCAGCGTATTTCCTCCTCCCCCACGCCAGCCCATAGCAACGTGATCTGAGCAAGCAGTAAAAAGAAAAAAAGTGCCTTCAGCCTTGACGTAAGGAGCGATTGTTTGAATGCCTTAAGGTAGCAGGGACCTTCAGGGCAGCGTAAATGGGGTGATTTGGCTTGCATGTATGATACTGGAAATTTAAAATTAAGTGAGCTAGGAAAAAAATAATCTTGGATGTTTAACTACTGAAAAAGCACAGGGAGCAGAGAGGGCTTGGAAGAAAGGCAGCGTGAGTCTGGAGCAGTATGGGAGGACAGTTACCTGTACTGGGAGGACGTTGCTGCTCGACCAGACCCCTGTTTAGCAGGGAGTCTGGCTTCAGCGCCTGGATGAAACCAGCTGAGTGGCTCCCTGAGCCGCATTCGGCCACGGGCAGGAGATGCCGCTTGGCCCCTGCGGAGCCTGTGGGATGGGTTTGCTGGGCGAAGGGCAGGTACTGTGTTGGTGTTCGGTGTCCGGAGCCTGGGCATCACCCAGGAGGTGTCCCAGACAGCTGATGCCAGGGATATGCCAAGATGTAATTTTGTGCTGTCTCTGGTGGGAATCGTAAATCGTGGCAGCGCCAGGGGTGTGAGGAGCCCGGTGGGAGGAAGGCTGCCATGCCGTGCCGTGCCCTGTAGCCCTGACAGTGACTGTGGTCACGACTACCCAGCTCAGACTGTTACCCCTTAGATGCCTCTCCACAGTCGGCTTCTCACTGCTGGAAGTTGATAAACAACAAACAGGTCCACGAGGTTCCCCAGGGTTTTATTCCCTTCCACAAAAAGAGATCTGATTTTTCTGGGTTATTTATTGTAATAGTGCAGATTTTGTGTGCCACCTGTGAGTCTTTGCAAGGACTGTAAAGTCAGTATGTTTAGGATGATACAAGATGGTGTGCTGGTTTTGGCTGGGATGGGGTTAACTTTCTTCATAGCAGCTAGTATGGGGCTGTGTTTTGGATTGTATGGGGCTGTGTTTTGGATTTGGGCTGGAAACAATGTTGATAAAGCAGGAATGTTTTAGTTACTGCTGAGCAGAGCTCACACAGCACCAAGGCCTTTTCTGCTCCTCACCCCACCCCACCAGCGAGTGGGCTGGGGGTGCACGGGAAGTTGGGAGGGAACACAGCCGGGACAGCTGACCCCAACTGACCAAAGGGATATTCCATACCATATGACATCATGCTCAGTATATAAAGCCGGGGGAGGAAGAAGAAAGGTGGGGACATTCGGAGTAATGGCGTTTGTCTTCCCGAGCAACCGCTACGCGTGATAGAGCCCTGCTTCCCTGCAGATAGCTGAACACCTGCCTGCTGACGGGAAGTGGTGAATTAATTCCTTCTTTCGCTTTGCTTCTCCGCGCAGTGTTCTTTTGCTCTACCTATTAAACTGTTTTTATCTCAGCCCACGAGTTTTCTCACTTTTACTCTTCTGGTTCTCTCCCCCACCCCACCTGGGGGGAGTGAGTGAGCGGCTGTGTGGTGATTAGTTGCCAGCTGGGCTTAAACCACGACACATAAAAAAATACATACAGGGACTTAAATTTTGTCCAGTGATCGCTTTTGCCTTTGCCTGTGCCGAGAGGTGGTGGGTTTCTGGAGCCGTGTATAACATTAAGCCTCCCTGATCAGGCAGCCAGTGCTTCAGGCAAACGGTCTGAAACTAGTGCTAGTCCTTCTTCGTCTGTACTAGGTTTTGGTATTGGTGCCCCCAGCTGAGTCCTGCACGTTTGCTTTTCCATTTAAACCTGATTTCCGAGCTTTCCCATCCCCACTGTTCTGCCTTCTGTCCTGGAACAGACGTGCATCTGAGCTGAGGAGTGGCGATTGGCAAACAACCAGCGAAAAGCATCGATTTAAAGCTCATGAGAAGGAAGGAGAATCACCATACTGGTTTATTAATTTGAAAACTCCTTTTAGACTCCCGTGGAGGCCCTGTCTGGGCAACTGGAGCCAGGCAAAAGGAACTGGAAGAAACCTGACATAATAGTCATCCTTGGATCATATGCAGGCAAAAAGTCCCAGGTACCCAGCAGCTCTAGGAAGGTGCTCAGTGTGATTATCTCCATTTTACAGATGGGGAAACAGCTCTGAATCTTGCCCATGGTCACAGAGCACACTATGGAAATAAACCCGTCTAGTGCTTTATTCACTATATATGTCTTCCTCTATTATGCTGCTGCACTGGTATTAAATCTTAATTAAAAGAAGCTTCAAACTTGCCAATCAGTAAAATGAAAGGATTTGTAAGCCCCCAGTTTTCTTTCATAACTGTGATGCTGTTCGTTAGGATTTTTCTCCTTTATTTCCTTTAGCTAGCAGAAGTAATTGGGGTGACTTTGGTTCCTTTCCAGTTGGTTTCTTGGTACAGCTGTGTATTTTAAGCATAAGCTAAATCAGTAGGATGCAAGTACCTGTGATGAATAGCAGGTCAGATTAAAAATTACCTAACGGTTTCTTCTGGTTTTAATCTCTCTGAACTAAATGTGTCTGAAGTTAATAGGATAGTTTGCCAAATAAAGCCCTACGTGACTCTTTTCTTTTTTTCCTCCCCTTAAGAGTCCCTTTAAATGTTTACATCAATTAGTTTTGTAAAACCATTTTACCAAGACTGAATCTAAATGCATGGCACTGTGCCCTTCCCCAGTGTAGTAGACACAAAGAGCATTAACCCCTTCTTGGGAGAACTGACATATTCTTAACATATGGAAAATGTCCCATAAATGTGAGGGATCCTTTTAGACCTTTAAAAGAAGACAACTAAATAGTATATAGTAAGCGTCACGACCAGGTATTCTGCTTTGTCTTTCTTACATGTAGGTAGGTGTTACGTGTTTTTTTTTTCATTTGCTCACTCATTCATCAAACACCACTGGAAGCTGAGATAAATCACTGTGATGGCAATGGAAAAACTGGTGTCTAAGCAAGAGGCACATCACAGCCCGCGTATCTAGTACATACTGCCGTATTGGCTCGCTATATCACACGAGTAGGTTAGGTGCCCTTTGTGGAAAGCTGGTCTTTCATGGGTGTTGCAGAACTTGCTGGGTACTGTGTTCACGCTGGGTAGCGTATCAGAATTACAGGGGCAAGGGCTTGCCTCCATGGCAGGGGATGGATCTAGGTTAAACATTTTAACACATAGGTTACCTATTTCTTCTTTACGTTGCATTATCCCAGTTTGTACCAGTAGCACCTGGCTGTCCATTTCCAAGCATCCAGTGATAACGGTGTGGTACAGAGATGCTCAGGTCTTGTTTCAAATCTTCATCTCCAGCTGCTGGAGGTGCACTGGCCGTCATCTGTGTTGGTGTTGCGTTATGTGGTCGCTCTCAAGTTGCTTGCGAAATCTGCAAAACCAGCTTTTCTCTTTTTTCCCCTCCTTGTGCATGTGGCGTGCTTAAAGTGGAATAAGCATTAATTGAGTGACTTAACGGATGCTCTGAAAAAATATTGCAAGCTCCCTAATTCAGAGAGTTGCTTTACATAAGTCTTCTCTTGCAAACTTGCCCGCAGTTGATGTTTCTTTGAAGAGCCTGTGATGACTCTTTATCTAGAGATGCTTGAAGCACGTTCAGCTCCGCCTGGATGTCAGTGGTGTTCGGCACTTCATTTTCAAAGAGAATTTGTTAACACAAGTGCAGCCTGAGAGATGAAAGGATCCACGTTGAGTCTCGTTTGAGGCGGCGAGACACCAGACAGGAAAAGTCTTGAGACGTATTTGATTTCTTTGGCCAGTTGTGGCAGAGAAGCCTTTCTTGGAGTGAGGAAGAGCTTTCTCTTGGTGTATCTAAGAAATAAGCTAAGGAGATTGACTGGGAAAACAGGATGGGCAGCTCCACCACGACAGCTGCTGCTGGCCAGAGCACCCCTTGTTTCACCTGCTCCTTCGTCTGGGTTGCTGTGCTGCAGCCCGTGGTGTTTAGACCCTGTCTGCCTCCATCGAGGAGCTGTACTGAACAGTGAGGTTTCACCGGATTGTGAAAAGTGACAGCTGAACATGGAAACGGAGATATTAAACACAGCGTTTCCCTCTGGGCTGTAGATGAGCTTGTTTGTCCTTTCCCATCCATGCTGATGGGCCCTTCTTCCTTCTAGCAAGCTCTTCTGGCATGAGTCCTCTTTTGGGAGATTCATCCCAATCCCTCGTGCTTGTATTTCTCATCTTTTAAAATCATCGGCATCACTTCATTCAAGTTCAGCAGGGCTGAGCTCGGCTGGACCGGTTCCGGCCGTGAGCTGTAAGCTGTCCTCCCCACAGCTCCTGGGTGCACCATGACGCGCAGCCTCGGGGCGTGATGGGTGCCCTGCTTTTCCTTTCTGCGTGTGAGTACGCTAACTTTGAAAGACAGCACCCCGCTTTACCTGCAATGAGCACTGACACCACCAGGAAGGTTTAGCACCTTCCAGCAGCCTTTCATACTGCTTTTAATTTTCTAAATGCTGCTCTTGCAGATTTTTACCCCAACTGTTTTCTCAAGTGTGTACTCTGATCTCTCGAAAGTATATATTTTTCTACTATTATCAGCACATAATCAACAAGATTGCATGTATAGCTAAGCGAAACCAGCCCCAGGAGGGTACAGAGAGGTACGATTCAGTCCCGTGGGCACCTCTGTTGTCCAACGGGCAGAAATATTGTCTAGCTCGGCCCAAGCAGAGCTCTCTAGAGAGCGCGATGCTGTTGGGATGTATCGATCTCCGGGCTGAACTCAGCATGTCTGTCCCCTTCTCGCTTGGTGCTGCGAGAGCAATAATAACAATTCTTGTGTTACCGCAATGCCTCCTCTGAAGCAGTACCCAGAAAAGAGAGCGGCTTCTGGACCAGACCCATCGACCTGGGCTGGTTTGGGCTTGTGGTCCGTGAAAGGTGTGGATTGCTGTGAAAGGCAAATCAGAAAAGCTTAAACTCACTGTTCAGGGACTTGGCCCACCTCTGCGGTGGTCTTAGGTATTAAGAAAGGTTGAAAATCATTTACCAGACAGAGCTACTTGTCGCAGAGGAATTAAATGAATGTGCTTGGGGCGCAGAGAGGGGTTTGGAGGTCCTGGCTTGTCTGTCCCTCTCCCAGTGAGGATGCTCAGTCCTGCTCTGTGTAAAACTTGGCTACGAGAAACTCGGTCACTAAAAAAGCCACTGACAAGAGCACACTTTATGATTTGGAGATGGGAGCCAATTCACATCTTCATGTGGAATTTTTTCCCCCTTTTTGGATTTTGTGGCATCTAACTGAGTTGCCAGCCCTCCTTGTTACCCTGAGGCACATGGCCATCCTGTGTTGTGCTGGCCGGGGAGCAGAGAGCCAGTTCGAACAGAACTTCAGGGATCAGAACCTGCAGGTTTCCTGGGTGTGCTGGCATCTGATCTGTGGGATGGCACGCACTGGAGGCCAGCTGGATGGGAGCTGGGCCCGTGCTTTGGTTTGCCATTCGCCAGGTCCCGTGGTGTTCGTGAACTGATGCAGCCCCGCGAGCTCTCCTGCCAGCCTGTGCCGGGGGAGCCGGTGCCTTGCCGTCACTGATTTTTTTTTCCTTCTCTTTCCACTTTCTCTTATGTTCCATGGGTTTTTTCTTTTGTCTAATGTTTATTTCAGAATTTGGACATCAGGCTGGCTGACAAACTCTGTGAATGTCACCGATGCTGGGTGTTTTGGGGGGCAAGTCTGCCCCTGTTGCAGCCGCTGAAAGACGAGCTCAGCTAAGTGAAAGGGACAGGGGACTCTGGGGCTTGCTAGCTTCCCCTGGGAGAAAGACACCTTCAATGCTCTGGTTTGTCACCGCTTTCATTAAAGCGAGCTGTGTCTGAGGCCAATATGGCTCTCCAGGCTCCTCCCCGTGTCGGTACAGATGGTGGAGCTGGTTTCAGCATCTGCCTTCTCCAGAATGTGGGAATTGCTCTCTGTGTCTTCCTGGAGAGCCAGGAGGGGCTGGGCCAGCCTGGGAGGTGATGCTGTACCTCACAGCAAGTGAAAAAAGTCGGCGTCTCTCCAGTCAAGCTTCCTGGTGGTGGTTCGAGTGGTCCCAGGCGCTGCGGCTGGTGGCTCGGCTTCCCTGTGTCCTTCTTTCTGGCCGAGGCCGGGTGAGCTCCAGGACAGGCGCTCTGCTCCGAGCTCGGCTGGGGCCAGGCTGTTCAGGAGCCGCCTTCATGTGCAGTCCCTGTCCTGCTGTCCTCTGCTTCCAGCCAGGGGACCTCTGTGCTGGCCCTCACTCCTCCTTTTACAAAGGGCTGTGAATCGCAGTCCTTGGTATGCGGGGAGGAGCCGGGAGGAGCGGGAAAGCTGCCACTGGCAGGAGAGCAGCTTTATTGCACCCTCTGAAATGTCACGTTGGTGGAACCGCCACGGGCGATGGCGTTCGAGTGATTTGGTGGACGTTTGTAGCCAGAGTCCATCTCTCCGCAGAAACCAGACATCACGTGGCTCTCGCCTCGCGCTGGAAGCTGTCACTGTCACTAATATGACACATCAGAGATGAGATGCTGCTTCTCATTAGCATCAGGGGGTAAAGGGCGTCCTCCAGAGGATTTGGTGCGGTGACTGCCGCATCATTAACACAGCCGGCCGGCAGCAGATCTTGGCCTTTCGTTTGTTTTATATCATCTACTCTGATAAAAGATCTGGATGCTTGGAATAATTGTTGGTAATGGCTAATGAGGAATTGTCAGGCATGCGATTGCCACGTCCTTTATTTGCGCAGCAGTGTGGCAGACTTGCAGCCTGGTGCTGTGGCAGTATTTGTGTCTATTTTGCCAGCACCTGCTCACCTCGACCTGTATTGCCTGGGGTGATGGACGAGCACAGAGTGTGTCCTCAAGTTTAATAACTTAAAGGCTGAAGGGCTCAGCCTCTCATGTATATCGATATTTCTTTTTTCTCAATTAGCATTTACAATGATTCTTCCCTAGCGCCTGCTCTTAAGACAGGCTCACCGGGAAGCTGCCGTGTTTTGTTAGCCCTGGGGTGTGTTTTTAAGCAAATGGCTGGATAAGCTGCTCCACAAGGAGAGGAGGCTGATGGCTGTTTTTTTTCCTTCTTTCTCTTCCCCAGAAACTGGCAGCTGAATGCCAGAGCGCTGGCTATCCGGGCACCCTCATCCCGTACAAGTGTGATCTCTCCAACGAAGAGGAAATCCTGTCGATGTTCTCCGCCATCAAGACCCTTCATCAAGGAGTTGATGTCTGTATCAACAACGCAGGGCTGGCTCGCCCGGAGCCCCTGCTCTCGGGGAAGACGGAGGGCTGGCGGACGATGATAGACGTGAGTAGTGCCACTGGGAGAGCGGGAACTGTGCTAGATTTTTATTTCTTCTGGCCACCAGCATCACTGTCCCCATCTACTTATTTCACGTGTGCAGAGCTGAGGACCTGCTTCCCGTCTGGCTCTGGCATGGCCGGGGTTTGCTAAATGGGAAGTGGAAAGACATCATGCAATGCTGAGCCCCATGCCTTCACCCTGGAGTATGAAAACACTCAATACCTTCAGTAGCATTTTTTCCTTTAGCTCGATGGCTTTCTGGAGGGTGATGAGCCTCGCTTTTTTTTCTTCAATAAAACAGGAAATTGAATGCCAAGCACTGGCTTTTGTAGCTAATCCTGTTAGTTGTAGCAGTGGGTTGTAAAATGGGCAGATTCTTTTTGGCTTAAAAAGCTGTAATGCTTTTTGTCTTTATAGCTTAATTTTCTGCCCATAATCTGGTTAGAGCTGGATGTGAACGAAGCAATTTCATATGCCAAACTGGGAGTTTGTGCAAATGGTCCATGCCATTTACCAGCAGCGCTTCTCCCTGGGTATTGCTGTCCTGAGGTGCTGCTGTGCATCTTTTTGGGACTTCTCCACCTTTTGTCATTATGTGATGGCCCTTTTCTGCACGTAGCAGTGGCAGCCATGGCTGCGGGACCCCGGGCCAGTTTGCATGCCCTTGCAACAGCCCTTTTGTACTGGCCTTCCTGCAGCTCTGGCCGGTGAGATGCTGAAACAGGAGCTTTTCACGAAGGTGATTTTCCCCTCCTATACTACCTACTGTTGTGCATCATCCTCATAGGAACAAGAGTCAAACTCAGGGCTTTGACTAAACCTTGCAGCACCTCCAGCAGCTGTGAGAGCTTGTCCTAGTGAAGGAAAAGACATGTCTACTTGAAAAGCTGCTCAAAGCTGTAGGCTCGAGGCTACTACATCTGACAGCAGAGTGAGCCGGGATCTGTCGGCTCCTGTGGCAGCCGGTGGCTGTTCATCCAGCAGCAGATTCAGGGGCTGTGTAAAGCAAAACAGAGAGGCACACTGAGGCCTCAGACTCCTGCTGCCAGGGCAAGAGCTGCCATATCCTGGCTAATTAAGTTCTTGTTAGGATTTTTGCTGGTCTGCTGGCTGCTGTGACTGCAGCCAAAGCAAGCTCAGCTCAGCTTTGTCTGCCCAGCCAGGCTTTTGTGGGTTGCCCAGCCTGGGTCACTGCACAGCCGCATCTCCCGGTCCCCGGTTGCCATGGAGTCTTTAAAGAAAATTAAGTGAAGTGTAGCTGAGGCTGAGCTGGTGTAAAGCAGGGCACTTCCCAGTGTTGTCTCGCTGCAAGTCTGGCCCTGCGGGTCGCCTGCGCCTTGTAAACTCCTTGTCCTGATCGCTGTTGTCGCGTCTTGTGTGGATGCCTCTGTGGATGCTGCATGTCCCTCGCACTCGTTTCACTTTGTTCTTCTGACCTTTTGTCTTTGTAAGGTGGGCAGACTGGGGGACACACCTGGGTTTTGCCAGCTGAAGGCCCTTCCCCTCTCCGTGCTCCCTTCCCTGGTTGCTCGGGTGGGAGTGCTGCCTTTGTCTCACCTTCCACCACTTCTAGGGAGCAAGATTTTGCAATGGGGATTGTCCTGTATGAGACACTCCTGTGTGTTGGTACTTACAGTGGCCTGACACAGGGTTTGGGAGCCTGTGGGGTCCCCCTCCTTGCAGATGCTGCTATGTGCACCCTTTGGAGCTGCTTTGGGGTGGCAGATGAGGTGGGAGGAGAGGCAGGGTGGTGGGTCCACAAGGGCAGCGGTAGGAAGCCAAGCTGGGGGAATATTTTATTCCCAGAGGTGATCTGTACGGCTATATCTGCTCTCATTTGCTTGGCAAAAATGCTGTTGTAGCACAGACTGAGACACCCAAGCTTTCTTCATATACTGGCAGATTTTTCTGCTCTCACCAGCTTCCCAGCAGCTGGTGGGTTTGCTCTTGGCTTGTGTGTAATTGTCTGAATAACACGTGCACCTTTAATGTGAAGGTGAAGCCCTGGGACCCTCCAGAGCCAAATGCTTCACCCACCTCAGCTTAGGCAGCCTAACAAGCCTGGGTTTTGCTTTTTAGCCTGTTGGTAAGCGATAGAAATAGCTCAGGGTTTTTCCTTTTGCTGTGCGTCCCCAGTTTTGTGGCTGTGACCTCCCTGCTTGGAAATCTTGCTTTCCAAGCATGCCGTGGCTGTGCAGGTGCCGGAGTGGCAGTGGGGTTTGGGGAGGGATCTGCGGTGACAGCTCTCCCCACTGTGGCACACCAGCCCCAGGGAAACACTCGCCAGGCCCACTTCTCCTGCATGCTCTGAAGCTCTTGGAGGGTCAGGACAGGGGAAGATTGCCAGTGCCTTTCACGGGCCACTGGGCTTTGCAGAGCTGAGCAGGAGCAGGGAGGCCTCTTCCAAAGGTCCCTTGGAGGAAGGTGTTAGTGAGCAGCATGGTTTGACAGATGCTGTAGGAGAGTTTCGGTGTACTTCTGGGCTGCAAGACAGGAGAAGTTTCTAAACAGCCATCAATCTATCGATTTAGGAGGCATTAAGGCCTTAAGTTAAAGGCATTTTTTTCTTTTTGGTAAATTGATTTTTGTTTCCATGCATTTTTTATGAGCTTTGAGGCTCTGTCTCTTTCCAGGCTCCCCTGTCAGTATACCTATTCCATAAAATTTCTTGCTCTACATCTAACAGTCGAAATCACACTGTCATTTACTTATTCCTCCTCTTTTTTAATGTTCCAGTTCCTTATTGTCTGGTATGTGTTCCCAAAGGGGAGCTGCATCCCCCTGGGCTGCAGGAGTCTCATGCTGGGAATCGCCTCTCTGTTGCCTTACAGCAGCACAGAGCCCAGCGCTGCCAGCCAGCGAATTTGGTGTGTGCCAGGGAGGGAGTGTGGTATCGCAGGCAGGTTCTGAGCCCATCATCTTTTGGTTCACAGCTTCCCCCCTTTTCTCTCTCCTTGTTTGTGAGGTCGTGCTTGACATGAGGCTGGAGCAAAGTCCTCCAGCCGTCCCTGATCCACGCGGGAGTAGCCGGGGCTGGGTGCTGTGTACACACTGACTCCAGGCTCTGGGATTTGAACAGCTCCTTCACATTTTACATACTGACCTTTACAGCCAGGAATTCAAGCTGAACTTTCCATTTGCACTGTTCAGGGCACAAAGGACTGCAGCACACATCCTCTCGCTCCTCTAGACACTAAATGGGTTTGATTCTTCTTGGCATTATTCATTGACCAGCGAGGCTCTGTTCTTCTTGCTTTTACTTTTCTATATACCATCTGTGCAGAGATATGTTTTCTGTAACCTGTGGTTTTTATGTACTTAGGAGCTGGGATACTCATTTGCCTTAGAAAAGACTCATTCTGGGAAGTGAAATGCTCAGCGCTTCCAGGAACAGGATCTTTTATGTTCTCCCAACTTGGCAATTGGAACTCATTAATTACTAGAAAATGTGCCTTCATTGTTTCTATTGCATTAGCACACACACGTGGCAGTCACAGACCTGCTGCCTTGTGCAGCATGCTGTGCAAAGGCAGAGCGCAGATGTGTTGGCCATCTTTGCTAAGGGACCTTTGAACCTTTTGTTCTTAAAATAGGAACAAGGCTGAAAAATGTCTTACATGGGTATTTGTAGCAACAGCCTTTAGATTGTTTCTCAGAGTGATACAGCCCTAAGACTTGCTCATTTCCCAGGCACATTTTTAGGTTGCTGAGTGCCTGTTCCACGTTTTGAAATGGGATTTCACCCAAAAATCCTCTGGGTGCTGTCAGGAAAAGGCAGCGAGGCAATCCCGGCTCAGCTGCCTTCCAGACAGTTGTTTTGTTGTACCAGGGTGTCTTATCGTATGGGCTCTGGACTTTCCCGTGTGGCTGTTGATTAGTATCTTGCTTTGCCAGTAGTTGTCAAACTGTTGTAACTCTACCCACGCAAGGAAGCATTGCTCAGCGTGAGTCACAGCGTTGGAGCCGGGTCTCAGGCTTTAGGCTGATGTTACCCTCTAGTGGCTTACAGAGATGGAGTGGAGCCGGGGAGCAACTGCACCAAAGGCACGGTGCCTGGTGGGTTCAGGGCGTCCTGGGGCAGGGAGGAAAGCAGGGATGTTGTTTGTCATGAAGGCTTTTTATACTAACAGTTACCCAGATCCATATCTGAAAGGACTGGCTGCTCACTTGGTTAGTGTATCAGACTGGAGTGGGTTACTCCCACTTTCCTTGACCTTCTTACTGTGAAATCCAAAAGCCTTCAGATGCCCTGCCTGCTCTGGGCTTCACTCCAGTGCTGAGGTGGTTGTACAGTGCCACTTCTGCTGACATGTCTGCTACCTTTCTTCCTTGCACAGCCAAGGTAAATCTTCAACCTGGTGCCAGGGAATTTATCTCTGTAGTTCCAGGTATGATGACTAAGATATTCGGCAGAGACTGTGTGCTCAACCAAAGTGCACTTGGATGACAATGATGACTCTACTTGTGTTGCCTGGGTATTCCAAGACCAGATAAGCATGCTATTTATCTGTTGCCAAGACAAAAACTCGTAAGCATGGCCTCTGGTAATGAGTAAAAATAATGACCGAGACAAAAGCAGTGACCAGAAGATCCTTCAGCTGACCCCACTCGTCCTTTGTGTTCTGCTCAGTAATTACTTCTCTCAAATCCATCCCTTTCTGCCTCTTGCTTTCTGGTCTCCAAACTGATGTTCCTCCCTTGCATGTCCTTTTGGGCTACCAGTTCCTAGTTAGCCTGCCCCATTCTTGTTCCTAAGTTTCACAGCGATGAGAGCCAGCCCTTGTGTATCCTTCACTTGCTATCCACATGGCCTTGTTCCCGCTGCTCCTCCCATTTATAGTTGCACCTGACTTCTGATTCATCAGATATTTAGTTCTTCCTGGATATTTAGATTACAGCAGTGTTTTTAGGCTGGTCTGGCCTGCTCATTTAGTTAGCAAAGCAACATGCCATTAGGTAGGACCTGCTAGTGTGTCCTGCCTTGAAATGGTTACATCCTTTCCAAAGGGCTTCAGCAAACACTGTCTACCTTTCAGCCACTTTTTTCCAAATCTAAACCACTATAAACTTGAGCGATTAGCACTGCTGCCGAGACGGCTTTCTCATCAGTCTTGCACACACCTCTGGGTGCTTTGTATTCCAGCTGGGGGAATTTCCTTATCTCCGTCTTCCTGGAAACTTTAGCTCTGTCCTTCATCGTCAGCAAATGCTCAAGGCATCTGCGCATTAATGGTGGCACATCGCAGAGGTGATATGACTGAGTTTAACCGAGCCACAGGGTGCTGGGCAGTGCTGGTCCAAAGAGCAAGAGCCTGGAAAGCTCTGGATCCTGTGCTAAAGAACTGGATAAATTGTCATGTCCGTTCTTTCTTGGCTTATCCAGTTAGGGCTGAGGAACATGTCAGCAGACAGTGTGACAGATTGGTGGCTTTCATATCTGCAGGGTTACTTGCCCACTCTGGCCCTCCCCATGGCACGATGTGATCTTTGGCTTCATTTGCGCACGGGAAGCTCTTTGCTGGCCGTGTGGTTTGCAGTGCCTCTGAGCGCCTGGCTCTCTGACAGGCAATATCTGGGGATTTCCTCGTTAACTAGCTGACCTAATTACCTGCTGTTGGTGTCCTATCAGCTGCCCAAACACCAGTGTGCTCACTGCTGTACAAAATAAACAGCTTTGTCTCCTGGACAGAGTGCTGACTGCGGGGAAGTGGGTTTGTTCTCCCTTACTTTGCACTCTACCCTCACACTTGCCCATAAAACGATTAAGTCCATTTATTTCTCGCAGAGGCCAAGGCTGTCTCACAAAACTGGGTATCTGTGCCTCCCCTGCCCCAGCCCCTTGTTACTGCAGTCCCGAGCTTGGTCGCAGCGTGATGTGGGGTGTGCGGCGAGGCGTGCGGTGCGCGTACATGCATTTCCCTCTGTTGGCGTTTGCAGGAATCGTCGTGGGTCAGGGACTGGAACTTGCATCCGCAGCTTTGGGCGTGCGGGGGCCAAGTCGGAGGATGCCAGGCAGGGCTGCTGGTCTTAGTTTCTTCTTCGTTTCTCATCCCTCAGGTCAACGTGATGGCTGTGAGCATCTGCACCCGAGAGGCTTACCAGTCCATGAAAGAGAGAAACATCGATGATGGGCATATTATTAACATTAACAGGTATGCAGGGGGCGAATGTGTGATCAGCCACTTGGGCTTCCTCCTCCCTGCCTCGCACAGAGGATTTAAGCAGTGGAGCTTTAATCTTGGAGTGGGCTGATGGTGCCCAAGGAGAGGTTTTCCAAGGATTGTGATGGTTGATTTTTCAAACCACTTTTTTTAACCTCTGCTGGTCTAAATGCAAGAAAGACCAAACCAGGGAGGAAAGGGTAATGCCAACCACTTGCTGTCTTGCAAGGTTGAAGACGGAAACTTGTTGACCGGCTCCAGAAAGCAGCTGTGTCGAGAGGAGCCTCTGGGGGTGTGCCTTTCCCACAGGAGAGGGGAATTCCTCACGTAGCCACCATGTCAGTGTCTCTTTCTGTGTTCATTATGGTGGTTTGAATACCCTGTTGGTTCCTTCTCGGGACTCTGCTTGCCTCCCCACCTCTCAACACTTTCCTTTCTGCTCTCTTCTCAGCATGAACGGCCACAGCGTTGTGCCACAGTCGGTGGTGCATTTTTACAGTGCCACCAAGTACGCGGTTACAGCCCTCACGGAGGGGCTGAGGCAGGAACTCAGAGAAGCAAAGACTCATATACGAGCTACAGTGAGTACTGGGGGCTCTCCTCCTCTCTCCTGCTTTTGTGGGTGGTAGAGAGCTGGCAGGCTGCTTTATGGGGCAGAGGTTTTCCCTTTGGAAAGCAGGCAAGGAAATGCAAAAATAGTGCTCAGCACACTGGGAACGTTCAGGTCCTGTGGCCAACTGTCCCTGGCCACCTCTCTTTCCCAGGAAGAGAGAGACTGGGCGGCAGAAGGCGCAGCAGCAATGAGCTGTGTCAGGGAATAAATTTTTTGGGTGCACAAAGTAGGCAGCTGCTTACCCGGGAGTGAGCGGGGCTCATGAGAGCAGAGGGAGGCAATCAACTGGGCTGTTTGCTCTCATGCAGAGCTTGCATCTCAGAAGCAATATGTCCAGAAGTTCATTTGTATTGTAAGTTTTTCCATCATTTTCCCTGCTTCTCTGTCCCTTTGGGGCATGAAGAGGGAGGTACCCATCAGCGTTCCCCAGGGGTACCTGCCATAGCAGTCATTCAGGCAAAGCCTGCTCTTTTAAACGATTCCCCTAGAAAAAGGGTGGGGAAGGAGAACAACAGAAAGGGGGCTGGGTTTTTTTGGCTCTTTCAGTGCTAAAAAGTTTTCTCTCCTTTTTTTTATTCTTTTGCTGAAGGGGAATTACAAATCCTATTAGGATGTGCTCTGCTTTTTTCCAGTGTATATCTCCAGGACTGGTGGAAACAGGATTTGCTTTTAAACTTCATGATAATGACCCCGAGAGAGCTGCTGCAACCTATGAGAGCATTAGGGTAGGACATGGAGAAATGGAAACAGAGGGAAGTGGCTCTGATTATAGTTTAACAGTCTTTCTCCTGGCTAATAGCACAAGGAACTTGTTCTGCAGAGTGCCCAGTGCTTTCCAGGACGTAATCAGCATCCCCAAAGTCTCAGCACTCAGACCTCAGATTTTGCACTGCTATTTACGCACTATGTAGATTTTCATTCAGGTTCAGTTTCCGACTCCCTATATTTTCCCTTTATTTTGATGTTCCTGTAAATAAATATCAGTCAGCTTTGACATTTGGCAGGCTATGACTTCTTTATTGAAGAGAAGATATAACAAGCAAACATGCCTGCACAAGAAGAAATGTGAGAGCGTGTTGTCTCGCAGGTGGCTAGCACAGGATTTCTTGTGCTTCTCTGGTAATTTTTGATAAGGATGGCAATGCCTGACCTGGCAGAATTACTGTGCCAGTAGTAAGATTATTCACACCAAATGGAGAATTATCAGCACCAGACACGTCCTTTGTTAAATTTTTAATGGATTATTTTTTTCCTGCTTGCTTGCGTCTTTTTGACATGCCCCAGTGACACTGTCGAAACTCGTTATTGATGGTTAGGAAAGAAGTGATCTTGTGGTTAACTTCCTGAGGTGCCCTTTGTCTAAGAGTCTCTTTCCTGTCTTTCCAGTGTCTCAAAGCTGAAGATATGGCTAACGCTGTCATATATGTCCTCAGTGCCCCACCTCATGTACAGGTAGGCTGTGGTTGGGTTGGAGGACTCTGCAGTGGGTGGCTGAAGGCGGAGAGGGTAACTGCTGCCCTGACATTTGCTAATCAGCGTTGCAGCCGCAGTATCAGCTGTGTGCTTAGCGGAGCCTGGGCTGGGGATTAGCGGTGATCACATTTGTTTACACTTCCCTTACCGCAGCTATGGGATTGCACTGCTCGGGCTGCTCACAGCCCTGCGGATCCGGCAAAGGCTGCTCCGACCCCAGAGAAGGACTGCACGAGGCAGGGGGAAGGGGAGGGATATGGGCAGGCTCTGCCCTTTTGGATGGTGCCATCTGAGATTTGCTGACAGCCTTGCAGCTGGGTGAGGTTCTGCCAGTTGCCAAACGATGTATTTGGCCTGATTCTGCCAAGTGCTGTGCACCTCCCCAAGGGTGGTGTGAGGTGCTCATGTTGCCAGAGGGACTTCCCTCCTGTGAAACAAGAAATAAGTGACCAGCTTTGAGCTGGAGCCAGGAGGAGGCAGGAGCAGTGTCAAAGTTTAGTATATGCAGCATAGAAGTCCCTGTTGCAATAGCAAACTTTGATCATGAGGGGTTTAGCAGCCCCTCGCATGAACTCTGCTCCTTTGGAGCAAGACGTGGCCATCTTGACATTGCATCAGTAGTGATAACTGGCCTTCTTGTCTTAAGAAGATAAAAAGTCCTGCCCCTGGCTGATCAAGCAGTGCCTCTGCTTGACCCTCCATGAGCAGGACCAAACTAAAGACTTGAACCATGAGAGTTCATAATCAGTGTCATCTTGCACTCTTTTCTGCCCATGTATGTGCTTTTATTCCTCCCGCTAAAGGCAGAGCAGTCACATTCCCCTTTATTTCTTTCTAATATCTCAGTTAAGCAGGCTCATTTCTAGTTACAGGAACTTTCTTCGTGCGCCATTACAGTGGCAAGCTGCACAGCATGGAAGTGCCAAGACCGGGATTTAAAATGGACTTAAGTGCTCCAGTAAAATCTTACGTTGGTCTCTTCTAGATTGGCGATATACAGATGAGGCCCACGGAGCAGATATCATAGCAAATGAAGAGGACTGTGAGCAGCAGCGTGTATCCACTCCACTTCGAACCCTCTGGCAATTTAGGGTTTCGTTGGCTGGCTAGCAATGTTTTAATCAAGTACCAAGGATCATGTTTGAAGAATTATTTTTCTCTCCCTCTCTCTGAGCTGGTGCTGGTGCTGAGCCAGTTTAAAAAAAATAGTAGTGGGTTTCTTTCTCCCCCACTCCTTTCTGAAACTGCTTAAGAGTAAAATGTATTTGAAAATAATGCAGGGAAGTGGTTTGTGGAAGATTGTTGTCTCCAGGCTGGTTTATTCTTCCTTTTGCTTTCTTTTTAAGGTTTGTTTGATCTTATTTGCTGATGCTGTGTCTGGACATAGGTGAAGTGGCACAAGATGTTTGCCAGCTTCAGTGTGCTTAGGGTTTGAGATTTTCAGTGGATGTCATACATGAATCCATCTAATTTTTGGGTTTATTTTCATCAGACTGATTACTGTTGATAATGATGCATGTGATATTTTCTACTTCTTTCGTACTCCACTGCCCTAAACCCAGTGTACAATCTCACCCACCTCCCCAGACCCTCCTTTCCCATTCAGATGAATCATGCCTGCCAAGTTTGAGGAAGTATAAATGTGTGTGCTTGCTATTTCTCTTTCTTTCTAGGTAGGTAGGTAAATAGTTGGAGGAAAAGTACCTGTACTTCTGCAGGTTAGAATGATCATTTAAGTGGCATAGTTACAGTAAGAGTGAGTTGTTTGGTATTTTTAATAAAAACTAAATGTGTGCTGTCTTGTGATCACCTCTATCCTTGGTATCATCTCCCAGCACTCTTGATGTTTTTGTATGTGATATTTGCATGCATTGACACTTTTCTGGAAATATTGATCGGTCTTAGAAAGATGTATGGTGCTGTTTAAATGCTGGTGCTGATGAGTTGGAAATGTTGAAAGTTTGTTTATATGCAGAGATATAAACTCGGAGAGAGAGAGAGAGAGTGAAATGAACCATGCCGAAGCTGTCCGAAGTGAAAAGTTATTAGTAGGGGCATTTGCCTACGAAGCAGCAGGTGAAAGGTCTGGTTCAGATCTCGTACTAGTTCTACACTGGTGCAGCCCCATTGTTTTGCTCTGGATTTATTCTAACTTGAGGAAGAAGAGAATCAGCCTCAAAGCTGATATGTGCAGAGCTGGAGACCACCTGAGTTATCTTAAGACTCTTGCAGTGTGGCAGAAATACGTCTGTGTGTAGTCCAACTTGCTGCAGAGCTATGGAGCATATGTGGCCTTAAGATTGTAGACTCGCTCCTGCTGCGCTCTGGACTTTCTGTAGTGTTTTGGAAGGCGAACCATCGGTTTAGGTGGAGCTGTTATGGTCAGTTGATTGGAGCGGAGGATTAGGAGCCAGAGAAACTTGGGTTGGATTGCTTTGCTTACACCAGTATAGCTCTGTGGGAGTTCATCTGTGTTACGCCACCATAAGGGAGACCAGAATTGGGCCACGCCATGAGTTTCAACTCCCTACAAAGCCTTGGGCAAGTCACTTTACCTCTCTGCCTCAGTTTCCCCATCTGTAAAATGGGGATAATAATACTTACCTACCTCACAGGGGTGTTGTGAGGACTCACAAACTTTTGTAAAGCACTTTGACTATGAGAAGCGCTATGTAAGTGCTGAGTGTTGATATGAAGTATTATTATTGATTAAATCTTGTGATACAAAGAATTCCTTGTGCCAAAGGTGAGCAACTGTAGACGGATACAAGGAGAAAACTGGTAAAACATTCCTTTGTAATGGCAAAACAAAAGCAATTTGCCCCTTTTTTTTCCTCTTTATAAATACACGCTCATGGCGTGGTCTGTCCATTCCTCATCTGTCACCAGTTTCCACTGGCAAGTACTCATAGCCTTGTCTCTGGATTTGGCTTTTTAACTTACTGTGAGTGAAACTCATGCCCTGTGGTGCAGTCTTGCGCCACTGTAATGCACTGCCCTCCTCCACCTTGCTGAGGCGGTGGCTTTGTGTGGGATCTTTGCACAGAGCTGGGTTTCACTCACGGCATTGGGCTAGATCGTGTCCCGCAAGGAGCGGCCGGTCCAAGTCTGCACGCAGCCAGCAATCCTCACTGCAGCAGAGAGCCTGCGCCAACCGGAAAAGCTCTTTAGCCTCTGTGCCACCATGATCCTCAATTCGGAGGCACTTGGCTAAGGAAGGTTCAAGCACTACTGTGCTTTTTTTATAACCCCCTTGTGATGTTCAGCTAGACTTGATATGAAAACGCCTGGTGTTTTCTGTAGGGTTTCTTTTACAGGAGCATGTTGAAATTCAGCAGATGCGCTGTGCAGTGTGTGTGCCATCTTTTTAAGAGAAGATGGTTGAACTAGGAGTTGGAGGCCAAAAAAAAAAAAAAAAAGTTGAGAAATTTGGAACTTCTGAGCAGAAAAAAAATGAGCAGGGATGTGGGGAGCACTGGTGAAACATCTGAATTGGTGGCCACAGCTGTGGTCAAAGTTAAGCAGATGTTGAAATGCGTGTATCTTTCTGCTCTGTAAAAGGGGGCTTCGGAGAGAATTGCTTAAGATGTAAGGCCTTGAAAAAGGGCCAGTCTGGGTAGTTGTGCCCTGCAAATACAACCTGGCTGACCTGCAGCCCTGGAAGTTTGGGGTTTTTTTCCCCCCAAGAACATTTGTAACATTTGCAAGTCTATACAATAGCCTTGAAATTATATCCAGTATATTTTTCCATTTCAAGTGTGGTTTTAGGGGATAACTCCTGCTGCCCATTAACTTCCCACATGAAGCACGGCCTGTGGAGGGGTTTGGCGCAGGTTGTTTGGCCACTCTGCCATGTGTGACTTGGTGGCACCTTGAGCCATCTTCCTGGGGTGCAATGGGATTGGCAGCATGACTCTGAGGCATTTAAAAACCCCAAACAGGAGGGTGAACTGTGTAATTTATCAGTAGGTTTCTAATTGTGAACTGTAAAATAAAGAATAAAAAGAGAGGCACACTGTGGTTCTTTTGTTGTGTATATTGTAGTTTTTGTGTTAAAACATAACATCCTTTTTCCTGTTCACAGCTAAACCTTTCTTTTGTGAAGAGTTCAAACAGAAACGTGTGGTTTTGGTTCTTCATGAGAAAAACCATAATTGCTTTCTAGAGCAGAATAGCATCCAGTTGTCTCATGGATAACCTGTGGAGGTTGGACTTGCGCGTCCTTGTTCAAATGAAGCCGCACTCCACAGGAGTTTGCTGAAATCCCCAGGTAGGCTGCTGGGCACGGCTGGGTTTGACTAAACTATGCAAGGGATGAGCCGCTGTTGCTACTCGGACTTGGATATTGAACTCTTTCAGTCTCTCGTGCTTGCCTTGAAGCAAGACAGATTGTTGTCGTCATTAACTGAAGGCATTTTTGTTCCCCAGTCCCCTTTCAGCTTGTCCAAGCGCAGAGGCACGTTCCTGAGCTCAGGTTTGCTGTTGTTGAAATACAAGGTTTTTGCAAATAAGTAACGAATAGCTGAATTGTCTGCCATTGCTGCATTTGAGGCAGATTTTTTGGATACCTTGTAAATAGGTAAAGAGCGCATGTAGAATTAAAACCACGTGTTTTTTCCTAGTCTTCTGATTTTTTTTTTCTTTGTTGTATATAGTGTATCTATCATGTTATGTTAACGTGTTTGCTGGAGGTACAGCAGTTTTACCTGGCATATTACGTGATCTCAGGGGACTAGTCCCAGCTCTCATTTTTTTGGGGGGCAGGAACCACGAGCACAGTTGGGTCTGGTAAGCAGCAGGAAAACCATGATTTTACTTGAGATCTCTGAACCTACAAAAACAATTTCAGTGTATTTTTGAGGCCTGATGTAACTTGTCAATGTTTCAGACTAACAGTATAGAAAAGGACTGAAACACTTTTGGTGCTCTCTGCAAAATCCTTTTAAAATAATACTGTCGTGGTTTGTCCCCCTTGGCCCACCCTGGAAGCCCTAAACCTATTGCTGTGAATGACCTGGTTCCCTGTTTGCCTGCCCCTTGTCTACCCATTTATGACATTAAAAGGTGGATATAAAATACCATGTAATTAGAAGAGCAGCATTTTGTTGTAAAGTTACAGGTTCAGAGCGAGTCGGGCCCCGTGGCAGCGCCCGGCGCTTGCCCGATGCTCTTGGAGCCCTTTCTCCCCGTGTTTAGAGAAGCACGTTGCAATTACCGTGCCTGGGTGGTAAATAGGTCAGGACATCGCCCTCAGAACGTGCGCTTCCAGGCGATTAAATGCCATTTGGACAGTTTCCATTGTCCGTGGGATTTTACAGCCCGCCTGAGCGCACCCGGCCTTTGGGAACGGGGTCAGAGAGAAATCCCCACTCCCTTGGGTAACTTGTTTAATAATAAAATACCTGGGCTAGGCCGGGGCCTGGGCCTTCCAAAGCACCAGCGCCATTGCTGGACCGGGGTGGTGCCCGTTGTTCGGGCCGGGGTCTGCGGTATGCATCCCCTCGCCCCGGTCTTTGTGAGATGCCCTGAAGAAGCGGTTAAAAGCTCTTTTCTCGTTAATTAAGGCCCTGTCTGTGGAGGCTCTCCTCTGGCTCGGGGCAGCACCAGCCCTGCCCTTTGCAGCCCTCGCCAGCGGGGTGACCTGGCTCGGCCCAGGGGCGCGGGAGGAAAGCCGTCCTCCTCCCTCAGGGCTGTGGGGGCTCCTGGCGGGCTCTGACTGGGAGCAGGGGCTCCGCTGCCCTCCCCGGACAGAGCCCGGTGCCCGGGAGGGGAGATGAGGGCCGCCCGGGGCCTGAGGGCCGCCCGCTGCCCTCCGGGGCGACTGTTGTCACGGGCGGGAAGGAGGCGGGGCCCCGCCCGCCTGCGCCCCCGCCCACCGCCAGGCGGCGCTGCCGCGCGGGGCGGGGCACCGCCCCTCTCGCTGGTACGGCCACGTGCCCGCCCGGAAGCGGCGCGGCGCACGCGGACGGTAGGAGCGGGGCGGCGGCGGGGCCCACGCGTGTCCGCGGCGCCCGCTGCGACCGGCAGTCCCTCCTGCCGTGCCGGGGAGCACCTTCGGCCCGCCCAGCGAACGCCCCACACCTGTCCGTGCCCCGGCTGCGCTCCCTGCCGCGGGGAGCTGAGCTCAGTGGTTTCCCCCCATCTAGGGCCTCGCGCTCGTCCCCCGTGCCCGTGGGGTGGTGCGGGGCCACCTCCTGTCGGCTCAGCCACCGGCCTGAGGCCACACCGCCTCCCGTGGGCAGGGCGCGGCTGCCTGCGCTGGCCTGTCCCGCGTGGAAAGGCTTTTGGGGCGGTAATGGGGCACGCGCTGAAGTCCAGCGTCTGGATGGCCGTGGGGCTGTCACCCGCCAACTGCAGCCGCTGGTGCGGGGGGGTGAGGTACCGCTCCACGCGGGAGCAGCGGCCCCCGCCCTTCGCACCGCCAGCCGCGGGTGGGGATGAGGAAGGGTCACGCCAAGGCGGGAACGGCGGCGGCCGGCTTCCCCCGCCAGCCCTCCCGGCGTTTTCTCGAGCGGCGGCTGACCCCCGGTCCTCCCGTGGGCGCCTGGGCCCCCAAAGCCGGCCGCTGCAGTGGCGCGAGTCGTACGGGAGAGCGGCCAGACAGGCCGCGCCAGCCAACAGGGAGCCGTGGAGCTCGCGAGAGGGTGGCTTCTCAAAGAAGAGGCCGGAACGAAAGCCTCTGGCCATCGAGAGGACTAAAGGCTCAGAGATCGTGTTTGGGATCGCACCGTGTTCCCTGGCCCTCTCTCAGTCGAGAAGGGACCTGTTCAGGTTGTTCCTCAAGCAGAGCAGCGGCTCTCGGCGGCTTGTTATGAGTGAGTTTGTCCTTCAGGCCATGGCCCGGGGAGTCCCGGTGCACCACGTCAAGAGGCGAGAGCTGGATGCGCTTTGCAGAGGTCAGGTCCACCAGGGAGTTTGTCTGGAGGCCAGTCCTCTCCGTTTCAAGAGTTTGGAGGAAGCTGAAAAGCCTGGTTTGGGGGATGAAGAGAGCCTGAACCGACAGCTGATTTGGCTGGTGTTGGAGCAGATCCAGGATCCCATGAACGTGGGGGCACTGCTGCGCTCTGCATACTTCTTGGGGGTGGACAGAGTGGTGACAAGCCAGAGGAACAGGTACGGGGTTGGTTATCTGCTCCTTCAGCTTTTCTCTTTCTTTTCCTGCTGTTCCCCAAGAGGTTTCTAGCCTGCATTGCTCGACAGCTTTTTCAGAGGGCTTTCTAGGACTGAGCTTGAGAGCTGAATTTGGCTAGCTGCTGCTTTGTGTTGCGCTCCACAGGGAGGCTGCGGGAGGTGGTATTCCAGGCTGGTAAGGAAGCTCCCTGGGTGTTTTTTGTTTTAACCCATTTTGTGTTTGAGTTGCCTGTCTCTGCACAAAACTGCTGTAACTTATTTCCTCGTTTAATTTCTGAGCCCTCCTATTCTCCACAGGAAAATATATCCATATAGTGAGCGAGATCTTTAGGGGACTAGTTGGAATTGGGTTGCAGAGGCAAGAGAAGGAAATACAAAAACAAAAATTCTCCCGATTTCCCTTTTTGCTCTCATATGACACTTTTCTTTCCTTTCTTCCTTGCAGCTGCCCCTTGACTCCAACAGTGAGCAAAGCTAGCTCTGGAACTGTGGAAGTCTTCGATGTCTATAGCACAGATGATCTCCAGAGCTTTTTGAAGGTAGAATGATCCACCTTTTTTTCCCCTTTCTGTTCAAGAAACCTCAAATACTGCATTTGTTGAACAGAGAGGAGGTACGGCAAAAGGACTCAGCTATTCGCAGTGTCCTGTGCTCCTGCTCTGCATTCCTGTTTGCTGCCGGTGGTCTGTGCTGTCGGACCACCTCTGACGGACATGCAGCCCCAGTCCCATTCCTTCGGGTGGGGTAATAGGTCTGAGTTGTGGGTCTTCTTCTGGAAGGTGGCGATAGCAGGATGAGGTTGTGTCCATCTCCCGTACTCAGGCTGCGAGCTCGGTAAGACGGGGTCTGTCGCCCTTTCTCTCCATGGGGACCGGAGCTGGTGCTGCTGCCTGCAGCAGGCCTTGCCCGGCGTGCGGCGGAGGCAGCATCCCGGGGCCCAGGCGCATGATGGCAGCATTGGGCAGCCTTTGGAGCAGAGCAGAGAGGAGAAACCAGGGCTGCTGCGAGCTGCTGGGAATCTTTTTATGCTGTGCCTATGCGGTGAGGTGAGATAGGGCCCTTTGCAGAATGTGCTGCAAAAGGAAAGGGAACGCACATGGAAAAACATGATTTAAACTGAAACAAAGCCAGGGATGTTGCTTTGAATTGGCAGAGTGCATCCATCCTCTGTGATAGCACTGTGTGACTGTCCTGACTCCTCGTGGAGGTCCCCCGTGCCCTGCCTGGGCTGGGGACTGGCTGAATGTTGTGTGCACGCAGAGCAGGGAGCGGCAGGCTCTCATCTGCCCTCCCCTGCTCGTGTGGGATCCCCCAGACCTGGGAGAGCAGTGGGGCTGGAGGGTTCAGCACGGGGTGGGAGGGCAGAGGCTGCGGACCCTTGGGGGAACAGGGGCACCCGGTCTGTGCTGCCGGGATTGCTGTGTGCCTACGTCCCTTTGAGGAAGAGCTCGTCATAGTCTGGTGTGAGCGTGAGGAGGCCGAGCAGAGGTAAGCCTGGACTCTTCCCACTTGGTGCTAGAAAACCCTTGTCCAGCTGTACAGTAGGTGTGTGGCAGCTGGAGCTCTGGATGATGGTGAAATGAAAGTTATATAAAATACATTGATATTTAATTGAAACAGCTGGAAGAATCACTTTGTTACTGTAAAGTTTGAATTATTAACAATTTGAGCCATTGCAGCAGTTCATTTAATTGGACCCGGATTCACTGGCCTAACCCTTGGCGTTGCCTGGCTGGTGTAAATTTGATATAACGTAATGTAAAAAGTGCCAATTTCACAGGAAATGAAGCTGGCAAGAAGCAGCAGCTCTTTTATTGTTAAAATGGATTTCCAAGACAAATAATTAAGGCTCTTTTTACTGGGGTGTGGGAAGGAAGGCTGGTTCTCTGGTTACGTGAGGCACTGGGTGTTGAGTGCCCTGCCTTTTGTATGAGCTGATTTTTGGCATCTGAGTTTGAAAATGTGCACTTGTGTTTCAAAATGTTGCTGTGGGCTTCTGATGGCTGAGCCTGCACTTGAGAACTTCCACTGCATTGCTCTGTGGATTAGCCTTATGCTAATTTGTTTAACACTACTCTTTTTGTATGCTTCCCTGGCAAAAACCTTCCTAGAACTGTTGTATGGGCAAAAAAAAAAGCTTTTCAGTTTCTGTTTGTTTGCTTGCTGAACTGGAATAAACACCAGAAGGAAAATTACTTTTTTTTTTTCTTTTTTTTTTCCTTAAATCAAGGTTTGTGTGCTGATACTGGGAGGACTTTGGTGGTAAAAATTCAAGGGATGCCAAAAAAACTAGAAAAGCCAGTCAGCTTAACTGAGAATGTGGAAAAAAAAAAAAGTGTGTTTGCATACATGACTTATTTCCTTTTTAAGCTTGACAAGTAGGCAATTTTTCTAACATTTGTTTCCTTTCCCTTTCTAGGCTAAAACTGCAGAAGGCTGGGAAGTCGTGGGAACGGTCAGCAAGCCTGAGGATGTGGAAAACGTTCCTGTCATCAGTTGCTTGGAATTTCGGTGGAACAAACCCGTTATTATAGTAATAGGTATTTCAATTTACAGAGCTTTGGGCTTGGTGGAAGTGCATGTGTGAGGGAACGATCAGGGTGGTGTTTCACTCCAAAGCTAGTTGCAGGTTTGTTGCATTATGTCACGCTTTGGTCTGGGAAAGAAAAGCTGAGCAAGAAGTACTAGGATGATCTGGCTGCAAATGAAATAGGGACCCAGAAGAAGAGGGGGAGCCGAGAAGCCTCCTAGTAGGAACTGCGAGAGCGAAACCGGTTTGTGTAGATGAACAGGGAGTTCAGTAGCTGCAGAGGGTCTAGGTGGCAGTTTTCAGTGGCAGGACAGGTCTGGGTCAGTGCAGCCACAGCGTCTTGTTTTGCATTGTGTTCTGCGGCACTTTTGATCGTGTCCTAGAGCCCTGAACCTGGATTTTCTGTGTTGGCAAACCGCAAACCTGAGAGAGAGACCCAGCAGGTATGTGTTTGCTCTTGCTGTGCTGAAGCTGTAACAGTGAGCTGCGCCATGTCTTTGCTCTCTCATGTTTCCTCTTAAAAAACCAGGAATATATCTCTGTGCCCAGGTCTGGCAAGAAGCATGAGGAGCTGTTGCTGGGGTCGATCTGAACACAAAGTTGGGCTTTGTGGCATGGAGACCACCACGGAGACCAGTCAGTGGCTGCGTTTGTACGCCTAGAAGGCAGGAGCTGTTGGCTGCTGCGGTGTCAGCAGGAGGAGGAGGTGTAACCTCCTCCCTGACAGACCTGTGCGCTGTTTGAGCAATGGGTGCCACTTTCCTGAGCGCCTAAACTGGGCGACTCCTCCAGGGCCCTCTGTTTCTGCCCTCTCTTTGTGTAGAGGATACTGGCAAAGGATGGTGTCTTTTGTAGGCAGAGTTTGGGGCTGTGCAGGCTCCCAGAAGGTGAAGAGAAGGGGAGTAACGGCCTTGTGGCGGCTGGAGAAAAAAAATTCACCCAGGGGTGCTGCTCTAGGGACCCTTGTGTGGCCGTGCTGTAGCCCCCCACTTTGGGTCACCTGGCACAAGAGCTGGTTTGAGCTTTTACACTGGTAAGTAGGATCATGCTGGTGATGAGCCATCAAGGGGCTGTAATCCTGCCCCGTGCTGCGGTTTTCTTGGCTCAGAAAACATTCCTTTAATTAAAATGTTTATTGAACTCCTAGAAATACTGACAAGACAACGCTGCAAATCTGGCGTCTCTACAAGATGTGTGGAGCTATATTATAAAGGGAGTAGGGAGGCTGGCAGTGCTGCTGATGGACCACAGAGAAATGCATCCCAGAAACGACGACAACACCAGGAGAAAGGAAGGGGGTGAAAGTGGCAGTGGTGTCGTTACCTTGAATTATGAGAGATTTCTCCAGGAAAAAGTCCAAATATCCTTTTGTCAGGGGAGATTGGAGGCTGATTGGTAGATGCATGAGGAGAGCTCCCGGACCTTGCAGCAGTAATGATTTCAACTCTCTGCTGAGCACTAACTCTTCACTGAAAAGAAAATTGAACATTACAGTTGTCTGATGCTGAGGTTGTTTGAAGAAATGTCCTAGATCTGAATATGTAGCGTACCCGCAGCTGCAGAGAGCAGCAGAGATAATTTAGCACGGTAGTGAGCTTCCTAGCATTGCGAAGATTGTCTTGTAAGTTAAGCATTTGCAGACTTGAATTCACCCTCCTGGCATCCTCGCTGGCTTGGCAGAGAGTGATTTGGACAGTCCAGCTTAATGTTGTCTGCGCCGCAGTCATTGCCGAAGGTGACAGGCAGGCTGGCTGCCTTGAAGACTGGGAGCCTTGTGCAAACAGGAACAGATTGGGAGCACTCAGATGTCTGAGCAAGAAGAGTTTCTGGGTAGTTTGTTCTTCTTAAACCTTCAGTCTTTAGCTTGGGGTTTAAGACTGTTCATGGAATTGGTTTTAGTGAGGTGCTCATTTTGCATATTTCTCTGAAGTGCCAGCACGGCTGCTTCTGCCTGGATTTGAACTTCCTGTGCTGGAAACTGCAGTTGTTGCAGTGGTGTGAATTGTAAATGGGGCAGGAAACCCGTTTTATCATTTCAGCCAGGCTCTAACTCTGGTCTTTGAGGCCTGTCAGTGACAAAGCTAAGAGATGGAAGTCAAAGATCTGAAGTGGGAAGTGTTTTGTTCACTAGTATAAACTAGAATTTAATCTGATTCAGTCAATACTCCCTCCCTCGTGTCACACTGTACAAGTCTTTTTGCCCTGAATTTATGGTTCCTAATTATTTTAAGCAGCTAGAGCCATAAAAAGCTTTGTAAAAGCTGGAAGCAAAATTGCTGCCTTTATTAGGAATCGTAAGACCCTTATCAGAGAGAGGCGAGCATTGCTCCAGGAGCTGTCACACCTCTGGCGATAGCTGCTGTCCCAGTTGGAGAGTCCCACGAGAGTGTGGTTTGAGAGGCTCAGGAGACAAATATGGCTGTAAGTTGTAAAACTTTTCTGTGTTGAATCAGGAAAAAGTAGGATAATACATATTTTATTTTTTTCTTGAAGCATCCCTGGAGAGCCACAGTCTAGTGATGAAGAGACAGGCCGTGCCGTGGGAGGCCTGGCTCTGATGCCTTGTGTTGCCCAGGCTTCCTGTGTGACCTTGGATAACTCACCCAGCTCTTGTCTGCACTTCTGGCTTAAAGAAAGAAGGAAAAAAATAATGGTTAGGATGGGATTTTGGTTTTCTGAAGGTTCATTTACCCTAGCCAAAGGATGCTTTTGCCAGTGTGGCTTATTTCATGTGGGAAGGTGATGCATTACCCAAAGCATTCTTTTGCTTTCACAGAATGCATCTTGCCAGTTAGACCAGGCCAGCAAAACATGAGACTGGGCCTCAGCTTCCAGTCTGTGAAATGGGAATAACAGCAGTCTCCTGCCCTGTGTGGTCGGAGGGGTGTCGCACAGATCAGTACACGGGGACGGGGCACGGGACCTGCTGGGGAGGTGCTGTAAGTAGGCAATGGGGGAAGAATTTTGTGGCAACTCAGCCCAGCAAAGAGCTCTTTTACCTTGTGGAGTGAGTCTTCAGTGGCATAGACAGTGCCTGAAGCATACGTGTATGCTGTTAAAACTTCAGGTAAGTGTAAATGTAGGTGAGCTGAGCGGGGCCTTGGTGACAGCACCGGTCACGCAGGCGGAGGCGCAGAAGCCCTTGGTAGGCAGCGTGTGCCCCGGCAGTGCCGTCCCAGGACGAGTCTGGGGTTCAGCTGCGATCGGGGTATGGCTGTTGAAGGGGAACGTTTGGCTTCCAGCATGCTGAGCCTGTTTTGTCAGAGGGTGAGCACATCTTTGAAATGAGCTGGGTATTTTTGCAGCCGTGTAGCTGTCTCTGTAGCTCTAAATAACGAATGTGGAAGAATTCTTTCGGGAGCTGAGCGGGCTGGGAGGTCTGTGGTCTTCTGCATTTTCACTTGTCTGCACGCAGGATTGCTTAAAGCCTCTCCCTTTCCATTTCCCTTTGTGACAGTGTGAGTCAAACAACTACTAATGACCTGGGATAGATTTCAACTCTGTTTCACTAGTGTATCAGCCCAAACATATCAGGGCTGTTGGATGGTTTAACAACTAATCAATTGAAGCCTCTGGTTAAACTGTCTGCATTCACAAGTTGCGCCCAGCTGGTGGTACTGTGTGCTGAAAAGGCTGAACCCGTCACTATCAATAGGGATGTGGGATTTGCTGGACTAGATCAGGCCTGTGGCCTCTTCTCTGCCTTGTCCCTCTGGCAGCCACTCGCGTACGCGGGCAGCCGTCTGCTGGCACGGTGGCTGTTTGTGCGGGGGATCTTTGCACTCGGGCTACGAGGCTCTGCGCTGTACGCTGTGCGTGCAGGCATGTTGCACAGGTATTCCTCAAAAACGCTTCAGATACCGGAGAACGGATCTGGGAAGGCTGGAGCGGGCCAGGAAGGGAAGGCAGGTAAGGTGCCCATCTCGCCTCTGGTAGTTCTTGGCTGTTACTGCGTGGGAGCTGATGAGGTTGCTGGTGAGCTTAGGGGCAGGGTGTAGTTGTGACAGAGCATTAGCAAGAACTGTACTCGGGAGGGGGGAAAGGGATGTGGCAGTGCCTGTGAGCTGACCTGAGCTGTGTCTTTGTTCTGCAGGTAATGAAGGTGACGGAATTTCCCTAGAGACACAGCTCTTGTGCCAGCGGATGCTGGCCATACCCCCTGGCAGAGCGCTTCACCCCGGGATCGAGTCGCTGAACGTCTCTGTTGCTACTGGTAAAAACAGTTCTGATGCACAAAGGCATCATAGTCCAAATTTCTGTATTTGAAAATCAAACAAACATCCAGGCGTGCAGAATGATTTTCTTGTGGTTTAAAAAAAGATATTTTTTTCAAAATTTATTTTTACTTTCCTACAGGTATTGTCCTGCACTCCATCTGCAGCCAAAAGCTGAGGCACAGTGATTGAATTTTTTTTTTTATTTGGTGGGGGAAGCTGCTCAGCGTTTCATGGCTGTGCTCTGTTGGTGTGGATATGGAAGTGCTCTTTCCAGGGTCTTCACCATCGCTGCAAGTTACAGGGGGAGCCCCACTGACCTGAGCTGCATCTTGGCGGACGCACGGTACCACCAGAACCCTGGTTTAACGCTGAACTCGGGCTCCTTCGTACACTGGGTAACACCTCCCACCGCCACCTCGGAGGAGCGGCTGTAAGGAAGGGAGACCAAGCTAGGTTTTAAAAGCAGACAGCCAAATCCTTCAGTTCTTGCAGTAAAATACCTGGCGATGGCTGCCAGCTTTGTGCTTGTTGCACGGGGGACTTTGTGGAGAGAATTTGGGCTGTAGGTGAGAGACGGTGCTTGGCTGGTGCAGCCACTGAGAGCAGCCGTGCCCCGTGCCCGAGCCCACCGCCCCCTTAGCAGCTGAGAGGGTGCTGGTGAGAACCAGGTATGATTTGGGACTATTCCATAGCAATTTCTTCCTGACGAGGCAGTGTCTCTGTTACACGTTGCTGCTTGAACGTCTGAAGACACACCGTGTTGTATTTGGTTGTAAACCAGTTCTGCAGCCCTGCCAAAGGGTGGAGATGAGCTGTGAGAAAACAGCTGTAGTGGGGAAAAATGCAGCCCATTGAAATAAAGCCTCTGTAAAGACTGGTTGTAGACTCAAATCAATCCTTTTTGTGTCATGTATAAATCCAGCGTGTCATTAGTGGAACGGGGCGCTTCTGTCAGGTGGGAAGGGGAATCGGGAGATTGTTGTCTTCGTCCAGGGAAGTTTCCTTTCGGTGGTGGTCCTGATCCTACTGGATGCTGAGCTGCCCCACACCGCTGTCCCTGCTGATGGCATGGGAGGGGGTGAGGGTGGCTTCATTTGCAAATATCCTGGTTGAAAACCAGGCTGGCTAAATTATTGAGAACCAAATGAATGTTATCGCTTAGCACCTTAATTATTTTATTTAGCTACTGTGGCCCTTTGCATAGGATTCCTCATTAACACTTAATTTACAGTGCCCTTTAGGGATAATTTCAAACAATTCAGCTTAGTCTCCCCCCTCCCCCCTGTCCAAATGAACAAGTAAATCACTCAGAGTGACTAATTAGGACTTTCCTTTGAGCTAAATGAAGTCTGTAAACCCGTCTGTGGATGTGGAGGTTTTTCACGTGTCCCTGGGAGGACCTGGCGGGTGGGTGCTGCGGAGGTGGGTGCCTGTGGGGCTGGGGACACCCCAGGTGCCCGGGATGGGGAACGGGACATGGAGCTCTGCGGCTGCAGCGGCCACGGGGACTTTGCCCAGCCTGCGAGGGAAGGGCGGACGTGGTGGCCGGCGCTGGGCTTTCGCACGGCCGATTGCCCAGTTGGGGCCTTCTTTCCCTCCCCTGCTCGGAGACCTCTGTGCAGTGGCCACGGAGGCGTCGCAGTGGCCACGGAGGCATTGTGGTGGCCACAGAGGTGTCTCAGGGCCACGGCTGGGAGTCTCACGAGAAGGTTTGTGCCCTCCTGGCTTGCAGGTGGGATCCTGCTCAGCTTTGCAGTTAAAACTTCTGCTTTTCAAAGGTGTTGAGTGCTCACTTGTGTGTCTGCAGCCGTGCTGGAGAAGGTGCCTGGCGCTGTGGCGTGTATCCTGTGTCTGCACTTTCGCCCTCTCCTGTGGGAAAGGACAAAACCCAAATCCCCCCAAAGGCATTTAGCTGTAGCGTGAGCGGGGCTTTGCTGCCCGGGTCTGAAGGCGAGCCGCTCACCGAGTAACAGTGAACCGGTGCATGGCTGAGGCGACAGCGCTCGGGCGGGTGTGTGGCACTTGCGTTTTGCGAGCTTGAATGTGTCTCTTATTTTGACGCTGCAGTAAAAAGGCTGGGGCAGGGGGCTGCAGGCCACCCCGCGCGGCTCGGGCAGCCGGGGGTGCCCCACCAGAGGGTGCCCGTGGCTCAGATTTGCTCATTTTTCGCAGGAAAGATTCAGCGCTTGGTGCTAACTGAACCCTTCCTTCCCAGCAGCAGGGATGAGGATAAAGCCGTTTCTTTATTCTTGACCTATGGGTAAGTATATATATTTTTCTGATTTCATAGGAACTGCAGTTTCTCCTTTTTTCTTTTTTTATTTATTTGAGCAGTACTTTAATAGAGGAGGCACTTCACTGGCTTTGCCTGTGTTTGGGAAAGCCGGGCGCCGTCAGATTGTGCTTAGCCATGCCGGCTCACCCCCTGTAACGAGGAGGCGGGTGAGTAATGATGGAGCAGGTACTTTACTTCTGGAAGGCTCCCAAAAAGCTTTGAAACCTCAGTGCCCGCAGCAGCTCTGCCTACGGGGTGAGTGGGGTAGATCGAAGTTCCTGCAGTTGCTTGTCCGTCAGTCCAGTAGCCATCGCGACTCCCCTGTGAATTTCCCTGGGCAGCCGCTGTATCCACGGAGCACCTTGATTTGGTGTTGGAGTATCAGAGAAGGCTTATTGGGAGTTGCACGAGGCTTGAATTTTAAGAGGCAGGAATTTGAGCGCGTAACTAGGGCTGCTTGCTCCGACTGTTTCAATTGAGAGCTGCAAGACGGACTTTTCTGAGTGCAGCAAATCCCACTCTGGACGGCTCCGCTGTTTGCATTTAGCCCCTTTCCCTCGGTGACAAGTTTTGGCCCTGCTTTGTTTCACTGGGGTGCCCCTCTGCCATCGCCCAGCCAGCTTTTGGAGATATCTGCTGCGGCCGATGCTTCCTCCTTCTGCCCCAGCTCCATCCTGCTCCGGGCTGAGACCCGCAAGGAGCACGGGGAGCTTTGGAGCTTCTCCTCGCAACTTTGGAGACGGAGCTTTGTGCTGTGTGATTTGCTCCTGATCTAATAAATGCGATCCATTAATTGGATCATTGCCCACTTCTCCAGTTAATTTCCTGGATATTTTTAAATGTTAAAATGTAGTTTTTATAGCCTTTCATTATTTTTAGCCTTAAGCTTGACTATAATCGTCCCTGTAATGTAACTGTAAGAAACTCCCAGCTTTATATCATAAAGGAGGACATTAATTGTCATTTTTTGTGTACATCAGCAAGATCAAAACATGCTTCCTGATTACTTCTGTTTGTACATACAGTCTCTTTGATATTTAGATATGAACAAAGTGTGTGTGTGTGTAATTTGAAAGTCAATTCTTCCCTCCCTGCTGCTTGTCATGGATTCCTTTCAGAGGCTTATTTACCAAATTGATTTTAAAATTTAGTAATTGCCCTTCCAAAATGATTTCTCAATAATCAAAGTGTCTCTAAGCACAGCGACAAAATATTTGTCCTCCTTGGTTCAGAAGATGCACTCCGCGCCTCGGCCTTTTTTATCCTCAGGCGAGGGCGAACACAAATCTTTTCATCCCCCAAAACGAACCCCAGGGAGAAGCGGCTGCGAGAGAAGCTCAGCTCATGCCCCAGATTTCGCTTTTGTGCGCAGATTATATCAACATGACCGAAAAAAAGCCCGTTCCATCAAATCCATCACTGGGTCCTGATGAGGTTTGCCGAGGCTGGAAGGGCTTTGGGACAGAGAACAGCTTCTTTGTCTTTGCAAAGCTCGAGGTGGTACCCCGGCTGAAGGGAAGAACACGGGGTGCTGCCGGGCTGGGGCAGGAGCGGCGGGTGCTGGAAACGTCGCCCAAGGGGCACCGTCCTCACCGGCAGCGGGGAATCCTCCGTCGCTCCGCAGCCCTTATCCGAGTTTGTAAATGTAATCAACCTTGAGGTCTTGTTACTTCCACAGGTGCAATTAACATTACCATCTGCTAATCCGTGATTAACGATGTTTACAAATATGCTACAACATGTTAAAATGTGCCGGCACTCTTTTTTTTTCCCTTTCCACACCCCCCTCCCCGTTCCGGCGCGGGAGCTGTGCCGCTGGCAGCGGCGCGGGAGGGATTTCCCGGCGGAGGGCTCCCCGTACCCCACCGTTAATTCACGCCGTTAATTCACAGACATTTTGTTTTCATTATTTAAAAGTGCTGTTAAACTCCAAACCAGCTGTAGGAATGACAAGTTCAAATCAGAAGGTCAGTGCTGCTAAATGGGATTTAATTGCACGGGGGTTGAGGTACAAACTGATGAATCTGAATAATAAAACTTTGTGGGGAGCGACATATGGTGCAGTTTAAAGTAAATTTTTATTGATCATCCCACAACTGGTGTGTTAATGGGATGGCAGTCTTTGCTTTGGGTTTGATATTGATGTAGAGTTTTAATAATGTCACACAGGAATATTGTGGAGGGGTTTATAATTCAAAAAAAAAAAAGTGTTTTCTATTAGCTGTCGTCGTCTTCTTAACACAGAGAGGAATACATTATGTCGCTACTGTATGTCCTCCAGATCTAGGTTACATGTAATTGCTCGGTAATTGGTAGAACCATATAAAAGCCCTGGTATTTGCCAGTAAACCCTCCTAAGTTACCATGAAATTGAAGTGTGATATTTATTCTCTACAAAACTTGCTACCCAAATATCGCGTACGATCAGGTTGGGTCACTGCAGAGGCGTTTCTGCAGAGGCTGTGCCGTGCGTAACGCCGGCACGGCTCGGATTTTGCACCGGTATCGTCCGAACGGCTGCGGGGGTTCTGACTGGGAGGTTAAGGGGTTGTTTTGCTTCAAGGGAAGATGCTTTAACCTCCCTTGGGCTTCAGTCTCAGGATTATTACAGTTATTTCAAGGCTCAACTCAAAATGATGGAGGTTCGGAGGTAGCTGAAGAAGTCCTCGTGTTTTCAGTGGGACTGGGAATAGTAATTACGCTCACGATGGTTTTTGAAGCCTCTGGAGATGAAGTGTTTGTCGGTACACTGGGGGTACATCCTTGGGTCGCCTGTATTTTAGCCTCTTGTTAGTAGGATGTCCAAAACGGTTCCCATCTTGGCAATTTCCATGATTTAACCACGACTCTGGTTTAGAGGCCTCCAGCTCCGCAGGCACATGTGGGCTCACGTGCAAGGAGCCTCCGCTCGGGGCTTTTTCACTCCGACGGAGTTATTTGCTCCCTCCTGAGAAATGGCTGGGTGGATTCAGTGATCCCCGCCTGCCGCATGGCTTTAAATATGAGCAGAAGTAATTGCCTCGCTTATGATCAATAGTTTTATATACTTTAAAAATGTAACAATACGCTGTGAATTGATGCAAAGTTAAACCTGCCAATTTTTTTTTTCTCGCTGGCCTGTTTTAGAAGCTGCGGACTCAGCAGTGTTTCTCCCGCGCTTGGGAAGCGATAGCTCAGCTGTTTTCTCTGAAGACCCGAACATCACATCCTGCGCGTCCCACGGATCTGGCCCCGACTCTGCCGGGTCCCCTTTCACGTCCGCTTGCAGGGACGGAAGCTGTAGTGCCTGCGGTGGGGTATAAATGTCCTTTCTTAACATTTTTAAAGCTGCCTTTGAAAGGTTCGTACAGCAGACGGAAAGCCTGCCCGCCCCTGCGGGCTCGGGGTCCTGGCGAGGTGTTACCGAAATGTCCGAGCACCAAACTGCCCGCGGGAAAGCGCAGCCCCGTGGAGCAGCTCGGGGCGACCAGCGCTGCCGAGGGCTCAGAGGGCCTTGGGTCGAAACCTCCATGCCTGCGTAAATCACTAGCACTATTCCAATGTTTAATTAATTACGGGAGCAATCGCTGCCTGCTTCTCCTGCAGAAGGCAACGAACAGTCAAATGATGCTTTCCCTCCTCTTCTCTTTCCGTCGCCCAAAACTGCTTTTCCCATTTTGAAAGCTCTTGCTGCAGATGTGCCTTTTCCTTCGTACTTCCGAGCCTCCGCCGGCTCGGGGTGCTGTACGCTGACACCCCCGTGTGCGGACGTGGCTGGGGACACCGGCACGGCCCCGGCCCTGCAGCGACCCCCCGCTGCCACCTCACCTGCAGGTGTGGGTGCTGCAGGACAGGTCCCCTTTCCCGCGGGTGAGGGGTATCGGCGTGGGGCTGGGGCGGGTGCGGGAGGGAAAGGAGGGGGGAGCTGGAGGTGGGGACGGCAGTGAGGGGGTCCCGGGGTGAGGAGAAGCAGCGGATGGTGGAGCGATGCTGCAGGCGGTGCAGGATGGAGGTTGTCCCACCAGTGCTGCAGCCAAGTGTCCTTGTGCGCGCTTATATCGAGGTATGGGATAGTATCATGCATTAAATATATGTGATACAGAGTTACGGCAAGGAGAGTTATCCCTCTTCCATTTGGGATCGCTCCTGGCACACGAGCTCATCCCGTGAGCGGCAGCTGGGGGGAATCGGGTGGTTTTGCAGCCCCGGACCAAGCTGCTTGCACCACCCCGTCCCTGTCCCGCTGAGGATGGAGCAACTCCATGCCATAAAACCCTCTCGAGCCGAGCCCGGGTGAACCCCCCGCTCCCCAGCGGCGCCGCGGGGGAGTCGGCAAGCGGGGGAAGAGTTACAAGCGAGGGGGATGCAAGAGCAATGCGCGAGGGTTGGCCTTACCCGGCAGAATAAATGAGGTGGTGGTGTCTGGCGGCACCTTCGCAGCTTTGCCAGCCCTCATTAGCACCTTCCAGCAAAGCGGAGCTTATTCAAACTATGTCACAAGTCTTTTGCTGGAGATTGCATCTGTGCCTAATATGCATTTTTGTATAAACAAGGGTACTAAATGGCCTTTCAGTTCCCTCTGTAATGTCTTTTTTAATGGAAGGTCCTGAATTAAGAACATATATATATGACTCTAAGAATTTTCTAAGTGATATTGAAAACCTATTGTAAAGTAGGATTTCTTCTTGCAAAATTATTTTAATGAGGTTCCAGTTTATTTTCTGGCTATATTTTACTTACTTAATCCTCCAGAGAGGCTTTTCAGAGGCAGCATCTCATTTTCAATGCAACTGTTCTTAACATTAGAGAAAACTACCTTTCTGAAATGCATGAAGGGAAAAAAAAAAAAGAACCAGAGGAAGATGTACGAGATAAGAATAAACTTGAAAAGCTTTGAGGTGGTTTATGGCTTTTCTTGAAAGAATAACAGTTCATGTATTTTTGTTATGGTGTGGTTTAATGATGCTTGCAGAAAAAAGATAAGGTAGAAATGGAAATATAAAATTAAACCAGCAAAGTGAATGTGATTATTTTAGTTACTAGTATTACCTGGGGAAAACGCTCTTGGGGTTTTTTATCTAGACTAAATATTTGCTTTTCTAAAAGGGAAGGCCCTCCGCAGCTCCCAGCACGAGGGTGGGAAGTGAAATTTTCCCGTGGCCCAGCAGCCGTGGCAGGACGGAGGCGTCTTTGCTGGAGCCCCGACCCCGCAGCGGGTCCCTCACAGCCCGACGCGGGTCGTCCCGGGGGCGCGCTTTGCGCGGGGCCGTTCTTGGCAGGGTTGTGCTGGGTGCCGCGATGGGGAGATGACCCCGAGTGGGGCTTCGCAGCCTCACCGCAGCGTCTGCGCCGCTGCGTCACCGCGGGCACCCCGAGCGGCTGGGGGGAGCGAGGGGGAGACCCGGTGGGACCCTGGGTCCCAGCAGCTGTGTGTGATGGGCTTCGAGCCTGTTCTGGAGGACTTCGCTTCGCCAGGATCTGGGCACAGCTAATCCCGAGGGCGGCATGGTCTCATCCCATCCGTCCCATCCCATGGCATCCCACCTGTGCCATGCCACGCCATGCCAGCCCGTCCGTCCCCTCTCATTTCACCCCACCCATCCCCATCCCCGGCTGTGGGTGCAGACCTGGGGAACCCCTGTGACAAAGAGCTCAAAGGCTGTAATATCGCCCCGATCCAAGACCTCTTTCCTTCCCGGAGCACCTCTGCAGGTTTCCAAGCCGAGCTGGCGTGGGATCATGCTGGCCATGCAGTTTGATAGGGACTCAACAGGATCAGCCAAATCTCAAGTCAATTCGGGCGCAAGAGACGCGACCCAGGCTGAGCGCAGCGCCCGAGCATCCCGCTCCAGCCGCCATCGGGTGAGCCCAGCCGCCGGGTCGCGAGAGGTAAACTCGCCGATGAATTAAGCCTGACATGTGGCCTTGAGCTTCACTGGGTAGTTAATTTTTCAATTTATTTCATGGATCTGGAATAGCAAAGAGTTTGTTTATAATTAAAGTACTCGAAGATTTATACTTTAATTCAAATAGCTGAAAAGAAGCAGTTTCTGTGTAGGTTTCTTCACTATCAGAATCTAAACCAGATTATTATGTAAACTTTTTCGATCCTAAATTCATTATAATATTCAATTTCAGGAAATGCTCTTGACCATCTGCTGCTGCTCTAAGAAATGAGTCTTGGAGATTGTTTACTACCAGAAATATTGTCGGTATTTAGGGTAGATCACAGTGGAGTGTAAGGGCAATGTACTGATTTCAGAGTCTGGCTATATAAACCGGTAGTGCTGATGGCACGAACCGAGCGAGTCGGAAAGTGCATCCACAACAGTGGCAGCTTCTGCTCTGCCAGTGTCCCGGCTCGTCCCGGCTCGCAGCGCCAGAGCCACCCTCCCTTCCCCGTCCACAGCGCTGTCCTGTCTATGAGCGGAGTGCACCGGTCCTTCTCTGTCTCCTACGGAGGCAGTATGGATTAATTCCTGGTCTTAATAATTATTAAGTGGTTTGAGATCCCTGGGATGAAAAGTACCATGAAAGTATCATTTGCTGTTTACTATAACTTCTAAACTTGCCTGGAGAAGTCAGGTGCTGATCCATAGGGAGCTTTTGCTCTTGATGATTAGAGCAAGAGGGGGTGAAAAGAGGGGGGGAAGCCCTTGTCACCCGCATGTGCGCAGGACTGGGAGCCCAGCGCTACCACCGAGCCATGCTGAACTTCAATCTATTTCTGCCACTGTGTTTTACTACCAAAGCTTGTATGTCACGAGCAGTGCCAGGCGCAACGGATGAAGCCCAAGAGCAGTGATACGGACGTGCTGCAGGATGGGCTCACGTCCCGAGATGCTGCTCCTCCCCGGCTCCCAGCACTTGCTTTTGCTGCCATTATTCATCCTCTGCAAGACACTAGGAGATGTTGCTACCCCCTGCTTGCTCCTACACCTTTGGGTTTGGCTTTGTATGGAGCAGTAATGTATTAAATGTGGTTTCTCTTCCTTCCACTGCAGCCTCACTCAACAAGTGCAGCACCCACGGGGCCGGCGGCTGTGCCTATCGATCGGGGCTGGGGCCGTGCCTGCCCTTCCCGGCGACTGCACCGAGTATCGATGGATCGAAGCGGCAAGCGGGGCCGAGGCTGGGAAGCAACGGCTGCTGGCGGGGAGCGGGAGGGGGCCGTGGCCGGGGTGTCCCCAGGGCTCGTGCTCCCACTGGACCGGCAGCCAAGCATCACCCAAGCATCCTCCCAGCACGGAGGATGCATCTGCCCCGCCTCGCCGCGGGGCTGGGCTGGGGACGATGCTGCGCGGAGAATATCCATTATATTGAATTATGTACACTGTTTGGAAAGAGGAACTGTTAACGTAGTGGAATAGACTTCAGAAAGGCACTTGTGTCCTGGATGCGTAGCGTCAGAGTGCCTGCGTGCAGGGGGGTGCCTACGCATGATAGTAGTAAGCCTGTTGTATAGCTCTAGCAGTTTCTATAGGAGCGTACGCAAAGGGCTTGCAGCACTACTCCCGGTGCCGCACTGCGCCGGCCAGCGTAGTAACTTCAGAGCATTGCCTGAAGTTGGGTTTTTTTGGCAAAGCCGCCTGCAAGACAAGGGTGTCTGTACTATCAGCAGTGTGTAGGAAGGTGGGTAATACTAGTGTGGGTCTACAGGACAGGGATTGTTCAGCAGCCCTTGGATAAATATCAGAGTATAGAGTATGATGGAGCGGTTTTTTTGTTCCTCTTGTTCTTCTTTCATATACAAACTATGAAACCAGTGTTAGTTTATTTGGAGCCCTTCCCAGGCTTCAGTATTCAAACCCCCGCGATCACTAATCGCCTTATTTCCCCTCCTTCAGGGAAATTTTAACTCTCGTCCTCCGCCGCTGAGTAGATCTTTAAGCCAGTAATAATGTGAGACAGAGGGAAATCAACGGCCTTGTCCTGCCCCTTCCCTGGCTGAAAACCACTGAAGAATTGAAGTAAAGAATTAAAAAGGTATAAATTTGCATTCAAATTATTTCCTGCTGATGAGGAGTTTGTTTTTAATGGGGTGTACACACCTCGTGCCTTCACCCTTCCCTTTCTACCCCCCCAAGACCCCAGCAGCTCCTGTGTTTGCGGGGTTGGCCGCAGGGACCCCGTGATACTGGGACACATCCGCCCGCCCAAATCCCTGGAATGGCGTGGGACAGGATCTCCGCAGCCAACAGCCGCTCCGGTGGCTTGTTCCCCCTTGAACATCGCAATCCCCCGCGGTGACGGCCGCGGAGGGGATGGGGAGGGCAGGTGGCCTTGCTCCGCCGGCCGGGGGTGCTGCGGTGGCACCGTGCGGGTGCTGCGCTGGGGTGTACGTCGGGGGGATAGAGGGGCCGGGGCTGCGGTGGCCTTTGTCTGCCCATGCCAAACAGATGTGAACAAACCCGAGTTCGATTTCCAAGACTGCCTGGGGAATATTGCTAACTAATTATAGAAAACAGAAGATGCACTCCCCTCCTCTTGCATTTTTTGATAAACATTGTCTCCTCTCAACAGCTGAGTATTTAATTAGTGTTGATTGTTGTTCGCGTGTTCAATAACCACTCATCAGGAGGGGGGTGTCCGCTGGGGCAGCGTGGCCTGGAGCACCGAGGAGCGGAGGGTGTTCATAATTAAGGATGCAATTTATTTGAGTAAGTCATGTGCACAGCGCCCTGTGTTTTAGGTTAATTTTCAAGGTTAAAGGGTAAAAAAAAAAATAACCCCCAGCTTCAGAGGATGAGGAGCGACGGTTGGTAACTCAAGACTGAAAGCCGTGCAGGGGGTGTATATATATTTTTATATATGTGTGTGTACACATGCACACACATAATGCATCCAAGCCTCCGCGTGTGTGTACGTATGTGGCTGGACATGCTCCCTCCGGAGCCCTCCAGGCTCCTCAGCGGTTCCCATCCTCTTTCCCTACAGATCGCGCCTGTTTCCCAAGTTTTGGCTGGAAAACGCTGCTGCGTGGAGTTGGACTCTCCAGCTGCGGAAAGGTTCCTTAGGAAGCAGGTTTAATAACAAAAAGAAAGCAGCTTTTTCTCGGTGCTGCTGGGCGTGGGGAGGGCTGAGGTTCACCGTCCGTCCGGGTTTACCCAACCGCGCCGTGGCGCGTGGGAGGTGTGTTTATCAGCCTCACGTTTGCCCGTGTTTGCCCAAGGAATAGCGATGCGCACCGCGTGCAGCCTGCGCCACGGCGGCAGGATTTGGCTTTGCTTTCCAAGCACCATATGGATTGCTTCTGTTTCGAGGAGGAGAACTAAAACCTCGAACAGAAACACCTGCCGGTTTAAAGGCGGGTACCGATGCTGTCTGAAGATGCGGAATGAGTTGGCACAAGCGGTCTCTTTTCTCCTTTCCCAGCGACCACACGCCCGTGTCGGGCTCGTGCTGATGTCCGGAGCAGGACGGTGAAGGTTTGGGGGGGGGTGTAGGAGCATCCCTGCCACGGGGGGACACGGGCGTCCCTTCACACGGTTTTTGGGACATGGCTGTTGTTGTGTGTGCCCCTCCGTGCAGGGCAGGACTTGTCTGGGTCCCCCGTGGCGCCGGGAGGGCTGGCACCGGACAGGCGCTGGGCACAGCCCTGTTCCCCGCACGGCCCCTTTCCCGCTGACAGGCCGGTTTGCGTGCGCGGGTAGGGGGAGCAGCGGCTAAAATAGTAAATAAGCAAATGCCCGTCTCCTCCCTGCATGGTTTCCCCTTTATTTATTTACGTGTTTATTTTGCTGTGCCTCCTGACAGCGGTGATGGAGCTGTCATGCTTTGGTGGCCACCGGCTCGTGATCCTGCACCTGTTCTCCGCGCTTTAATCTCTCCGCTCCGCTCATATAGAGGGTTTATACATAACCCCCAGCCAAACAAAACATGAAGAAAAATCAAATCTAATTACATGCCATTGATTTCTTTCCAAATTTGCTTCTAATACACTTTTTGACTACTCCTTGATTTTTTTTTTTTATTTTTTTTTCCCACTTTTCCTTTCTTCTCTCCTTCCCCCATCCGCTCACGCAGCAGCAGCCTCCTCCCGGGGAAGCGAGCGGCTGCAGTCCCTGCGCTGGACACGCCGAGCCCCGGAGCAGTTAGGAAATGCATAGCCTGGCGTAGTTTTTTGCTCTTAATAGGCCGTAGGGATGATCTGTGTGCTGAGCCTCTTCCTAAGGGACAGGTAGGACCGTACAGCTTCCTTCATTGCTTTTCCCCTTCCCCTCCTCTTCTTTTTTTGTAAGCCTGACCTTCATTTTCAGTGCCAGCATTGCTGTGGCAAGGGCTGTGGGCAGAACTGCTGGCCACCAGCATCTCCTCCAGCTCACCGGGTGCTCAGGAGGCAACAGCGGGTGCCCCACGGGCCAAATCCAGCTGCCCCAGCAGGCATGGGGGGGCTGGGGTGGGCGCCGGGGGGGCTTGTGCTGGTCCCAGCCTCTGCCACCGATCACTGTGAGCAGAGGGCTGGCTGTGGAGCAGCTCCCGTGTGCCTGTGCCCGGCGGATGGCCGTGTCCCGGCACGCCGGCATCACTCGGGGGGAGCCCAGCAAGCACGAGACCCCGCGGGATGTGGGAGCTGGCACCGCAGCAGCGCGGGGCAGACCCTGATCCCAGCTCGCCCCATCGTGCCCTTGCCCTGGCGCTCTGTTTGAAGCGTTGGTGCGTTGGGCCGCTGCTTTGGTTTCGTTCCCTTGCAATGGTGGCTCGGCGCAGGTCTGGCCCCGGCCGGGCTGGGAGCTTGGGGTGGGGACATGGCGGGACCCGGGGTACATTGGTTATGGCAGGAGAGGGGCTCCACGCTCATACAGTGCTTTGAATTCTGCGGTGATGGTGGGGAATGGCTCATGACAAGCCATTCCCCAGGTCTCGCTCCCTTCGAGCTGTCACGGCGTGCAGGGAGCCCGGGCTGATACACCCGGTTAGCAAACAGGCGCACAGCCAGACGCAGGGTGCAGGTGGGTGGTGTGGCTGGACGTCCCCAGCCCCGGTGACACCTTGGCTGGGTGGCAGGGGAGGCTGGAGGTACGGAGTCCTGCCGGTGAGCGCTGGGCAGCAGCTGAAGGGTTAAAGGCAGCGGGACGCAGAGGCGCAGGTCACTGGGCAGCAGCTTTGGTTGGAGCTTTCTCTTGTACATCAATATATTGAATATCCGCTAATCTGGATCCGCGGGGACAGGGTGCGACCCGTGCAGAGCAGCAGACGTGTCTTGTCCTAGGGGTGAGGCTGAGCGGGGCTGCCCGTCCCCACGCTGCCCGGGGCAGGTTTGGCAGTGGGATGGAGGGAGGCGAAACAGTCTCCTCATCTTCATCATTTCCCTGGGTATAATCTGACCCACCGTTTGCAAATCGGACTCCTAAAAGTGTTATATCAGCTATGAAAATTAAGAAAAAAAATCCAAAAGAGAGAAAAACCCAAGGATTGCCCCGTCCCTTCCTTCTGTGGGGGTCTGGGCAGGGAGGAGACCCCAAGGCCACATCCTGACCAGTGCCACCTGTGCATGGCCCCAGTGTCACCAGTGCCAGGGGGATGCAGACCTGCCTCTGCGGCGCCCCTGGAAATACCCACTTCCAAGTGAGCGGCCAGATTTATAGCATAAGGAGATGTATTTAGGCCGAAGACAGTTCAGTTGTGTTAATTATGAAAATCTAAAGATAATCTATATTTAATGTCAAATTTTTCTCAAATTTACTAAAGAATGAGGAGAATATATGCACATGATGACATTTAAATGAAGAACAAGGTGCAATTAAACTCCAAAATGTACAGTAGACTAATTGGGAGAGGATGACAAATATAGTTATCATCAGCAACTAATTAGGGACCTGCTTTAGCTTTCCCTGCTTGATTAATCTTGACTAGGTGTTAATAAGTTACGCCGGCCCAGCCGTAAGTTGTGAACAGGCTGTTTGTTTCTCCGTCTGGCGTGGCGGGGAGGTGGTTTATGTCTGCAACCTCGCGGGAGGATGCTCCGTGCTGAAAAGGGATGTCGGTGTTTGTTTTATCGGGGTGGCGGGATCGCGAGCATGCCTGTCGCGCTGCTGGGTGCTGCGGTGGGTGCTGGGTGGGGCTGTGTTTCGGTGATGGAAATGGCCCCACCGTGGCCGCTGGGCTGGGCATGGTCCCCCGGCGAGCTGAGGGTCGGTGCACCGAGGGAGGAGGACGAGCACCCGCACCCGGCCCCGCACGCCGGGAGCGCTGGCTCGGCTCTGTTGACACATCCCTTGTCTCCCAGATTTACACTCTTATCTTTTTGTGTTGAAAGGTAAGAATAATAGTAAAATGTTAATGCCGTACTCTACATATAATACTGTACGTAAACGGATGACATGACATGGGAGACAGATAAATCACCGCTGTGTTCAGACAATAATCTGCAGGAGACAGAATAACACATGAGTTCTCTGAGTGTAGGAATGTCCTCGGGAAAACGGGGTTTTACAGCCCAAACCCTCTATGGTTTTTACTAGTACGTTTATTAGAGTTCAACTTTATGAAATTAGATATATTTTTAAATACGCTGTTCCCTGCTCATAGGGACACTCAGCACTGTAGAAGCCTGGAAATGCTCACAGGTAAATGACTCGCCGCGACTTGATGCCCATTCGGACGCCAAACGCGTTAGCTAGGGCTGTGCTAAAATGGGGAGGAAAATGTGTTTCTGCCCGGAAAACATCTGGGGGCACATCCCTGGCACGGCTTTTCTTGTAGGTTTGCAGTTCTTTGGAGTTCCCTGGGGAAGCTGCAGCCCCGTAAAGCCCTGGCTCCCCCGCGGAAGGCGTCAGGGAAAATTCCCACAGCTGCGGCCGAGCGGGGCCGGGATGGATGTGATGCTACAACCGTCCTACAACCATCTCTGGCTGTAGCTGCGCTAGAAAATACGAAAAGCAGTATCGTGTGCTGGTCCTGCTTGTTCAACGCCATTCCCATGTGGAGAACGTTTGGTGGGTGCCGTGCCATGAGCCCCCGGCACCGAGCGGCTGGTGGGGACGGTGCTGCCGCCCTTAAACACAGCACTTCTGCAGAAAGCACCTCGAAAGGCCCGGGGGGGGTTTCTCCTGCGCGGTCCCCGGTGGGGTGCGGCGAGGAGAGGCCGCTGACAGATCGAAGGCTGTTTTTTCCCGAGAAACAATCCCGAGCGGTGGTGGGAGAGCAAAGCCATTACCGCGGAGGATGAACTTGGCTCAGTCGCCATGGAAACGCTGGCCGGGACCCGGCGCCGCTCGCGTGTGCACAGAGTCCCGTTGACCTCACTTAGAATTATTACCTTTAGCCAAATAAAATAATTTGTGTTAATAAAGAGACCATTTTCTCTCGGCTTCCAAGCGAGCCTTCCCCAGAAGGCAGAGTGACTCCTTAATTACACTTTTACTGCAAGGTGATTAATGTTCAATATGTGATACTCCGTTTAAATAAGTCGCTTATTAACACCTTTAATATGTTTTAATTTTTTTTCCCCTTTTCCCCCCCCTTCCCCCTGCCTCGCGGGCCGGACTGGCAGCGGGAGGGGCTGCGCAGCGCTAGGTGGAGCTCTGATATTAGACATGGGTGCGCGTGGGCACCCACGCGGCACCGCACCTGCCCGGCACCCATGGGTGAGCCCTGGGGCCCTGCAATCTCCCAGAAGGACAAAATGATGGGAAGCGGGCAGGGAAATCCCAAGCGTTGTGGTCCAGCGGCTGCAAAAGTTAACCGGGGAGCACGCCGGGAAACCCGCTTTGCTTTTTCCTGCTGCAAGGCGGTTGTGGGGTGGCGTGTCACGAGCGGGTGAGGGCTCAGCGCGCCCTTGGTGAAGGGCTGCAGCAGCTGTGGGATGCTGGGTGAGAGCTGCCGGGGCCAGGCCGGTCCCCATGGGGTGCAGGACGCAGCCGCACCGGGTTTGGAAACTCCCATCGCGGTCCAGCTCTGCCCATCTCCTCCGTGGCCGCTGGAGACGGCACATCCCTCCATGAGAGACACAGATGGAACAGGGCTGTCCTGAGAAACGCGCTGGAGGATGGCAGAGCACTGAGCAAATGGGGAAACCCCCCTTTTTTGGTCATTCCCCTGTTAGTTATGGAGGGTCTGTTTTGGGGATGGGTGATAGACGCTGCTGCTGCGGTCCCTCCGCCTGCCCAGACCAGCGCCTGAGCAGAGGTGGGTGACAAAAACATCACATGCACTCAACTTTTTACCTTCGGATACTTGGAGGCGGCTGAAGTTCTAACAGCGGCACTGTTGGGATAGGGCCACTCTCCTTCGGGACTGTGGGATGGCGGCCCCGGCACAGGGCGGCTGCGCCGAAGGATGGGCTGGGTGTCCCCGTCGGCTGGGTGCAGACGGGGCCCTCCCTGCGCCCAGCGCCACGCGAAGCACCGCACTGAGCCTGGGAACACTGGTGTGTGTACCGCGTGTTGCGGCTGAGGCCATCGGAACCGCTGCAGCCACGTTCGGTGTAACCGTGTTATTTAGCTGGCCTGGAGAGGTACAACAGGAACCCTAATTATAGTCATTTGCTGTGCCTCTTGGAGCAGTGTATATATGCAAAATATATCTATGTACATACATTAGCTGGGCTTTCAGAAATAGAGGGGATTCTTCTCTTTCTTTCAAACCAGCTGGTTTGAAAACGCGCAGTCTCCTAAAAGAAACGCCTGAGCTGGGAATGGTCCCCAGAAAGGAGAGATGGGGATCATCGTATCTCCAGCTCAGGCCATTTGCTCCTCTCTGCTCAGCTCTCAAGAGAGAAGAGAGCAATTTTGAGGCACCCCCTCCCCTTCCCCATGTCATTTTAAGGATCTTGTTTGCTCCTGCTCATCGTTTGGTTGGGTGCTTGGCTGGTGTTTAAAAAAAGAAAGAAATTTCTGTTACTGTCTGAAATGGATTGTTTCTCATGATTGCAGCTGAATTTCGAAAGTTAAAAAGTAATTTTATTTTATATCGGATTTCTTTTTTTCAGAACTATTTTTATTTCTGCAACAGATGTTTATAAACACGTTATTATTTGTCATATAAAAGAACGTATTGATGGTAGTAGTATATTCCAGATCGTTTTACCTTAACTTGTGTGATTTTACAAGGCGTGCTTTAAACAAATCTCAACATAATTTGCAAAATCCCTGCTTTCCCATGGCCAAGTCTCACGTGTGATAATTTCCTTACAGCGGGGCTGGGGGAAGCGTGAGGACAGCTCTGGACAGGAGCACGTCCCGGGCCAGGCACTCCAGGGCACCCACAGCCACCCCGCAGCCTCGTCCCTGCTGCAAACCAGCACGTCTGCTTCAGTTCCCAAACTGGGAACTCACTTAAATGAATAAATAAAATAAAAATCTGGCATTGTCATAGGGATTGGAAGTAACGTCGGTGGTTTGTCCCTTTGCAGCCCTGTGTGCAGACAGAGAAGGCGGCAGGGAACGCCGGCAGACACGGATGCAAGCAGGGAGCGAGGCTGTTCCGCCAAAACATCCCCTGCGCTGGAGGGAGAGGGCGAGGGGGTTTGGCTGCGCGGGGGACGCTGCGCGGGATGATCCGAGGGGTGCTGCCAGCGATGCCGGCGGTGCCAGGCCAGCGCTGCTCCCCTCCGCTGCAGGTGCAGGTTTGCTACTGAAGGGTTATTCCCTTCTCCTGCACTGGTGTGCGTCGGGACAGGGTGCACCGCACAGGCTGATGTCGTTGTCCCCAGCGGAGATACCCCCGTTCCTGTCACCCCAGTCCCAACTTCGCGTTGCAGCACGCTTTTCCTTATTTATTTTGAGCAGCAATCGCTGCTTAGCCTCGAGTCTTGTTCTGTGGGAACGGAAACAAGGCAGCCGAGGGAAGCTGGCGAGAGGGCAGAGCTTCGCTGGGCAGCGTCCCGACACCCAGACACTTCTACAGCCGTCGCTGTGTTTTCTTTCAGGAACGCCGCTGGGCTTTTCCGACCTCCAGGCTCTTGGCAGCGGGTTTGGCTGTGGTGCCGGTGCCGATGGCATGTCCCTGCCTGTGGGGCTGCACTTGCTCTCGGGGTGTGCCGGAGGACCAGGGTCTTGCCTTCAACTCCTGGGTGAAGCCAGGGAATGAGCCAGCAGCGGCAACGACAGGAGAGCGGCAAAGAGATGATGGAGAGCAGAAATGGGCGGTCGGGGGGTTGTCTGGGAGAAGATGTGAATCCAGGGAGGTGCGTGTGAAGCAGAGGTGAGCTAATGTGGTGGGATGGAGGAAAGCCCTGGCACCTCCACCGCAGCCAGCTCTGCTGCCGGGGCTTTGCACAGCTCATTTCTGCACAGCCGAGCGGCCGAGGCAGCAAATGCATCCTGAATTATCCGTGTTTGAGTTCAGGCCCTGCATGCCCGTCTCCTCCGGGGCAGCCGCGCAGTGCGTGGAGCTCCACCTGCCCAGCAAAACGCTGAATAAAAAACTTGCAGCCTCTTTTCCTGGGGGAAATGCCCTCCTTGTTGCTGCAGGGGAGGTGTGCCCCATGGGGTGGTTTTCGGCCGGCCAGTTGCCGCATCCCCCGCCCTTCCGCAGTCCCCCACATCCCTAAATCGCGATGACAGTCTCCTGGTAAAAGAGAATTTTTTTTCCCAGCACTTGCAGTGTATCTCACAGCCGTACGCCGCTGTATATTAGTATATTATCCCAGAGCTATTCATTGTCTATCAGCAGTGGTTAAGGCTGCGAGATGCTCCAGGGAGCTGTGCGCCTGAGCGGGTGTCGTTTCTCCTGTGCTGGGGGCCTGATCCAGCCCACGGCTGCCCTCTCCACAGAGCTGGGGGGCAGACGGCACTCACCCCAGCCGCTAACGGCTCACGCCAACCCGTCTGCCCCACTGCTGGCATATGCAGAATTACCAGGTTTCTTGTAAATGGCTATGAAAACCTGCAATAGGAAAAAACCTTCCCTGAAAGTCCAAAAAAGCGGAGGGCAGGACTGCGCCGCAGGCCGGTACCTGCAGCGGCTGGAGGATGCTGCCACGGGCTGGAAATTGGGGACCAGGCTGGTTGTTGGGAAAAGCTGGTGCCTAATTGCAAAGGAGCTCAAGGATGCTGCCAGTGCAGGAGCCGCCTCCTGCTCCGGGCACCAAGGCTCTTGGGGTGGCTTCACCTCCCACATTCGGGTCGCAGGTTCCCAGAGCTTTTCGCATCCCTGTGGGTGCAGGAGCAGGATCAGGCCCTGCATTCGCACTGAATTGTGTTACCGCGTGGTCTATGGTGTCCGTCAGCGTCACAGTCGTGATGCTGAGAGCTCCCGTACACCTTTTTAAAGAACTCCATTTACTGCTAGAATGAACACAGGCTGCTCGGTGGAAGAAATGGAGACAAGGAGGAGCCTTTTTATTTGTACAGACAGCTAAAAAGGACAACCTCACAGGATATGGCATTTACCCGGCAGACGGGAGCTGCCTTCCTAGGTTGGGTTCTTTCTACTTTATGTCATCTATTTTGGATCTCCGAATTTCTACTTGGCCCTCTGGTTCAGAGCCGGGATGCTCCCGGCACACCCGGTGCCAAACACGCCAATTCTGGGTCAAACCGCCCAAAAGTGCAGGTCCACGTGGGGGGGCCTGACTCCCCTTCCCCACCTTGTGCCTGCTTCCCGCTGGGGACAGGGTTAATTGTTCCTCTTATACGGAGAAATATTCAAGGGAACTTGTTAAAGAGCTGCCCTGGCTGCTGCTGGGGGGGGGTGCTGAGAACCACTGCAGAGTTAAATAAAATTGCAGAGAAACAAATGATTTCTAAATGAACTTGTCCCTTAATTCGTCAGCGAGAGCTTCGGAGGAAGCGCTCAGGTGCTCCCAGTTACCAATCTGGTGGAGCTTTTCCTCGGGAACCTCAGTTCCCCCAACCAGGTTTCAGGTAAGGATCGTTGAAGATTACAAATGCCTGAAATGCAGCTTATCTCCTCGAGTCATTTTATTTTCTACCCTCAGCCTGGAGCCTTCCGAAGGGAATTGGAGGTTTGCTGTTGTCTTTGCGGGGGTAGGATCTGGTCCCCTCGCTACTGATTTTGTTTTACTGGTTTCTCTTTTCCTTTCTCTCTTCTCCTCTTGCAAAGAGGTGTTTTCCTGGGGATATGGGGGGTACCCCTGAGAGCCCAGCTCCAGCTGCTCTCCTTTGTTTGCCCTGAATTCCTTCACTTTATTACAAGGTGCCAAGAGCTGGGAGGAAATAAACTGAAAAACAGTTGATGTCATTTCTTAAAATTACCAGTAGCCTCCTTTGGTTAAGGCTGGAGCGGACCCTGGGAATAATTTCTCATTAAATGATGCTAACAGTTCTATTAATAGAAAATGTGTTGTAAAACCCCGTAAGAGAGGTAATACCTCTGGTTTTCTCTTGCTCTGTGTTTTTTTTCTGGGGTGGGGGATGTTTATCGGTTTGGTTTTAGTTTCTGGTCTCCTTTGAGTAGTTTAGAAAAGGGAGCAACTTTGCTTAGGCTCAATCTGTGAAAATACTAAAGCGCTGGTAGAGGAATAGCTGCTTAGCTGGTATAAATTCTAAGAGCTCAGTTAATTTCAGTGCTAAATTAGACACTTCCTTAATTGTTTGTCCTGTTAGCCACCTCTCTGACAGAAAGGCATCAAGCTCCCCCCCTCCAGCCCCCTCCCCTGTGCTTCACCACTAGGTATTTGGGAGTTCATTAGTTCAGAGGGCTGAGCTATACATCATCCAGCATTTCTTAATAGTCATCTATTTCAGGACTAATTCCCATTGAAAATGAGCTTTTATTGCATTAAATAAAACTTCAGGTAATTCTGAGAATAATATTTCTCTAATGTTCAAGACCCAGGGAAAGTCTCCAGCCAAGCCGACGCTGTTTAATCATCATGAAACTATAGATGAGGAGTGGGGGTGTGTGCAGGTTTCTCCCCCTCTCTTTTTTATTTTCCAGCTTTGCACCTTTAGTATCATTTTTGCTTGCAGCCAGATATTTTGCTCTGTAATTTCTTGCCGACCTAATGGCACTTGCTTTTACCGGGTGTTTAAGCTGAACAAGGTAAGCAGCAAATAAAGCGAGGTTCGCCTTCGCCGCGTGATGGCAATGAGCCGGCGGTGGGCTGTAGCAGCCCCGGCCCTTCGGGGATGCGTTTCTGATTATGCCTGGCGTTGCTTGCCTCCTGTCAGAGATGTTCAGCACAGGGCGGGGGAAAGGAATGGGAAGCCCCGGCGTTTGCACTTTTATTAGGGGACTGTCCCCTGTCACTGGGGTTGGGGCACCGTGGTGGCATCCCTGGGCTGCCGGCACTGGTCAAAGTCTCATTGTGAGCAGAAAGGAAAGGGTTAATCGAGCCAGCGCACCCTTTCTGAAAGCAGAGAACAACAGTTCAGGGGTGCTAAGGTGGGACATGCAGGAAACTGTGAGCAAAGACAGCTCGGAGCGGGGACCCCATCCTGTGCCACCACCAGCGGGGACAAGACCACCGGGGTCCCAAGTTTGGGGGAGAAAGTCCCTGCTCGGGGTCAGTGACGGCCCGTTGGTGCCCGCAGGTGTGATGGCAGCGTGTGTCCCCTCCCCTGTGCCCTCAGCTAACCCACTGCCCCCAAAACCCACCTCTCCTCCTCCGCGGTGACGGCACGCAGCAGAGCCAAGCGGCGCCCACGGGGACGGGCAGCACCTCCCCTACACGTTAAAAAACTCCTTTAAAACTTAACAGTGGCCAGTAATGAACCAGCAAAGGTTTATTGCCTATAAAGGATAAAATTAATGTAAGTTATCATCATAAACCCTCCTGATTTGTGCCGGTCCTTTCTACTCTCGCTGCGTGTCTTTGACAGTCTGTTCTAAATAGCTAATAGGGAGCTCGTAGGTCTTACCGGAGTAGGTTAATTAGCAAGTACCAGCCTGGGTTTGGGTGGCATCTTCCGAGGGAGCCGGGATGCTCCCGTGGACTCTTCATCCCCCTGCAAAGCAGATACATGAATTAAATTTTTCTTTAAGAGGCTTCCTCACTAGGATACAATCTTTGGTAAATCTATTTTTCTAACGACTGCTAGATCATAACAAAGTGTTTTCCACTGTCGGACCACGCTGTGCCTCTGTTCCACCCACCTCTCTCGTGACCGAACTGCACTAAACTCCCCATCATGTGAACAATTCTTCACCTGGGGGGGGTGGTGCAGGAATCGCGCCTTGGTGGTTCTCTCTCTAAAACTGTGGCTAAGACCGAGATGAGAAATTCAGCAAAAAAAGCACAGAAGACAAATATATAGAGGCATGTACCTCTGACTTACAGTCCGCAGCATGTTTTTATGGCGGTTACTTATTTTCAGTCAATTGATGAGGCTTAAAGAGGAAGCTAAACTTTTAGCCGATATATAGGTGAAATAATATTAAATTCCGGTATTAAAGATCATCATTAACCTGTTTGTTTTTTATTGGGTTAACAGTAAACACAACAAGCTGTGAACAGGGTGTTTAATTATTTCAATGAATATTCATAACATACAGGACCTTTAGAGTAAATAAAAAGAAGAAATTGTTTCACGGTGATTGGGAGCTTGATAAGCAAATTCTCGTCTTTAAATTAGAGTGAGCAAAATGAAATACGCCTGCGCTGTAAGCCCTCGGTTTTGCGGTTGCTATAGATATAGTTAAGAAGTGAATACACCTCTTACTAAGCGACGGATTAAGAGAGTCATTTGTTTTCAACGGACACTAGGTACATTTGGGATAATTTTGGTCTTAAATAGGAGAAGTGGTTGGAGGCTGGTGCTGCGGCACAGCGACTCGCGACGCAGACAGGGTCGCCGAGTTCTGTAAAACCAGCCGGCGTTGGGGTTTTGGCTGAAGGAGTGCCTGGAGCCCCTCTCTTCCCCCGTTCCCCAACCCTTCTTTCTGCAGCGTCCTCACTTGGTGCAATAACTCCAAAGGTGTTTTCAGCACTTGCCAGGTATTCAGGGAGTTGGTTAAATAAGACATCACGTAGGGACGAAGTGGAGATCTGCACAACTACTTACTGGGAGGTTGTAAGAGGAACTGCAGCACTGAGTGAAGTCCTTTGTCCTGTATTATATATAAGGGCACGTGTATGTTTAACCGGTATGGGAAGATATATGTTATAAGGCTCTCGACACAGACGATAGGATTGGATGCCATAAAGGGACGTGTGACTTGTGAATTAAGAGACTTGGTAACTTGTAGAACGATGGCTTCAAATGACTTTATTTTATAGCTAGTTTCTGCCATCTGAGTGATGTTGCATGTATTGGTTGTATTTATAACTTAATAGCTTTTCTCAATTTTATTATACTTTTTATGATACTTGTGGCTTTATGATACTTCATAATTTTTCTCAGATTCATTAAATCCAGTTGAGGGTGGAGCTACTGGCAGAGCAGGTAGTGCATTCCCAGTGCCATGGAGCAGTCCGTAATCCCGCCGCAAAGTTCAGGAGCCGGCTCCAGGATGAGTTCACGCTGTGTGAGGTGACCTGGGGCTGCAGGTGGAAGAGGGAAAGGAGGCAGCGGGCGGCTGAGCACCCAACTGCTGCTGGGTGGAGGCCACCCATGGCAAGGTTGGGAGCTGCTGCCTGCTCGTGGTTATTCTGCTGGTGAAGACGACCCAGACCTGGTGGAGGAGCAATCGCTGCCCTGCTTGCAGAGCACATTGCAATGCTTAAATATTTGCTTACAGCTGTATTTAGGCACCATTCCCTCTGCAAATGCAGGGTGGTGCGTGTGCAGCCAGGCTTGGGCTGGGCTGGGAGCTCAGCCTGTGGCAGCAGCAAAGAAACAGCATCTGTTTAGGTTTTACATCATACCAAAACAGCCGGTCACGGCCCGGTTCCCCAATATGCCCAGGGCCAAGCACAGGAGGGACCCTGGCCCATTGCAGCCGCCCTGCGGGGTCCCACCCAGGTGGTCCCAGGAGCGCCGGGAGAGGATGGATGCACCAGGCAGGCAAGGAGGCAGTCGAACAACGTTCCTTGTGCTCCTCGGTGTCTTTGTTTCATGGGAACCCCCTGTCCATGGCAGGGGTTGGGGTGATTTTTCTCTTCTGAACCAGTTAAACCAGTCATTCCCTCCCATAACCGTGGAGCAGGAGGAGGGAAACCTTGTATTTAAGACAAAAGCATATTTTGGCAGTTTGGGCTTTGGCATTGACAAAATTCTGTAGAATTTCTCCAATTTCTGCACTAACCTTTGGCTCCGCCACGCTCTGTTTATTGTAACCTTTCAGGCTTTGGCAGGCGCCACGTGCCAAAGTTGACGTTTCTATGTTTTGAGGGCGTTAAATGGTTTTGGTGTTAAATCCTCACCCTGCAGTTTGGCTGACGCCAACCCCTCCTGGCGTGTGACGGCATCTCGCTGTGGTCACGAGGACCATTTATACAGAGAAAATGCCTCCACAGCTTGTCGACTTCGGTGCTTCCTTCTGCGCTTGAGACTTGCCCAAAACGATGCTGAATTTAAGAAAACTTGGGTGTGACTCGGGGCGGGTGAAGTGGCGCGAGGAGCCCTGTTGGCACAGCCTGGGCTGGCCACGGTTTCACCCCGGTGTGACAAGAGGAAGGCGAAAGCCTGGGGCACCCGTCACCTGCCAGACCCCGGGCACGGGGGACCCATGGCAATGGCTCTGCGGCTCCTCTGGATGTTTGCAGCTCTCCTGCAATGGGTTTTTCAGTCCTAAACCTGTACTCTCCGGGGCAAAAATAGCAGCATCTTATAATTCTGTGCATTTTTTTCTATTTCTTTTTTAAAAAACAAAAACAACCAACCTCAGGAGCCCCTCAACATCACCATTTTTAAACAAAAATGTCATTTTTGTTAGCACTGAAATCAAGGGCAAGCTGCAGAAAAGCCACGGGCCCCCGAGGGCGAGTGCTGTGAATTCCCGGTGCCCAAGGAGCCTGGGCTGTAATTGTGTCTGAAAGAGCCCTCGTGGAGGAGAGACGCTTCTTTAGAGGCAAATCAGGCCGCTTTAACGTATTCCCCGTGGAGTGGGAGATGCCGGGATTATTTCTTTTGTATAGTTTAAAACAATTTAATTTGGAATCCCACTTTCCGGAAAATGGGAAAAGATGGTGTTGACTTCTCAGAGAAGGTCTGTGTCCCCATGGGAGGCCGGTGGCAGTTGGGGAGGGGGACATGGGACCCCCTCACCTTGCCTCCCTCTACCTATTTATGATCCCAAGAGATAACACGCTACCCAACTCCGCAGCAGCCTTCATTACAAGATGTTGGTCTGCGGGACCGCAATGCATTTATAATTTTTATTGTTATATCTTTTAATTTTATTTTGCTTTCCTTGCTGTCTCAGAGAAGGGAAGATAGGAGTCCATATTTATTACAGAGCAAACGATCTACCTCTGCGAATGTATGTATCAGTTAATTTAATCTCACCAGTTTTATTTAAACTGTTTTTCCTTCCTTCCTTTCTTTACTTCCCTCCTCCTATCTCCCCCCTCTTCCTCCTCCTCTTGGTGCAAGGTGCTCAGTTTGCTTAAAAAAAAAAAAAAGCTGGAAAGTAAAACTATCCCGTGCCTTTTATAATCTGTATTGAAAAGGCTTTTTCTGGTTGCTACGGAATCGCTCTGCCTTTCACTGCTTACGCCTGCGTGCCTCCCGTGGCCCCCCGTCTGATTGACATTTACAAATTACCAAGCTGAGAGTGTTCAATCTTTGACCCGTGTGTTTCTATTCAGCAATGAGTGAGATTTGCAAGCATTTTGTCATATAATTACTGCAAATCCCTTGAAAATTTCCACAACAACGCCTAGATGAATGGTAATTTGTGCAGACAGCCGCTGATGCCTTTACAATACACTAAGATGCAAAACAGTCTAATTTTTTTTTTTACCCTAAGATTTCTGGGGGGAAAAATGTTCTGCATGTGAGTGTGTTGTAAAATATTTGGATTGTTAGATTTATTTGCTTACACAGCCTATATTTGTGCTGATTTTATTGTATTGACTGTATGCATTTTTTTCCTCCCATTCTACAGTTTTATTGTGCGTTGGTCATATGCATACATCACCCGCATTGTTCTCCGGGAAATTTATTCCACCTTTCAGCGTGCTCTTGATAGGACTTATTGCATTACTAGTTAAGTGCTGAGATTTGCTACTACAAAGATTTGAAACAGCCCCTTGTAATGTTTATTTGCCAGACATGGCTGAGATCGTATGTTTTCATAACACTTGGAGTACATCTGCATTTCAGCAGCTGGCAGAGTTGGCGTGCTCAGGGTTTGGTCTTGCAGGGTGGAGCGGGTGCCTCTCCAGATTGGGTAGCCAAGGGGGAGAGCATCAACGACCCAGAAGGAGGTGGATGTCCAACACCTGTTGAAATAATCGTATAGATTTATTCATGGTTTACCCAGACATATATCAGTATGATTGCACGCGCATCCACGTACACCTACATGTGTTGGACAAACGCATTCAGCCATGAGCGTTTTGCAAATAATGGCAAATCTGCGTGAAGCACAATGCTTCCCAGAGCTGCGACCTCCCCTCCCTGTGGGATGCAGCACTTCCCTGGGGAAGAGCCACCGGGCAAGGCCGGGGCCACTGATGGGCACAGAACTGGCACCCGCGAGCTTCCACTGCATGCAAACACTGTGCCGCAGGGTGCCAGTGAGGGCTGTCCTGATGAGCCCTTGCTGGGGAGAAGACACCACAGTTGTGTCTAACCTGGAGCGAAGGATTTAGACCTTGGTCATGGGAATTGTGGATTTGTGATCTGTGTTTCAAAATAAGCTATTTTTGCCAACAAGTTTTGATGGAGTTTAATAAGTATTTGCCTTTAGCAACATCTTCAGTTCATTTAAATCACCTTTCCAGAATTTCCCTACACGGATGCATGTATACATTCCTATTTCCAGAGGTACACCCATGCTGCTGGTGCTGTGGCAGTGGGAGCCTTCGCAAGCTTCACCTCTTACAGGGACCTGTGCTCACTGCCCGCCGTAAGAATCGTGATATACACTTCGTTGTTGTTTGTTAAAAACAAGAGCCTTGCAAGAATCATTATCACCAAACTGTGTTTTGGTATTGCTTTTGTTTTCTGTCTTCTAACGCTGGCTGCATTTCTGGCCCAGCTGGTGTGGGGCAAGGGCAGAAACCTCTGCTTCTTGTGGTTTATTTAACGTGAGAGTTTGTGTCCATTGTTGATGCCACCACCTAGATAGATAGTTTTTCTGGAGGGTACAAAACTAGACATGTTTGCTGGGAAGGTGAGCGGAAATGCGGGAGGGCTGGTGGGGGATGAACCTGACCGGGGGCTCAGGCGGGTCTTGAAAACCTCCTGCTCCAGCAATGGTTCCCGAAACCTGCAGCCACACGCGGGAGTCCCCCCGGGCAGAAGGATGCTCGGGGTGAGGCTGGTGTGGGTGCTCGAGCCAGGCTGGCACGCAGCAGCGGGGCAGCTCGTCCTCCCCCAGCCAGCGCTCGAGGAGAGCGTTTTGATACCTGTGATGAAAAACCCCTTACAAGTCCCACGTATTATTATTTATTATTACGGTAGTGTTCTCGCCGAGTCAGCCTTGACTGCACTGCAGCATTTTCCCTTTGCCGAGGAATTTCCTCTCTTGTCTTTGCGAGTGATTATCCCAAAGCACAGCGAGCAGCAGTAAAGCACACATTTTAAGCTCTGGGATCCATAAGTGCACGGCTGCTTGCGCAAAGCCAGGTTTGCATGTGCAGCTGCTGGGTCCGGAGGGATTTTCTTTGGCCACTTTTAAATGTTGCGTCCCAGTGAACCGTGAGCAGGCTCACCCTCGGCTTCTGGGAACCCAGCAATTGGAGGAAAAAAGGGTGGGATGGGAAGAGGCTCGTGCGATATAACTCACAAAGTATCGTCCGTCTCGGGCTGTTTTGCGAGAGCGCAGCGAGCGACGTGCGCCGGGTCACCGTGACGGATCGGAGGAAGAGTTCAGTGACTGCAGCGTCTGAACAAACCGCTCTTGTCATTAGGTTGGAAATGTAATCTCTGCAAAAGAAGAGGCTATGGTAGACTTAGCAAGATCTGTTCACGTTATGGGAATTTAATGCACCTGGTAGAAACTAACTGCAGGTCATCAGTTTTTATTGGCATAGTGCAGACATGCAGTGTGATGAACTGATCTGGCAAAGCATTAACAAAGATAAAAAAAAATCCTAGATCGGGTTTTGTAGTTGGTATCTTTGAAATCAGAGCAAATACTACTCTTCAGATACTTGTCTGTTCATCCCCTGTAATTTCTGCTGCTGATGTAGATGGTCTTTATACAGAGTTCGCAGATAAATTTTTGTCTGACACATATCTAGAACTTATATAGTCACCTGCTAATTTAAACCAATTTGCCCTAGGTGATGGGTGAATACACTTGAAAATTAAATGGGTCTGATTTAAGCATCCCTTCTCTGAAGCCAAAGATTATATAATTAAATTAAAAGAAAATGTGTTTTATAATAAACTGTATTTCCTCTTGGCAAAATCCAATTTTGAAACAAGATTGTAATATCATATCTAAAAATGTTTTCCCATGGGTATTACCAGTCTATTTCATTTAATTGTTTTCACCCATCATATTACGAGCTTTCAAAGTAGTGAAATGAGTGTGGTTTTTACAAAGAACAAGGGAGGAAGCAGCGGGCAGAGGGGACGCTGGCTCCGTTCCCAGGAGGACCTCCTGGAAGACCAGGGGTGGACACCTCCCCGCCTGCCCCAGGCCTTCAGCTCCTCGCCCGGGCTGGGGGCAGGCGATGCCGAGGCGGGCGCAGACGGGCTGTTTGCTCAGGTCGGAGCCCAATGGCCGCGAGGCTCTTTGGATAAACCGGGGTTTCGGGGACCTGCGACTGGCCCTTGGCGTCTCAGGTTTTCCTTCTCCGGCGAAGGTCTGGTATCAGGAGAAACTCAAAGAGCCGTACTGTCAGGATTTTGCACTTAAGCAGAAAATATTTAATACTTTCGGTCTGAGCTGCTGGGAGCCCTCCTTCCCCAGCGTGGCTGTTTGTGGCAATGCACAGGGGTTCGGTAATGCCGGGGCTTTCCCTGGGTGTTCCCTAGCACATGGATGAGCAGGATCAGGCCCCCAGGTTGAGAGGGAGCTGTTGTAGGACCGGCACCTCTTTGGGGTGGGACCCCCGCGGGTACCACAGCCATCCTGCCATCCCACCGACTGCTCAAACCCTGGATTAGGGGAAACGCCACATAAAAGTAGGGTACTCTTGAAGTGAAATATGAGCCAATTCCACTCTTAATATGCTCATTTTCTTCTATATACCTTTATCTGTCCATCTATTGTTCCAGCGCGCCGACGGCACTGCAAAGGGAGACGGGTATCACTTTCAGTCATCTTGCGCATCTCATTGACGCGGCTGACGACAATTTGAAGCCAAGGTGATGGCAGCTTCGATGCTTCTGATTCTGCGTTGATTTGGCAAGCTTTGGCAAAATGCTTCAACAAAACAGTAAGAAAAGCTCGAGGTGCGCGGACAACCTTTGCTGCCCGGCTCCCGGCGAACCCCACCGGCGCTGCCGGCTTTGCTCTGCGGAGGGGCTGGGAAGTGCCAAGAGATGGGGCCAGAGAGCAGCATCTCGGTGTCGCCGCTCCTTGTGGGTCCTTGCTGGACCCATTTATTTCCTAGATGGGAATGGGCCTATTTATTATAACCCGCGATACGGGCAGAGGAGTCAGAAACAGGCCCGGCGATGATAAGCAAAAGTGTCTGTGTGTGAGAGCTTGGCCCAAATCCTGCCCCACTCTTGCTGTGAAGGTAAACGCCCTTTCACTGCGAGAACGGTCACAGGTGTCCTCACCTCCCTCATCCCTCGTCTCTCCTCTTTTTCCTTTAGAAAAGCCTGATTCTGTTGTTACATTTGGCTTTTTTTTGGGGAGTGACTGACAGTGTGGGGTGTTTCTTGGGGAGGGGCATCCGGGGGTGCCCTGCAGTGGGTGGGTTCGGTAGCAGCCGCAGGGTTTCCTTGGCAGCTTTGAACATTCCCACCACCGTAGGCAGGACCGTGGGGTACGACCGCCCCTTCCTTCTGCATCTTTCCCCCATCAAACAAATCGGCTTTTCCGCTGTAAAAACTTCCCATGACTCATTGGGTCTTTAATGCCGGGGGTTACACGGGCCCCCCAAAGCTCAGGGACTACATCGAATCAGTGCCAGCTGCTTGGCGATGTCCTGGATGCCCACTGTCATCTGGAGCCCCCCAAAATTAAAGCCGCGTTCAGGAGCATGGAGGGAGCTGCGCTGAGCGGCTCCGGGCTTCTCGGGGTCTGCAGCGCTCGGCGGCCTCATTAAATCCTTCAGAGCCTTTATCAGGGACAAAACCGTCGACTTTCTGGGAAAACGTTGATTAAAGCAACAGAGAGCAGGAGTTGAAAGGCTAATATTATCAGTTTTAGCTCGCTGGGGTGGTGTTTGCCTGAGGTAAAACAATCTCGCGGAGGAGAGCGGTGATAAGTGATGCTGCGCCTGAGCCAGCCGGGCTGTATGAGGACGCGGCGCGAGGACCCGGGGGCATCGGGCTGCGGAGGGGGAAGGACGAGGGTATTTAGACGGGAAGCGTCGTTTTCTGCAGGCGTTCGACTGCTGTCAGCCATTTTAGGTTTCTGAATCCTATTTCCCTGGTGCTTCCAAGAGAAGCTTTTGGGGGAGTCCCCAGCTAAAACTCAAATTTGCATTTAAATGGAGATTTTTTTTTTTTTTAATGAGCAGGATGCATGGGAGACTAAGACTATTAGGTTTCCTTGTGGGAGAGTGCAGAATTCTCTCACCTTTTACGTCCCACCCCCTCCCCAACCCCTTTAATGCACACTTTAAATTAGACATTAAAAAAAGGAATAGTGCGTCTTTAAGGAGAATATAATCATAAACAAATAAGTCTCGTTGCCCTTGCAGCAGAACTAATCTTCCCTCAGCTGAGCTGTGATATAGATCAGTAACAAGAGCCACGCGCAGGGGGTTCCTTTGAAATGCATAATACCTCCTCGTATAAATTGGAGTTGGTGTGATGGAGCTGTGAGATGACATATTGTGGCATGACCCCTCTCTACTGATTGTGGGTGAACCCTGCAAAGGTAAATCTAACACGGCACACACATCAGACAATTTCATTTTCATCACCCAGGGACAAAAACACAGCAACAGAATCTTTTCAAATGATAATCTGCATGCTGGGCGGAATATTTTCCCTTCCTGCCTTCCCTTTTTTTTTTTTTTTTTTGCATGTTCAATTCATGATGTAGGTGAAAGGAATTATAAATTGCTTCCAAAGTTCATTCATTCCCTTCTTCCCATTCTTCCCTTTCTTTGCCTCCTTCTCCTTTTGCTTTTGTTCTCTCTCCCTCTCTCTTCCTCCCTTTCTCCTGCCTTTGTCTCCATCTCTTGCTTTTTTCTCTTTTTTCTCTTCCTCTTCTTCTTTCTCTTCCTTTTTTCTCTTCCTCTTCTTCTTTCTCTTCCTTTTTTCTCTTCCTCTTCTTTCGCCATCTAAAAGTTTGGCTGTGTGTGTGTGTAACTGATTCATTCTTCTCATCCCCTCAGGGACATTCCAGTAATAATGATTTATAGGGCACAAAAATCTATGCTTTTGCTATTACCAACTAATATCCCTCCTACCCTCCAAAAAGGGAGTTTTCTTGTGGAAGATCTCTCTGTACAAAACCTTCTCCCCTGCTTCTCTCCACTCCCCCCTTCGCCCTCCTGCACTTTTCCATTCAAGTATTAGGAGTAATCAGCCGGTTTGCATCATGCCGACCAGGAATATATAGTCCTGCAACACCATATCTCATCTAGAACTAGTTACAATTGACAAAAACGATGCTATAGCTGTTCTTTGTTCTTGTCTCCAGTGGTTTTGTGTTAGGCTCTATTCTTTCGAGGCTAAGAATGGTTTAGAAAAATCCCCTTTAATGTGATATCTCTAATTTACCATAAACCATTCCCCCTCACAAATCAAGGTGCGTTTGCGAACTGTACGCAGCTACCAGGTGAAATGTGAATTGTCAGTCCTCATCCAAGAAGTACAGATGATGGTTTGCGTAAACCCGGTGCCTTCGTAGTGGCAGTGGCTCTGCTGCCCTTGCTGGCGCGGCACCGGAGCTGAGCCGTGCCGGTGCCGTGGGGCCGGTGCTGGTGTGCACCTCGTGGGGCCGCGGCAGCTCCGGCGCTCGGCAGCCCCAGAGGCACTGCCTCCGGCAGGCACAGCCCGCGGCGCTCGTGTGGCAAATCATCGTGTTCAATATCAAAACAGCCAAATACATTATACCGAGCGGTATGTCCCAGGGTCTGCTCTGAAGGCAGAGGAGAGCTGAAAAGCCAGGCTTGGAAGTGACCTGCAAAGCCCTGGTGAAGAGATGCCAGTCCTGGCAGAGTCCTCTTGTCCAGCCATTTTTACCGTTATTATTTCTCTTAATTAGCCGCTCTGTTCATCAACATGCTGGCAGTGCCTTGGGCTGGCTCTCTGGACGTGGCTGCGATGCTCCGGGCTGTCCTCTCCTCCATGCAGTAACCGTAAGGTGTTGGGGACGTTTCTGTGGGGACTGTTGACATCTCTCGTCTTCGCCCTGTGGGATAACTGCTGGCACAGGCGGAGCAGTTTTGGGGGTGGCACAGGGTGGGCATCGCAGAGCAGAGGTTGCCCCTGGGTGTCCGGCTGCCTTGCCGCGCTGTCCATCCCCGTCTGCTTGGCTGCAGGACAGCCCCGAGGGAGCAGGGCAGGGACCCGGGCACTCGGTGCCCTCGCAGCTATGGCGTGGCTTTGGGACAACCCCATTGCTTGTCCGTGCCTCAATTTCCCCATCACTATAGTATACCCCTGAGATACCTTCAATGTAATTTATAAAGTAATGCAAAGAGCTTAGTGATCTCGGAAGCTGCAAGCTCTTACTCCCCTCAAGGAGGAGTTTTGCGGGCGCAAGGAGGCACCAACTTCAGAAAGGAAAAACGGACGGAGCATGTAGATTTTTGGTGCACTTCGCATAACCGCGTTCACAATTAAATAACCCCACCCCAGCCGGCACCGACAGAGCACGGGGCGCAGCAGGAAGGCTTAAATCTGCTCACAGATTAGAGCCATCATGGGACGGTAATCCCGTCACTGCCTCCTCGTCCCTGATGCCGAGTGACACGGCTATTGTATACGTAAGGGAGTGACACAGAGATGAGTTTGTCGGTTCCACCTAGCGTGATTGCCATTTTCTCCTCGCAGAGGAGAAGAATGAAATTGAAGGAGAAAAGGTCAGAAAGCCCTGGTCATCCTCTCCCCTTCTCCCAAATCACTTGTTCTTCTGGATGGAAACGAGAAATGACAGGTTCCCGTGCCACTTGGGATGCAGGCAGCCCAGAGTAAAACAAAAAGGAAAGCCGGTTGGAGTAGGGGTGGATAGCAATGAATGCAGCCTGTTAATAATGCATTTCAGAGGCACTGGATCCTGGTTATTGTTTGTGGCATCTGCTAACACCAAAGTGACAGTGACAAGTTCTTTGATTAGAAAGAGGTCCCCACCACCTCCTCCCTCCCGGCCCTGCGGAAGGGTTTGTGGAAAGCACCAACCTGTGCCCAAAATCCCCGCTGAATTCTGCCGGGGGGGTGTCAATTGGGGAAATGGCTATTTTTTGTCTTCTGTTTCCACTTTGGTGCAGAAATGTCTCAGCTCAGACCCAGGAGAATCTCACTTTTTCCTGTTGTGTTTTGTTTTGTTTTTTTTTTTTTTAATTTTTCCTCCTTCTTTTCCTCATTCCTCACGAATTTTTCAAAGGAGGAACCATAATGATACCATCCATCCTCCTCATAATTCCAGTGCAAATTGGCACACACCTTTTAAATCCCAGGGCATGGGGTAACAATCGAAAGCAAACGCAACCAGTGGCAGTATCCCTGAGTAGCCATTGACCCTACTTTGGGCATCCTCCGCTGCCCAGGTGGCTAGCGCTGGACGGGGCTGGGAGCTGTGCGAGGCAGGCGGGGAGTGCCGCCGTGTCGTGTTTTCTCCAGCAGAGAATTAATTTTGGTGGTGTTTGTGTCGCTGGTGGTTATTGGCTCTAATTGTTGGATAATTGTTTGTTCTGTCTACACATATTTTGATAAGATTGTGCAAGATGAGTGCTGGTGCAGGCGATGGAAACAAGTAGCTGCACCCACAGTGGAGGATGCCTGGGAGGTGTGGGTCAAGGCAGCACTGTGTCCTCCTGCCTACAAACCATGCTGCCCTGTTCTTCATGTTGACTCCCCTGAAGTTCTCTCTTGTGTAAAGAGCACCATGGCAAAGTGCTTTCCATGAGAAGTGTAATCAGTTTGGTCTGTTTTGCACCACAAAGTGTTTTTTCTGTTTTTATGCAAACATGAAAATCCTCATTTGATCCTTCTAAAAATATTATTTTACAACCAAAAGCTTTTTTTTTGGGTTTCAGGGAGAAAACGCTGCCCTGAGAAGGCCAGAGGGCTTCACCACCAGCAGGAACCTGCACCGGCAGCCCGAATTCTGCAGCGATGCTGACGTGAGCAGATGTCCGTAGGGATGCCGAGGAGCACAGATGTGCGTGGAGGGACGCAGCGTGCAGAGCCCCATCACGAGGGCTGGCACAGTGTGGGGGCTATCGGGTGTTTCATGGGCAGCCCTGGCGCAGGGAGCACCGGGGCCTCTTTGCAGGTGCCGAACCTGTTTGCTGCTGGACTTTCAGGGACAAAATGGAAATAGTAATGCTCGGAGCATTGGTACACGCAGGCTCGTTCATAAGCTCTTCAGCCGGGGAAAGGCAGCCTGAGGTGGAAGAGGTGAGACCTACCATTTGTCACAGATCTGCGGGACCTCGTAGCAAAACAGGATGGGGAAGGAGATGATGACAGGTAGGGAAGTTGAGAAGAAGTGGCTGTGGGATTGTCTCTGTTCAGGCAAGTGAGATAACCCAGCTCTGCAAAGCTACAGAGAAAATTGTCTTCTTTTCACCATATTTTTACTTATAACTTTCTCCCAAGTCCCCCTGGGCTGTCTTTAATGGGCTGCATGGGATTTTTTTGCTTTCTTTCTGTTTGTTGAAGAAAAAAACTTTTTCACAGGAAACACAGGGGGAAAAAATCCTACCTTTTTCTGGTGGAAAAATAAGTGCCAGTTTTGTTCATCTCTGTTTCTGTGTAAATGGGGTTGTTAAAAAGAGAGACTGTGCCTGGGGTGTGCAGAATCTTACCTGTCTCATAGACAAAAACCATCATGACTGACAGCATGAATTCAATGATTTTACTGCATTCTGTGTTGGAAAGGAAAATGCAGAAATAAGAGAAAGAGAAATGCACGCTGTCCAGGTAGAAACTGTTTTAGCACGATTGTGATTTTTCCTGAGAACTGAAATCTGCAGACATTTGGGCTGGAAGGACGTCGGTTAGCAGGCAGCAAGCTGGGCTAAAACACCCACAGATATAAGTAGTAAAACCTGTATTATGTTTAGAAGCACAGCATAAAAAGCTATCAGCAACAAGCCAAGGGACAGGCTCCCTCTCCTAGATGGTGTTGTCCAGACCTCCTCGGTGGGGTACCTGAGCCCGGGCAGGTTTGGGGTTTGCTTCCTTGGCCCAGCCGCAGGTGGGCAGAGGCTGTCGGCTTGAGTGGGTTTGCAGAGGAGACTGACACCAGACTCTGGGAGAGGCCATGGGATGGCTCTGCTTTGAGTTTGTTTGCTCCTGCTGTGAATACTTGATTTCTCCCCTTTCTTCCAAGATCAGTAGATGTAGCAGCTGGAGGGGTCTTCTGTAAGTGTGTCTACCTGGTCTTAAATAGAGCGAAAGAAGAGGCAACAGCAAATACAATTTGGAGTGGACGTAAGAAAACCACTTTTTTAATGATGGTGACCAAGCACTGGAAGAGGCACCCGGAGGTGTGAGGGAATCTCCATCCTTGGAGAGTTTTAAAATTAATCTGAAGAAGACCTCGAGCAGCCAGATCATCCTTGAAGTCAGTGACTTTCTGCAGGACCACGGTGAAGCTCTTCCTTACTTTCCTCATCTGCCGCCCCCCTCACCTGTCTGTGCAGGAGATCAGGGCTTGGAAGGTGATTTACAGCTGCATAATTTGGCAGAGAGCGCTGCTAACGCGTAACTGTGTTAAAGCCACTCACGCAAAGCCACCTTAGCTGCAATTTCTGGCTCTCGTACAGCAGCCCCGCCGGTGCGGGCAGGATCTGCCACCCAGCACTTCCACGCGCTCACCATCCACCTCGCACACCAGCGGCACAGTCCTTCTCTTGCTGGCAAGGATGAATAAAGCCCATGGCCAAAGCTCTGTGCTTAGAGCTAAGCATTTGCTCAGGTGTGTTTTTCTCTTTGGGAACAAGATACCTTCTAGATGCCTTTATTCAATGCCCAGGCTTGTTGGTCCTGGTTTCTTGACCAAAGCCAGACTAAACCAGAGAAGAGGAGCTGATGACCTGCGGCTGCCCACAGTCCAAACCCAGCAGTGAACGTGTTTGAGCTATCAAAGAGGTCTCCATGGCAAGTCTGCTCCACAGGCAGGAACTTTTCCAACCGCTGAGCCCTCCTCTCCCTGGGTGCTGCTATTTCCATGCTAAGCTGTACAGTTATAGATTTTAAGATAAGGTGCTTTTGTTTCCCAGTTCTGCCTGAGTAACCATTTGAAACTGATATGACAGGCCTAAGGCTAGTGTAGAAATTTCTTACAAGTTCCCATTTTGCAAACATGTCGCCAGTCAAATAGCCTCCCTCCGCCTGAGCCTATTTACTCTCTCGGGGATCTATTTTTAAAAGTTATTAGCAGATTACTGGTTTTCTCTGAACCTCAGGCACCAATCTCCCAAAGATACCATTGTACTTTAATACGGTGCATTTGATAATCCTCGGATAAAGGCACTGGAAGTTGGGGGGGGGGGGGGGGGAGTAGAGGGAGAAACTCTTGCACCGATTCATCTAAGGGACATGGGCTAGAAAAGGGTTAAATATACTCATGTTTCTAAATGGCTGAACTACTGTATGTTGTAGTTTTCAACTGCAAATCATCTTTAATAGCAGACATCACGGGATGGCTCATTACATTAAGCTATTTTTCATGCTATCTCCTGTAATATCCTTTAATCCAATGCGTTTCAAATCACCTCAGGCTAAAATAAGAGACATAGCGATGTAATAGCCTAGTGTATTAGTGGGTTAATTGCCCTGTTGTACTCTCTAGTAGATATCTCTGGAATGAGTTCTATATTAATTGTAAATTGCTTAATACATTTAACTCCTTGAGCAGCTTGGTCCTCTGCTATGTCTTTAATGAACAAGAAAAGTTTTGAGTTGTAAATAGTTGTTTTCTCTCAGCTGGCACCACAGGGTGCCTGGCCCTTCCCTGGAGAGCACCAAGCATGCACGTCATCCTCTCGGCACTTAGGAAGAGTCAGCCCGGAGCACTAAAGGGAAATTATTGCTTTTTCCTGGAAGCTGCAAAGTTCTGCTCCAGCCCTGCAGCCTGCAAAGCCCCAGGGCAGAGCCTCGCTCGGAGGGTGGTCAGCGGCCAGCTTCTAGATCAGGATCTGCAGAGGCAGCGGTGCTGGGACTGCGTAGATGCTGGACATTACACTGTGGCTATCCCCAGATTGGACAATCGGAGACACTGCGATGGGAAAAAAATAAAGAAAAAAGCAAAGGTTTAAATAGTCTGTAAGATTTCAGGCTCTCGTCTTGCCAGTGCCGTGGCCAGAAAGGGAAGACGAATGAAATGCTCTGCAGCTCTGTCAGAGGATGCAGCAGTGGGTCACTGACACATACGGCTCTCAAAGTATCGCCCATAATGTGCAGTAGCTAGTTTTCTAAAATTACTTTTGCAGCGCTAGGCAGACATGTCCACAGATTTGCAGTCACTTTTGCGAAGATTGGAACATAAGCGTCACCCGGGCTACTGGAGGGTAATGTCACTAATTTCTTTGGATTGCTCCCAGTTTGTGTCGGGTGGTGGAAGAAGGAGCAGGCACAGCAGAGGTTGGAGGGGGTTGTATAATTTAAAGGTGAGACATTCTTTACTCATTTCTTCTGGGACATTCTGGTTTCTAAAAATCCTGGCAAAAATGCTCCTACCAATTTAAAGGAAGGGCACAGTGGAGGAATGCTGAAAAACTCCTTGCTTTGAAAATTTAGAAGAAACTCCTTCCTGAAGTGCCACCTATTGCTTAAAACCAGCAGCACCGCAGCAGTGGTGGTAAGGAGACCGCAGGTCAGTGGTCTGAATTTAACCTACGTGACTAAAAGTCCCATTCGCCTGATCTACCTGACCTGAGCTGTGCAGCTCAGTCTGTTCCCCGGTGCAATGTGGCCATGCCGCAGCACCCTGACTGTGTTACGGATCTCTTTTCTAAGTCTTATGTCCAAGATAAATACAATACTCATAAAGATGTGATTCAGGAAGCCTTTTATAACACACCTAACTTTAAACATATGCTCAAGTTCCAGCACTTTTAACAGAGCAGCATTTTAATGCTCCTTTCAGCTGAAGTGTTTAACAAAGAGATGCTTTGCTTTGGGGTTTGTAAGTGGGACTCAGATGGGTCTTCCCCACCCCTGGCCTCCATGTGCACACGGGGTATATGACGGAGAGCCCGAGCAGGGAGGCAACGGACTGCACACATACGATTCCTGCATTGGGGTGGCAAACACAGAGTGCCACGCAGGCTTTCACCCCTGCAAGCTTTCTGGAAGTTTTCCTGACTGTACTTCCACACAGACCTCGGAGGGGGGGATGCAGCATGGCTCCGTCTTCTGCAAGGAGAGATCTGACGTCACGTGCCACCATTGCATATGGCAGCTCAGAGATTTAAATTTGGATTTTCTGAGCTGCCTACTCCTGCACGCGTGTACACATGCAGAGTTATGATTATTATTAATACTCGTATAATTCACGTAACTTCATATATGATTACTGCATACGAAAACACCCAAGTAGAAATTTCCATTGCTAATTAGAAAATGTTAATACTAAACTCTCATAGATGGAGATTTGTTCGGAAATTAAGCCCCAGTAATGCTATTTATCCTTTGCAGTGAAGCCATGGAAAGGGGAGACGACGAAGCGGGATCCGTATGCTCACCTGGGGGAAAGCCGGCAGCGGGCAGGGAGAATGGACTCTTGCTCAGATGAAGTCAACTAGAAATTACCCTGGAAATCAGCATCTCCTGCAGTCGCCTTTGTTACAAACGCAGCAAAACTGAAAGGCTGCCTCATTCCACTGCCATTTAGGCAATTTTTTTGCTGTAAGGTAACAGTACTGACTTCAGTGGAATTACTTCTGATTTATACCTCGGGAAGTGAGAGAGGAGCCAGACACCCCGCGTAATTCTGCTCTAGCCTTGCCTGCACCTATTAATGATTCCTCGCATTTACATGAATAGTTCGTTTGGGCAAAAAGAAATATCATCCCTCTGTTTTAAAACACAACGCAAAGATATTTGTGAGACAATCTGAATGAAAATTTCGTAACTTGCAGAGGAAAATTTCTGTGAAACTAGGGAGCCAGTTGTTCTTCAAAGGAAAGACACAAAGTGCTTAGACTGCTGGAAAAAAAAATCCATCAAGTAATTCTCTATCTATAAAATAGGTGGTAATGCAATCTGAGCTTAATTTTGATGGCACACTGTACTTCATAACAGTGACAACACCTTAAAAAATGTAATGAAAGGGCCTGATTTATTACTGAAATAATCCATTTAGCACTCCAATAAATAAAGGGAGAAAATACAACCAATGTTTCGGCAGGAGGGGAAAAAAAAGAGAGAAAAATTGCAATGCATAGCAGTTTTCTGTAAATGCATCCAGAGACTGTGGCCACATGTTTTGGGGTTGATTATTTTTCTGAAGACAAATATAAATTCAAAGTTAGATTTGAGATTTAGGCCTGATGTCCACTCTGCATTTTGATGTACTTTCAAAACAGCAGCCCTGTGACTCGGTAACACAAGGACTGGTTTTGACTGACAAGGGGGAAGAGAAGGGAAGGGAAGGAGAAAATGCTAACTTACTGCCTTACAAATATTTGATTTTTAATATGCTCTCGTAGCCGTTATTAAGTACAAAGCAAACATATTTTCCCCTCATGCCAAATTTGTTTTAATAACATGACGCTACTTCTGCAAATGTCAGCTACAGCCTCTCTCTCTCCATCTCTGTGGCACTTGGCCCACAGTGAAGACTGGCAGGTTTTATACTCCCTCTACATCACTTCTATTAATCTGCTTAATATGCTACAGGACCTGGCAGTGGCAATGACAGTAGAAGCAATAAAATCCTCACGTGGCAGATATTTGTATTCGGGTACGGAGTCACGCTGGAGAGAGGAGCTGCCCTTTGTCTATAGATGAAGAAAAACTTTCCAACACAGAAGCAGTCGTCCAGCAGAATGAGCTGACTGAGGAGGGTGCTGGACTCTGATACCAAAAGTTTTAAGGCCATGTTGGACCAAGCCTTGAGGAAGGATGCAGAAAGGATGTGAGCGTGGCTCTGCGGGGTCTGCTGCTTTCAACGAGGAATGCTATTAGTGGTGACAGCCACGGTAAAGAGGTTCTCCTGCAGTCCCCAGCATCGTGGACAACATAAAGCCATGGCTCAACAACATCCTCCTCCTTCTCGCTACGCTAGGTGCCAGACCAAGAGGTGTTGGCTGAACCTCAGCACGTATGAGAATATGTCACGTCCCCATCTCCCAGCCCAGGTCTCTTGGTGTTTGCATCAGCCAGTGCTGCGCGGCATTTCTGCGATCATTAAAATGTATGGGAAGTACCATGGATGAAAAAATTAGGGGAGAAAAAGCAGCAAACTGCTGCCATGTGACCCTTTTTTGGGGGATATTTTGCTGTATGGCCCCAGAGCATCCTCCGTTGGTGGCTTCATCCCTTGTGCCCGCATCTGGGGCGGCCGAGGCTGGAGGAATGGCTCCGGCGCCTCCGTCCCGCTGCGCCCTGCCCGGCCCTAATTGGCCTGTTTGTTTTGCAATAAGTGATTCCTGCCTGTCTTGGGGTGGATTGTTTTTCACACCATTAAATGAAGTTCTGCTGTATTGATCCCTGTTTTTCCAATTTGAAGCCTGAAAAGTGATGAAGACATTTTCTTGTTTTCTCATGTACTTTTCCCTCAGTTCATTTAGGTGACCTGTCTTTAGTTCCTTGCTCTGCTCGCTGTAATTGCTTCTTCAGAGTAATGTTACACCGTAAGCACAGTACTGCAGCCAGGGTATGTTTTTATGGAAGGATGAAGGAAGGCGAGGTTGAAGTCATCAACCAATATTAACTGTGGAAGGTTTGTCACAAATGACATCTCAATAGCAGTGTCTCCTGCTGGAGCCTCAGTAAAATAGTGGAGAGGATGAGGGCAGGACCATGGGACTGCTTTGTCTCTTCAGGCTGCTTAATATTTTGCTTAAGAGATGGAAACATTGTGGAACGTTGTTTTTCTTTGGGCACAGATATCGTCCTTTGTGTCCTCTTTACCTTTGTTGAAAAATCTAAATCCTTGGACGTTTGCATTAGATTTTGCCGGGGATCTATTTTTGTTTAGCACTAACGTAAGGGGTGGATTTTTTCCAGAAGAGATCAATAGAGCGGATGCTGAACTTACGTTTAAGTGGCAAGTTTAATTAAGGAGGGAGCAATGGTTGCTCCAATGCAGCCTCACTTGCAATTAATTAAAGTATGAGGTCTAAACCGAGTCCGTGCACACAGAGAAGTCTTCCGGTGGCTTCAGTAGGCTCCAGACTTGCAGACTTTACTGACGGAAACCAGCAGAAGTGCAGTGAAGCCTGGGGAAAACACGGGAGGTTGGGATTGTTGCCTGCATCCCCGAGCTGTCCCACCGAGCCTGGCGCAGTCTGGGGCGTCCCGACTGCTCAGGGTGGGAACGCAGTACCACTCTGTTGGTTTGCCTCAACGTGTAGGTAGGGACCGAATTTAAAGTTTGGCTTACTGAGTGTTTCACAGCAGCAGCTTGGGTACCTCTGCACCCACACAGGCTGCCCCCCGGCGTGCTCCTGTCACTCTGAAGCGAGGCAGGTGTTCCCGAGATTCTACGATGCTCCAGAAGATTTTTACTCCCCAGTTCACAGGGAGACTCATAAAACATCCTAGTTTTAAGGAACTTGTATTTGCTCTGATTTCTTATGGAAGTGGATTTTGGTGGCTTTGAGATAAATGGTGGAGCGTAGCACTTTATTTTGCTTTTCATTACAGGAAGGGAGTGAAACAAGTGCTAATAAAGAGGCAGGACTGGCAACTCCTGTGCAAGGCCGGGGGAATGCACCCCATCTCAGAGATGCTTTCCAAGGGAGCTCAGCCCTCCCTCCCTCCTCCCCTGCTGTGATGTTGCTTATTAAAGCAGCGGGGGGGTCTGCGAACGCCCAGAGTCAAGCACGGCTCAGGTAAGCTCAGGATGAATTTGTTCCCTGATCCTGGAAATAATCCTGTCAAGAGCAAGTGGCCTGCAGGAGGGTCTGGAGTCTGCAGGTGTCTGGGGTGCGGGGAGGCAGCCGTGCACGGGGCCTGTGCAGGATCAGGGCACTAGAGGCTGATCTCAGTGCACACTTATTAGGAAGATGATTAATCTACTTATTTTGCATTACTGCTATTATTATTATGCGCATAAGCCTGAATTATGTAAGAACTTTACTGCAGAAATTGCATTTTCTTGCTGCGAGCACAAAATAAAGAGGAAAATTCCTTCCTTTGAATATCTTCCGATCTAAATGGGTGGGAAGTGCTGAGAGAGGGGGCTCTGGGTAGCAGGATCTGCCTTTTGTGCTCGCGGCATCTACTATCATGAGGTCCCTGCTCCAACTGGCCTTCCAAAGTATTATCACAATACCAAGTAATCTATAATATAGACAAGAGATAGGGAAAGGGATGCAGTAGAAAAATAAACTTGTGCCAATGTAATATTCCAAGAATAGCAAAAAAATCTAATGTGCAGTTTGAGAACATGGTCCCATATAGACATCTGCAGGCAAATCTTGGAAATAATGTCCACTGGATCTGAATGGCACGATACATTTCAAAAGGGTAACTGCACTAGGCAGAGTAAGCTGCAGAAAATACACAAACAAGGAGGGTTTAATAATTTCTTTCTGTCCCCTCCAAATGCAAAATCCTTGGAAAAAGGCTAAAAATTAGGAAAGGGAGTAATTTGCAGAAATGGGTGATCCGTTCATCACCTAAGCGAGAGGAGAGGATTTCTTTTTAAAAAAATTTTTTATTGTAAACTACCTTATGACAATTGGTGACAAAAGAGCTGAGCCTTTCAAAAATCCATTTTAATAAAACACCATATGACCTCATAGATATGCATAGGATTTAGAAATAACATGGATTTTAATGAAGGTACTTGAAAGGTATGGTGCCATATTGCAATTTTACGGAAGATCTTAGATTAATGAAATTAAACGTGAACTGCATTGTTTAGATGATGAACTTAAGGTCATATCTGCAGCATTTGAAAGAGAAACCTTGAGTGGAGGGTGTAGAATCATTGATTTAGACCCTGGTAGACAGCTGAATAGCAAGCATTGAAGCATGAAGGTAAATTCCCATATTTCATTGTTAGAAGGTTAGCTGGTGGCTGCCAGCTTTTCAGTGATAATCACCAACCAATTCCACCCTGTTTCAAAAAAGATTTTGCCTTTGTGTGCTAAGACACTTTTAAAAACCATTACTGTTCAAAGCAGGGGCACACTGTTTAAAGAGAAGCTATTTCTGCAAAATACAGGATGGCAATGAGTTGATGCTGTCCTTGGATAGTGATGCTATTAAGTTCATTAGGATCATCATCCATTTAAAATGCTTATAAGGAGAATTGAGACTGTTTGCTGGAGACACCAGAGGCACCTCCTACTGCAAGTCACAACTACGTGTCATCAGTAATTAGCCCTTTTGCTTCCTTAAGATTTTTTATAAGACAATGGCCCTTTCAGATTTAAGTACTGTTTTCCTCCCCAGACACACACGCACACGTGCACACTCACAGGGAATAAATGCATGCACATGCACGCGTGTTAAACTAATAGACGTGAATTTGTACAACAGGAAATTTGCAAGGAATGAAATCCTCAGGCCTTAAGAATAAGTGATAATGGAATGATACTGCCAATTACTGCTGGAGAACAGTGTTGTCACAGGGAACAGCTCATGGAGATGGAAGGATGAGGGGCAGAGAAAAGATTCCCTTTTGACAGTTTGCTGTTAAAGGGAATTTGTCAAAGATGTTAAAATTAGATCTAACTGGGCCAGATCCTCGGATGACATAAATCAGCCTGTAGACTTCATGATCTGGCCACGTACTCCTCTTTGTCCTTTCTTCATCTTTATTATCTGCATCATAACACTGCCTGAAAGCTGCAATGATGCTTTAAAGCTCCATTGTCTTAGTGCTGTACAAATGCAGTGAGAGAAGGTATTTCCATGTTTTCAGCTGCTCTGCACAGGGTCTTTTATCGCTTAAAATATCTGCACGTTTTACAAAACCTGCTAAGCAAGTGTGGGAGATGGGGACCTTGCCTAGACTAGGATTTAGGCTGCGATGTTAATATTGGTTAGACAACCTGTATGGACTGACCTGTTTTCAGTGTGGGTAAGATGAGCTGCTTTCCACAATGGCAAAGTGATTGAGTTGCCTTTAATGAGTGCTGTTGCATACCAGAATGAGAATGCTGAAATGGGAATCCATCATCCTGCACCCAGCCCTCCTGGTTAGAAATATAGTAACACTTAAAGGCAGCATTGAGCTTCTGGAGTGGCCTGCTAGGGTGCAGGGGTCTAGCTGGGTACAAGAGAGGGCAAATCTGCAAAAGACACTCTCAGATGGGAAAAGATCACGTACTTCCATGTACGTTCTCTTCCAGCCCGAATTTTTGGCAAGCAGAGCTAAGCTCTGCCACATTATGAAAACTGTCTGAAAGCTGCCAGTAAGGAAATTAAAGAAGAAATAGTGTTAGATAATGGTCATAAATGCATTATGATCACTCCTTTCATTAGATACTTCCTTGTTTTCTCCCTGGTGTACACCACAAACAGCTTGCATGTGATTTATTTGTGTGTGTTTGGGGAGGAGAGGCAAAGGGAATGAAGTCTTAGCCAGTAGACATTTCAAAAGGCAGTTGGGAGATTTAGAGACATGATGCTTATTAAAATAAATGGAAGCTGCGTGTCTAAATCCCCTGGTCATCCTTGAAAGTCTTGTCCCTAATATTTATCTTGCAGTCATTTCCAAATGGGGCATTGCACATCCCATCTCTAGTGTGTATCTAAGTGCAACTGGACAGTAAACCCAGGATCACACAGGGGCTGAGCCCAGCTCTATGCCATATATACTGCTTAATGTTCTGAGTAAGGACAGAACGTAATGGTACAAAGCTTGGAAATGGTACAGAGCATTTTCTGGGAAACTCTCTGTAGAAAAAAGTCCAAGTCCCACGGAAGTTAAGGGAACGTGGCTCCCCCTCTCCCATTTCCAGAGGTTTCTGGTAGGTGCAGCTCTTGGCAGCAGACAGACTAACCCTGCTGTGTCCAGTTCTGTGGAGCTGATTTGATGAGCTTTTAATAGATTCATAACTTTCCATCCTGCTGTAAACCTTCCAACAAATATTTTTTAATTTTTAAAAGAAACTACTGGCATTGGCCACTTCAGAAATGCTGACCCGTTAAGTCTAAACAGGGAAGTTAGGGCATGTTAAATATCAATTGATTATAAACCCCATATTAATTGACGTTTAGCAGCTCCACTAATGGAGAGGAGCTCATTACATAGCAGTTAACCCTCAACGCATATATATTAAATAATCAATTAGTATTTATTTAACATACAATAACCTCCCTATTAGAGCTAAATTAAAAGCCTCTTTATGGAGGCCTTGCAGAAAGCACTGCACTGTGCTAACCTGAAGCCAGGAATTTGCATTAATAGCCTGATTCTTCGTTACCTCCGGTGCCCTCATGATGATTTTAACATATTAAGTGAAAGACTAGAGGGGCTGTGTTTGTTACAGTCACTTGGCCCTACTAAGAGGGACTCAGCCCCTGGGTTATATGACGGAGTAGGAAAAAAGCGTAGTTCAGGTAAGTATTTGTTAAACAGAGCTGTAGCAAAAATAAACAAAGTTCTCCCGGTTCTCCTGCAGCACAGCGTGTTCTGTAGGCAGATCCTGCTCCTGAGAAAGGCCAAGCTGAGAGGAAAGATGGGAAGAAGAGAAAGTCTGAATTTCTCCTTCGAAGACAGATGGAAAAGGTTGCACTGCTTTTCCCAGACCACGGAGCGGGCACAGGGACCTTTGCTGTGGGGCAAGATAACCTTTCAGTGCGTGCACGTGCCAGCGTGCTATGCCGTCGGGGACGCCCGGAGGCCAAGAAAGCGTCCAGGGTCACTCGCTCCATTGCAGACAGACCATGAAATGTAAGTTTACCACATCAGACTGTTCTGGCCACTGGGTTTGTTCTTTCTCCCATCCCCAACCCTTCAGTCTGGTAACACTGTGCTGAGACCAAATTCAGCTGGGGTGTAGGCTGCACGCCGCAGTGAGTGCCAGGCGTGAGCAAAGGCTGGGGAGAGGCTGGATGGATTAAAGCTGAACCAAAGATAAGCCTCATTTATCCTCCTGCGCCTGTCCAGTGCAGAATGCACTCCACTGGCACAATTACTGCCTGTAAAAATGCAGTTTTAACACTGCACTACCTTTTATGAGCAGAAACTTCAATTAAAACTCTTCCTAAATGATAGGAATTGTGGCACTTAACAGCAAAAGGTGAGTCAGGTTTCTCTAGGATAAACACAGTGCCAAACGAGCACGCAGGCGTGAACCAAACGCTATAGTGCGGGGTGGGGGAGTGTGTGTGTGTGAAGAAATGAGAAAAGCTTTGGCAGTTGTGTCTTGTGGGCTGTGCAACTCTCATGTGGGCCGGATTCAGCTCACGCTCCTTCCGTGCGGGGAGAAAGGCCCTGGGAGCTCCTCGGTGGAGGAGAGAGCGCTGGGGAGGGTGCTCAGTGCGGAGAAGTTGGTGAGTTGCTGCTCATGTGGTCCCAGCCAGATGCAGAGACCTGGCAGGTGATGGGTGAGAGGGAAACAGAGGGAGTTACACACAAGTGAAAGACCTTTGAAGAAAATTATTTCCAAATGTAAAAAGAAAGGAGAACAAGGAGAGAGATGGGCAGACAGCAAGACAATATAGAAAGCAAAGAAGTAGCATGGTTGGGTAATGGAAATAGGGCAAACTGGGGAGCTCAGAAAAGGAATAGCTGAACTAAATTGCTCAAAATGAGTCTCTCCTGTGTTACGTCCTGAGCTGCCATTTATATCTGTGTGGTGTATTGAATATTAGCAAATGGATTTACTCCCATCTCTCTCTGGTGTAAAGGGGTGACAAGGCAGAGTATAGCAGGGAGCTATTCTGTTTTCCCTGGAGCCCAGGTGAGTTTTATATTGGGGTCTAATAGGCCCAGAACCTATTTGGAGCTGAATTATAGCACCCCAGCCCTATGCAATAATCTGTTTTCTGGTGGGGGAAAGCTGGGAAATCAAGCAGCTTCTCCAGAAGTCAATTTTGGTTCTCAAAATGGAGCCAGCTCAAGAAATTGTCATTGATCCACTTCTGAACTTGGAGCAAATTTCCATAAAAATAATCAGATCCTCCCAGCTGCCGAAGTTTGTAATGCCATGTGTTTCACTGGGTGGGACAGGCGGGCTGGCAGAATGGGGCTGAGCAGCGCTTTTGTTTCAGGTTCCTCCTCTTCGCCGTACCAATTCTGAACAGGGAGTCAGGTGAGGGAGGGGATGGGAGATGATGCCTTGGCCACCCTCTTCATAACATCTTGGCAAAAATGAGCAAATGAAAGCAGGTTCTTTGGTCTGATCCTCAGCTGATGGAAACTGGAGCAGCCCTGTTAGCCTCAAAAAAGCTCAATTAATTTAGGCTCCTGAGAAAGTATCTGTGAATAATGCAGGGAATGGGGCTTGACTGAACCCCCTGGAAACTCGGGGGAGCGCTGACGCTGGGGAGCTGGGTTCAGACCGGAGCAGGTAACGACAGCTCAATCCCCGAGGTGTGAAGAAGCAAACGTGAGGAAGAGCAGGGCCCCTCTGGAGCAGCCCTGACGGTATGGGGCATTTTGTACATGTGTGAAAGGGGGTGCCTGCCCCCCCAACCCCTGACTGCCCCTCTCCAGAGGGAGAGGGAGAGCTCCAGCTTCTCTTGGCTGCAGAGTGGCAAAGGGAGCCAAGGAGATCCGGGGGTAACAGAGATGGGGCAGAAACAGGCAAATCACTGTGGATTTGAAATATTAGCAGGGAGACTTTAGTGAAGGGATAAGCAAAATAAAACTGGAGGAGAATGGCAATGCTGTTTGAAGGGTAATAATGAACCTAATAGAAAAATTGCTTTAACCATTTCGGATCTCATGGAAGACCCGAGTGTAATTTTATTTTATTGAGAAAATTTAATTGTGTTTCAGGCCAGCTCTGCTTTTCAGCTCTGCTGTGGAGTATAGTGCAAGCACATGTCAACACCTGCCCCTGCCAAAACTCGGGGAGGACTTTGCTCTTTGTCGTTCACTATGGTGGAAAGAGACCTTCGTGGTCTTTTCCTTCCAAGGACAGCACCAGTCGTTTGAGCAAGTGATGGTCACCTGTATTCACAGGTATATGATGTATTTTTAGCACCTGCAATAAATTACTTCTTTTTTCCTTACAGCTTCTGGAAACATTCCCAGTCCCTGGCCTATTCATCAGGATTGTTATATTTCTGCTGCTGAAAAGAGGAAAGTACCTTTTTCTCTTACTATTTATTAGCATGTACCATAGTGTGAGGGACTGCGCTGGGGAGGGGAACCCCGTTGTGAGCGGCACTGGGTAAACACAGCAGAAATGACAGTGACAGTCCTCATCACAGAGTGTTAGCAATTCAAACAGCCATGTCAGTCAAAGAATTTGAGAGAAGGGATGTAACACAAGCAAAAGGAAGAATGTGACAGTTTGCAAACACTGAGTGAGTTGCATGATTTTTCATAGGTGTGTTTGTTCTTTAAGTATCTTGAAGGAAATGCAAATTAATTTTATTCTGGACAAGTCTATGTGCAAGCTAGCTCTGTCGGAGCTTTATGTTAGACGTGTAGAAATTTCTTTCTCTTGTAGAAAGAGATAAGCAAAGGACTTTTTGAAAATTTGAGGAAATTATCCAAAGCCTGTTTTTGCCTAAGAGCACAGGGCATATATCATTGAGCCCTAGGGAAGGGCAGCCTTGTGCTAATTTATTAATAATAAGCGGAAGAAAGTAGTAAAACAGCAGCTGTGGAGCAAAAACAAAACCAAAAACCTGACCAAACAAAACCTGATGATTTTCCAAGGTAAAATTTTGGGGTAGTTGGAATGTATTGATGTTTCCTAAAACAACCAATTTAATCCCTCCACACTGCAAAGGTAACATCAAACTTAAATTTAGGAAATTAGGCTAAACATTTTCTATTACCCTGAAATTTTGCCTTAGAGAAATGGTAACACAGAAGGAATTTCCTCGGCAAAGAGTAAAAAAGTAAAAGATGCTGCAGAATTATTTTAGTTAAACTGACTGCAATGCTAAAAATGAATTCTGGGGCAGGACAATGAAGAAACTCGTACAAGAATATTAATTCTGCTTCCAATCATCCAAGGAGTTCAGTCACTGAAGTCAGGAGTGAATTCATATAGTCTGTCTGGTTTCCACGGGCTTTGGGGAGGCCTTGCCAATGCTGTTCTTTCCTGCCAGATTTGCCTGTGACTCTTCAATGTTATTAGTGGAAATAATTTCCTCTATGGAGAAGCAGCCGCCCCTCCCCTGCTGCTCTGTCTCTGCTGTGGATTGCTCCATCGTACATCGTATCTTCCCTCAGCCCTCGCAGGCAGCACCACGGGCTGTGCCTGCAGGGTGTTGTTCAGTCTTTTGCCCAGTTGTCCAGGCACAGAACACCCATCCTAAGCTAATCATGAAGGCCAGCCTTCTCCTGGTGAAAACACTCTCTGAGGACTCCCCTCTGCCATGGTGCCTTCAAGCAACTAACCCGCTAATTATGGGAGAGGAGTGCTTGGATTTACATGACACATGACGTTAAAAGCAGAACAGGAGATCCCAAGGCTGAGACCCCAGGTACCCGTCCCATCGCTGTGCTGTGCCGCTTGACCCCTTCCCTGTCTCTCTGGTTCCCCAGGAGACCTGCTCGCCCCACGAGCAGCCTGTACTCCCTCGGTGAAGGACTCTCCAAGGCCTTTTTGAAAACCCAAATCTAAACACAAGTGTGTCGAACTTTATATGTGGCTGCAAAGAATAAGTAATTCCTATCTGTAACACATTATGAAGTCCTCAGCTAGCAGGCACTAGGGCAGAGTAAAATGGTTATTTTAGCCGTATCATCTCTTACGATTGCTTGTTCTCCATCTCTGTGGAGGGGTGGCTGGCAGCGCACAGCCCCACTGATTTAAGCTTGCCAGGCTCCCGTGGTGGCTCTCTTGCTGAAGTGCCTGAGCTGCCTTACGGGACTTGGCCATAAACTGCACAGCCCAAGGAAGATGTTGCTTGTTTTCTGAAGGACAGGATGAAATCACCCCGTGTATGTCCTCTATCCATTGCCTCCCTGGGCAGGGAAAACATAAATGCCTTTCCCAGCATTTTATTTATTGGCTTTTCTCTGTTTCCTGGGAAAAGCCTTTTTTTTTTTTTTAAGTACTTGTGTGTGTGAGTCTGTGTGGGGTAGGCGTGTGTGTGTGTGTTTAGGAGGTTAAAAAAAATTTCTTGCTGTCAGCAAGTGATGTTACAAACCTGGTCTGACAAGGCTGGTTGTATATTTACAGTTGGTGAGAGCGAAGGCTTCATCAATCTTCACGCTTTGAAAGGGACAGGCCCGCTCCCATGAGCACCTGCTCCGGGAGAACAGCTGAACTGTGACTTTCCAGGGAGCTAGCTGTAAATTTTAGCCATTCCCCCCGCAGCCCACGCATGCTTGAGCTCTTTAACCTTCCCAGGCTGGCAGGAGTCCCAGCAATCAGTTTAGTGCAAAGACTGGGGTTCTTTTTAATTAACCTTTTGTTTCCCACTGCAGGTGTTTCAAAGTTTCTTAATGTTAAAAAGGAAGAGGAAAAAAATTGTTTGCAGAAGTGCATCCACTCTCTTCCACTTTGTCTATGCTTGGTGATCAAACGGGATCAGCCTTTCTCAAGTTTCCCCTCCGCATTTGCCTCTTGGATCTATGTCTATAACAGCATCTGGTGGGAATCTGCAGCACGGGTTCCCTTTAGGTGTCTGCAGAAAGTATTCCTACGAGTGCACTTTAGTTTCGTCCTGCAGGTCACGTTTCCTTCCTGGAGAAGCACCCGCTTCTCCAACCCACTCCTCTTTCTCCAGGCAACTTTCTTCAGACACTTGACTCCCTCGGTGTGCTGATGTTCTGTTTAATTAGTCTGGCCTCTGGCACCCAGCCCGCCCAGCCAGGGGAAGTTTGATTATAGACTCGCTGAATGCTTCTGCAGCCTCCGGTCTTCCCAGAGCGCTCGCTCAGTGAAAGGAAAAAAAACCCAACCCTTCCTACAACTCCAAAGAGGCCAACCTGTGTTAACCGTCTTTAACGGTACGCTGGGCAAGGCCAGTGAGGAGACAGAGTTTAGAAAATGTAGTAGGAAAGCATGGGGAGAGGATTTAGATGGATCACGCTTGGGAGGCATAGCAGTATTTTTGTATGCAAAAGCACTCGGTTTACTTCAGGTAGGTTGTCCAGTTAATAAAATAAGCTGTATTACTTTGGGAGGGAAATATTCCTGCGCTGTAGGAAAAGGGAAGTATTGTCCTATTTGATCAATAAAATTACTAATAGAACAAGAAACTGTTGTATCTCCAAGAAAATTCATATGTGGGAATTTATCACAAGGAAAAAATACATTTAAGCCCCACTTAAAACAATAAAATATATCTTTGAGGGAAAGTTTCAGACTTTTCTGTATAAGAGGAATAATGGTTTCTATAATTTAATAGGTGCTAAATTTGGTGAGGAGTGCCAGCAAATCCATTTCACATAATGATATTTTATCTCCCTTGAAATGGTCATTTTCATGAATGTCTTTTTATTGGTTCCCTTGTCCCACGAAGTGTCCAAGGAGGTGCTGCTCCTCCTCAAAAGCTGAGCACATACAGAGGCAGGGATGACTAGAGGAACCTATTAATAATGGTGACACAAAAAATGGGCAGGAACTGCATGACAGTTAAATGTGCTCCCCATAAATAAAGAGCATTTCTATCTGACCTCAGGGCTGCGGCTTTTTAGCGCTTACTTTTGTAGGAGTTAAGGTGGTCACAGCTATTAAAAACTAGAGATGAGCTGAGAACAACTTCAGGTGAGAATAACAGAAAAAAGAGGGTTTCCAAAGAAGATCTCACTGGAAGTTGCAGCTAGAAAAAAATCTGAAATTGTTCTCGAGAGAGGGATTTTGTTTACATAGGTGAGGGCAATCTTTGCTTCTTGGCAAAAGGACTGATTTATTCTCTTAGGTATCTAATTTCAGATTCACAGAGCCAAACCCTTTTCTCATGTAGCTCTACTGAGATGGACGGGAGCATTAGTCATGAAGGTTCACAGATTTTTAGAGCCCTCACAGTGTACATCATATATAAACTAAAACTCATGGTTATGGTTTCATTTTGTTTGGTACTTTATGCTGACTAGAGGTAGCAACTACAGGCTGTGACTGCTGTCACAAAAAATAAACTGAGTTTCAGGAAAGGGAACAGAGAAATTTTTCTTGGGAAAAACAAGCAGAGAGTTGGAAGAAAATGAGAGTAAAAGGGAAGGAAGTGGAAAATATACAAGGGTAGGTATCAAAAAGGCAATATATGATATTATAGTGTGATAAACACACCTGGTATAAAATGTCCGGTGACATTCACAGTCAACACAAGTTCTTTGCTACCTTCCCGCCCACGTGCTGTATACCTGTAGAATCAAAATTGTCTGAGGTTTGCCACCCGTTGAATTCTCCCACCTTAAGTGTCTGGTTGCCTACCTGGGAGCTCCTGCAGCCCTGCCTGTGTGGAGGAACAAGGATGTGCCAACATTTGGTCCCGAAACTGCAAATTCAGAATGAAGTAAGGACCTTTTGTGGGAAATGAAGGGAAGACGGTGAAAATGGTTATAATAAGAAATGTTGCATGGGCCAAAGGAATAATAGATCAGCAATGGGAAGACTCAGAAAGCTGCTGAGAGTTATTGATAGACATTGTGTAAGAAAAAAAATAATTAAAAAAAATCCCTGACAGTTTTACCTTCATGTTCACAAAGGCAGGTGGCAGGGCCGATGCCAGAATGGAAGATAAATTTCCTTTTGCATAAAGAAGAAATATTGAAGGAAACCAAGCAGAGGTGAGGGAGAAATTAAAAGTGCTAAAAGACCCTGAAAGCATGTGGTCCATGTTAAACCCCCTTCTGGATTTTGAGCTGTGTCAGCAAAAAGCAGGAAAAAGTCTGTTGAGGGAAATGAGAACCTTTTTGAAGACCAGTAATGGAGAGGTTCCTGCAAGTGTCAAGTCCAGAGGTCTGAGGAAGCTTTCCAGAAATGAAAGCCGGTGGTACAGAGGAAGGTACCTTGCATGGCTGGGAGGCCAATGTGTATTTTAATCTGGGGTTGTAGTAGAGAAAGAGTTAGGAGAAGTTATGAGTTTAATTAAGGAAAACCATCAAGGACTAAAAAATGGGAAGCTGTGCCAATAAAGGGAGAAGAAAACTGACAGCGGCTTTCTGAGGAATTAATGCAAATCATAGGCCAGAGAAAGCCAAAAGATATAACTTCCGCAGTGGCAGGAAAGGTTGGATATAACACAGTCGAGAAGCGTAACCTGAAGTAAAAGTGATGAGTGTGGGGCATGCAAGCGCCTGGTTGAACACCTGCCTGGTGGGTCCTTGCAACCGAGCTACTTGTGAGGATGCACTGGCTTATACTGCCCTGTCTGTGAGCTGGGACAAGGTCTGATGCTGAAGGAACTGCAGGACACAAGATAAGGTGAATTTAGCTGAAGGAAGAACAATTCAGAGACAAGAGGAAGGGAACAAATACTTCAAGGGTTTGAGGGCGCCTGGCCTGGCTGTGGAACCAGCAAGCACGAGTTCAACCCAAGCACTGGTCAGGTAATTTTCTATGTCTCTGCAACAAGTTTCAATGAAAGATTTCCAATTCACGCACTCTTAATTAAATAAAACTCCAAGCATCCCTGAAGTAGATAAGTGCAAGCTAAACAGCTACCATCAAACATGGTGCATCAGGCTTTCCAACAGTTAACCAGGAGGAACCTGCTCTTCAAAAACTTGAATAAGTGTTTTGGGGGAAAATAGCATAATTTTGGTTCTCTCCAGCTGTCTGATGCCCATTTATTTGGCATCCAAACAGCTTTAAAGCACTCATTATCAGCTGACCTAGAGTCATCAGATAATGGGGACCACAGGAAGGACTTTGCCTGCTAAATCTCATGTCTTTGTTTTAGGAAAACTGCCTGTTCTTCTACAGAAGAACGAAATGGGAGCCTGGATCCATACTTGCAACCAGCCTCGACAAGAGCTGCGCGTCTTGCTGCTCACCTGTGCCGAGCTGCTACTGTGCCCCATACAGTTCCCCTTACAGCAGCCTTCCAGTGCCTGGAGGGGCCTGCAAGAAAGCTGGAGAGGGACTTTTTACAAGGGCATGTAGTGATAGGACAATGGGTAACGGCTTTAAGCTGAAAAAGGGTAGATTTAGACTAGATATAAGGAAGAAATTCTTCACCATGAGGGTGGGGAGGCACTGGAACAGGTTTCCCGGAGAAGTTGTGGATGCCCCAACCCTGGCAGTGTGGAAGGCCAGGCTGGACGGGGCTTTGAGCAACCCGGTCTAGTGGAAGGTGTCCCTGCCCATGGCAGGGGGGTGGGAACTAGGTGATCTTTAAGGTCCCTTCCAACCCAAACCATTCTATGGTTCTATGATACCTGGCCTTTCTTAGCTCTGCTTTGTAGATTCCTTAAAGCCTTTGAGGATGAATCTACTCAAAAAGTCCCAAGAGTGCTTCAAGAAGCAACAGGGACAGGAGGGGATGAGTGGCCCTCGGAGGGGTGCTGGCTCAGGGGGCACACGGGGCTACGTGGGGGCCTTCCTCTGAGCTCCAGAGGGCTTCTGGGCAGGGTCGAGGGGAGTAAATAAAAGGGAAAGAAGGACCAAAAGAGAGTTTTTCCAGTGCCGCTCCCCAGCAAGTCTTCTGCTGCCCAACTGCCTCAGACAACCAACTGGTGAGGAGACTGATTAATTTGTGCCTCGGATAGACGGAAACGAGGGAAAAAGGAAGAAACACGTCCCTGCGGAGGGCAGCGCGTGCCCCGCCGCGGGCTGGGACAGGCTCTCCGGCCCGCGGGACGGCTGCCTCCCTGCGCCCCGAGGCGGACTGCTCCCTGGGGTGACCGGGGGGGCCTCGCAGAAGGCGCAGCACCCGCGGCGGCGGAGGCTAAACGTGGCTCGGCTTCCGTGCGCACCTTCTTCAGGTAATGCCCTGGGCGGGGCGGAACTTCCGGGGGACTTCCACTCCGCTCCGGTGTGGCACCGGCGCCCCGCGGGCACGGCGGCGGGAGGAAACCCCCCCGCCACGCCGCCTCCCGGCTGCGAGGAGCCGAGGCAGCTCTTGGGCGGGAAAGCGGCGGGGCTGTGCGGAGGGCGGCCGCGGCCTCTCCCCTCAGCCGGCGGGGCCGCGTGGGGGAAGGCGCCAGAAGCGCCTCAGCCGGGCTCGCCGGCTCGTGGCGGGGCCGCCGCCCGCCACTAGAGGCTGCTCCACACCTCGTCACGTACAGGCGAACGGCCGTTGACGGAGGGGCCCGCGCGTCGCCGCCGCCGGTGGCTGCCCCTCGGGGCTGGCGGCGGCTCGGGGCGAAGGGGCGGCGGGGAGCGAGGTCGGGGCGGCGGGGAGCGAGGTCGGGGCGGCGGGGAGCGAGGTCGGGGCGCCCCGCCGCCGCGGCTCTCTCTCCCGGCGGCACGCTGGCCTCCCGAGGGTCGCTCCGGGCGGGGGGATCCCGAACGGGGGGATTTTGGCCTCCCGTGTAGCAGAACGATGGGGACATCTGTAAGAACGTATCCCCTAAAGAAGTATAGATAGCGGGAGTTCTGGGATCCCAGCAGTCCCGGTGGCTTTGCCAGGCAGAGTCTTGCAAGACTAAACAGATGCCCCGGCTTCCTTGCAAGCGTCTCCCCTCAAGAGAGAGATTTGCAAGAGGTTTTATTTGCCAGTTGAATGCCTTTGTCTCAGAGGAACAGGCCCACGTGTTGTTGATCAGGCAGCACCCCAGAAATTCATTCCCTTTTCGCGTCGCTGTGAAGAAAACCCAGCCCAGCGGTGGTGGGTACAGGTACAGCGCAGCCGCAGTGCTGCAGCGGTGGCTTCGCCAGGCTGAACGCTACCAGCAAGCGTCGGCGTGCTCGTGTGACTTACCCCGGGAACGCGGCGGTTGTTATTAATCTCAGGTCTGCTGTGAGCTGCCGCTTTCATGAAACAATATACAACTTCATTCAAGCATGCTATTGTTGTTGTCTTGCCTGGCACTTTCGGCTGCTGCGTGAGGGAAGGGTTTATAGGCTCAACATTTACAGAAAGTAAATATCAGCGTTTTCACCAGCCTCCTTCCTCCTCTCCCCAAAGCTCAGGCTTCATTTCCGCTCCCCCCGCCCTCTTTTGCCACCAACTTGATCTTATTAGTCTGCAAAATTATAGCCTTGTCATAAACCCGGTGTTCTGAACTAAGGAGAGCCCCTAGCAGCAACGCTCATATTTTCATTTTGTATTTTTCATCAGTGACGTTGGTCCAGGGTTGTTTTTATTATTATTACTTTTTTTTAACACTGCTCTGAAAGGATAAAGCTGGAAAGCCCTATCCATTTCCTGGAAAAGCCAGTTTCTGTCTGTCAGCATCTGTCATGCTGGGTACACTATTACTTAAAAACAACTACATCAATGGACAGACCAGACTATATAAGGGATTTCTCTCACTCTAATTCCCACATTCAGTGGCCCACGGTATTTCTCGTTTAGCCTCCCTGCGCTGCTGAGAACTGCACAGGAAGGCTAAACGAGAAATAAACATTAAAGAAGTGCTGGTATCCTCTTTTTGCAGACAGGCAGGGAGCTAGAACTGCAGCCACACTGAGTGGCTCAGGGCTTGAGGGTGCATCTGGCCATGGCTCCCTGCCCTGAGCATGCTGCTTCCGTGGCGGGGAGATGCTGATGCCAGTTTCCAGCCAGTTTTTCTCCCAGGGAAGCTCATGTACAAGGTGGGCCTCACTTGCCCGTCGCCTCTGCACGCACTTCACACAATAAACACCGCTCTGCAAATTCAAAGCCACAAATGAGTGAAGACGATACACATGTAGCTTGGAGGCTTCGGACTTACTTGCAAATTAACATCATTTCTTGGAGGCAGGTGTGATCATATCTTTATGGGCTGCTAGGAGGGGAGTAGAGTCACAGACACATTATGCGGTCTTCTTACACTTTAAGGGGGATAAAAAAGAGAACTGACATATCAAATGTGAGAAATCAAAACTTAGCTGTTCAGTTAGGGAGACTGTAAAGGGACCATCGCCTGGATCTGTGGGGGGGAAGAGGATTTTCTGGGAGACAAAGGCACTGTCGGCTTTCGTGTCTGTTCTAGGTGGTCCTAGCATCAGGCAGCGTTGCTGCTCTGCCTCTTAGTAATTTTATGGACCTGATATTTTAAGGCACCAAAGGGAACGATGATGTTCATTCGACATGTGAGATTATAAAATGGTGAAGTGTTTGTTTGCATGGCCTGGATTGGTAATGTCTACTTTAGAGAGCTTGCTGGTTTATTAGCCACTTCCTGGTGGAGAATACCAGAAACAGAGAAACAGCAGAGTTGTTATTATTTATTTTGTTGCAGTTAGGTTTTTATGGAGATAGGTGTATAGGTGGATATACAGATATGCCTGAGCAACTGCAAGTGTAAGACAAAAATACAGGATTTGCCTGCCAAAGCTGAATTCCTGCCAGTCTTTGAGTCCTTTCCTGGGACACTTGTTTGCTGAAGAACACCAGTGGTTTGCTTTAACGGAGTATAAAAAGCATGCACTGGTATGAGGAAGACTTGTGGGCAGAGACGAATAGATGGACCATACAGGCAATGTGAGTTCCCTTTCAACAGTTCATCGTTGCAGTCATTGTGCAAGCGGGATTTTTTGCCCCTGTGAAGAGGTGGGTAGATGCTCACTGGGGCATTTGGGAACGGAAGTCTCCCAGGCTGGGTTACGTGGTAGTAGCAACGCATGCACGTGTATACATATTTTACACCTGATTGTGTATGCGGTTGTGAGTAGAAGTACCCAGGTGCTTTCAGGAAAAAAAAAAGACTGCTGATTTACATACATACTATATGTTTCCTATAAAGCAAGGTGGCTAGGCAATGTGCTGTTTTGCTGCAATGGGTGTCCGCTTCTGTTAGCTGTGTATTGTTTGACGGACTAGGTTAAATTCTGCCCCTAGGTACACACATGCGTTTGATATGGAAATTGAGAAATGTTAGCTGATGAGGTGTTGCAGGTGTGCAGCTGGGGGCAGAATTGAACCCACGGTTAGTACGGCCATACAGGCCTCCCCTCCGTCCTTCGTTCCCTGGAGGCTGTTTCTGTGTTGTGAAATATTCCCCTGGTCTACCTTTTCTCTTTTCTGGAAGGACCTGCTGTAGCATTTGCTGCGTTTATAGCTTTTTATGGGACTTGCAGCTCTGGAGTTTCATTGCCACTCCATAATCAATGTTAATTCTCCTCATTTTATGGTTTTAAAAACGTACATGCTCTACTCTTACAAACTCTGTAAAATGCCATTAGTGCGTCTTGGGATGATCATAGTTTGTTTACAGATGCCTTGCTATTGTAAGCCTATCTTTCTATGGTACAGTTACCAGAAAATGGATTAAAAATTAAATGAACATATTGCTTTGTTTGTTTGTTTTTAATGAAAGCTGTTTTCCAGTTAGGTCCTTATTTGATCAAAGATTGCATCTCAGTTAATTGTATGGGTTTGCCTAGTCTATGATTCTTTCCCTGAGATAACTGAGTCAAGTTTTGTTTACATTGTGACCCATGTAAACTCCATGGTAAACCACACTCACACCTCTTTCCCAGGACCAGAGCAGAGCACGGAGATATGCCTGTAAACTAAATTAAATGCACGACTGTAGGCATATAGGTATTTGATGTCAGCATGTCTCACTTTTTCAAGAGAATTTTCATCCCCTGCTCCAACTGACACTCAGTCTTTGGGTTACATACTGGATGAATTTTATAGCCTTTGGTAGAGGCAAGAGATTGTCCACAAATTGTGTGTGCTACTCGTTTAGATCCCTAACAATGGGTGTGTGATGGAGAAGCTCTGCTTTGGACTATCTCAGTTTGAAAAGTCTTGCAGCCATCTTTTAAATGCTGTTGCACCTTGTTTTGCAGTGGTGTGCCAGCCTCCAGACTGTTCCTCTTCCAGCCTTCTCCGATGTTCATTTCTTCCATCACGGGCTCCTTTCTCACAGCTTTGAAAAGGTGAGAACAATTTGTGAGGCATGGCTGATATCAGCTTTGCCCAAAACACTCCTCACTGCCAAAAGTAGTTACGAACCCTGCATTTGATATCCTCCTGCTTGGTGCTAGTGGGGCCACTCTTACCAGGGTCACTGCCCAGCTGCTGTGTCTCTTAGAGACCATCATTTTGAGTCCATGTGATGGCTCTCTTGAACAGAAGTCATGCAAGACCTTTTTCTTTTTATACTGTCCCATCATCATATGGATCGACTTTAGAATCAGTCTTTCCATCAGCAACTCTGTAGATACTGTTCACAGCCTGGTGATCTTTGCTAGAAGAGTTTGGCTATCTGTTGGGATAGTCATAGCCACAGAGAAATTGGTCCAGAGGTTTGATGACCTATGTTAAGCAGGAAGAGATCACCGCAGCAATTGTACTTGTGGCACATTGTCGGTAACCAGCTTCCTAATCACTTGTGTGAAAATATCGCAATGAAGTTTACAGAAATCAGTCCTTTTTGGTTGCTTTTCAGAGGATGATGCTCTGTTCTCTCCACGAAATGTGTGGATGGGAACTCCAATCTCTGTAGATGACCTGAAATATATAAGCCCTTTATCACACGTATTGCGTTTAATGCTGCTTTTCTCCTTTTAAGTAAAATGTTCCCAAGCAACTGGCTGATTTTTCAGTGTTGTAAGTTACTCTTTTGGCTCTCTGGTGGAAAAATGTACAAATATTATGATAATGATGTTCCTGGTGACTGTGACAGTGTTGAGTGACCCATCACAGTCAGATATTCTGCTGGGTTTGTGTGGCTGTTGCGAAAATGACATTCAATTAATTTGGTTAGCAATGTTAAAATTGATTATTGTCCATGAAAATGATAACTGGGAAATCAGTTATTGATTAGCATAAGACCAAGATTCCAACTGTCTCGGCATAGTTGCAAATTGTGTGAAAAAACCCCACTTTTCGTGACTCCTGTCATTTTAACTGAGAGGGATGTTCCCTTCATTTAGTGCATTGTTCCAGAGTGGATCCTTGCCCATCTCTCATGGGCTAGAGAAATTGGTCTGGATAGCAAATATGAAATCTGTGCTGATGTCTTTACTGCCAACACCTATTTCTCCATTTCTTCTTTGTGGTGCTGCTACCTAGACATCATATCTGACACCCTGGGGCTTCCCTCCTGGCTTAATGATAGGTAACAACAGAACAATTAATCCAAGAACACTTTGTTCTCTAACTACTTGGGTAGGAAGGTAGGAAACTGTTTCTAATTCTGGGTCTTTTCAATGGAAAGAAGCACTGCTTTACTGCCACTGTCTCAGCAGTCAAATGAATGTCAAAAATACTGCTATTTTCTTATGTTTACTATTAAAAGTAAATGTAGTACATACTTTTATAATTAGCATCAGCATTATTACTGTGCTTACACCAAGAAGCCCGGCTGTAGACTTAGCCCTGCCTATGTAGATGCTTTACAAAACACAGAGTTAAAAGGAAGTCTTGGCTGTGATGAACAGAATCCGTTACTTGAATGTGAGTGGGGATTCTGTAATTCTGATTGCAGATGATCCCAAGTAATTCATCGACAGCAGTGATGTTGCTCCAAATTGACGCCACAATAGCAGAGATGAATCTGGCCCAAAGCGTCTCTCTGGCGTGTTCCTTCAGCAAATTAATGCAACGTTTTGTCCCCATTCCTTCCGTGGAGTGCCTGTGCCGCTGTATCTTGCAGCACTCTGCAGGGACGCAGCGAGGGTGTTTTGCAGAGACAATGTCTAGCTTTGCGTTCATGTCTCTTAGGAGAGAGTACCTATGATGCCTTTTTGGCCTATATTTCATATTGTTCTGTGTGAATAACAGGATCTGATGATTGAAATCTACTACCTGGGATCTGAAATGAATTGTTTGCATTCTCATGAAACGTTAACGCTTCTCCATTTCCTTCCCCTTTGCACACATAGACATATGCGTGCATTCACACAGACGCACCAGGGCTTCATCGTACAGCAAATTGCTTATACACATGTAAGCAAATATCTTCTCAAATCATCTCTTATCACCAAGTGGGGTGTGGTGCTTGTTGTTCAAGGGGTTGAGGTTGCCTTTCAATCTGCCAGGGCCAGCCTGACACCAAAAATAAACAGCATAAGCCTGGAACGGTTGTCACAAGGGGCAGAGAGAACTTGTCAGGCAGGAGTGTGTGAGCCGGCAAGATGATAATGTGGCATGACACTTCTGAAATGAGACACCGGTTGCCATGGTGAGGAGTCAGGAGGGACTATCTCTCCAGAGGCTGAAATAAAACATGCTTTAAATGATGTTTGATTAGAATTTAGATCATGTAACTGAGTGGCTGGACCTTTTTTTTCCCCCCCTTTTTTTCCCCTCCCTTTACTTGTTGTAGTTGTAGTCTTTGGCTGCTGGCAGAGTTCACTTTGGGAAGAAAGGGCTCGGGTCCGGAGCAGCCCCGGCTGTAACCCCCCTTGCTCCACCACTTCCAGCGTGCTGAGAGGTTACTTAGTTCCATGCCCAGTCAATTATGCTCCTTGCTAACTCTGCTTGCATTTTCCACTTGAGTCCATCATAGTTTAAACCAGTTAAAAATGATTCCCTCTGTTCTGAAAAACAGTTAATCAATAACACCCTGAGAATATCTCTTGTCTTCGTTTGCTTTCCCTGACCAGCCTACTCAGAGTATCCGTCGTCTTGTTAATTTATATTAAAAATACAGCCCATGAAGGCTTATGCACAATATCCTTCTTGGACTCTTCAAATTAAAGGAGGGTGTGAATCTGTGTGTGTGTGTATCTGACAGTATAAGTGGTAAAAGGAACCTGAAACAGAAAGAATTTGAGGGAATAATGCCAAGCAATTGTCCTTGTGGCCTTGTAAATGGAATGGGACGTTTAAAAGGAATTTTAGCTTTCTTTGCAGTTTTAATGCAAGACACAACCAAATGTATTTTTCACGTCTTTCCCAACAGAAAGGGACAATAAAAGAGCTGGTTCTGGGGTACAGAACTTTCTAACTCTGTGGTGCTTTTTGGTATATCCAGACGTTTAAAAATCTTGAAGCAGGTATCCAATGTCTGGATAATAGCAGTCACCCAACGCCAGTGCTGCCTGGATGTGGACAGAAGCACTCAGCAAAGAAGGGCAAATGCACCAAGTTCTGCTAATTTCAAGATCACCTGAAGGCCAGCTATGTATTGATGTAAATTAGCTAGCTTAGCTGGTGCTAATGCACACAGAGTACCAGGACCTAAGATTTGCTAGGTGTCATCTCTGATCGGTTGTGAGTGGAAAGTGTTAAAATACAAGGGGTCTTTTTTTTTTTTGGTTGCTGGAGTGAACTGGGTTTGATGACTCACTATTAGGAGTTGTTGCGAAGTCTGCGTTGGATAAGTCAATGCAGAAGCAGGTGTTATTGGCAATTTTTGGACTGAAAGGCAGAAAGTCAAACAATCATGGAGACTCTACTATAGCCTACACTGGGTGGAGATACTTTGTACAGTGGTAAAATTCCTGTGGAACTGTGAACAGGGGTGTGTGTGTAGCTAATAACGCTATTCTTACATACACACTGCAAATGAGCTTCCCCTTTATCAGCACATTTAAATTGTCGTCATTTGCTTTGGTAATTGAAATAGTTACACCAGGCCAGTGAACGTGTGACTACAAGTACGTTTTTCTCGACTATTAAAATCTCTATGCAAGACCATGCTGATTAGAGTTTCTATTGTGTGTATTTAGAGAAAAAAAAGACTATATAGTGGCTATGCACAAGACAGAGTGTATTCTAGGAGTCAGAGGATGCCCTGTAATTTATGAGAGACAAAGAGGTACATTAGATATTGTTAGAATACATAATAATCCTCTGGCAATAATTTATTCGCCTCGCAAGGTTAGGATCTCCATAATTCTTGGTTGCACTCTAATGAAGACTGCTGATGCTTATTATATATTTTTGTGTACATTAGAGGTACTGTGAATATATGGGTACTGTACTTGCCTCCTGCTACCCCACTACTCATGGAGCTGCCAGTGGGACTATATTGTGTGGACCATTTGTCTAAATAGTCCAAGAAAGTGCATCAGCTGTATTGGCTTCTTGTCAGCGGTTCTCTGTAACTTTGTGCCCATAAAATCATCTTCTGCAGATTTAGCCTGCTTTTCTCACACTATTAGGTCACCCCTGGCTCCGGGGTGACACAAGCATCATCAGGAAGTCGTGGTCTTCAGCAGTGTATGCTGTCCATCTGCTAATACAGACAAACCAGATAGACGTCCCCCGTGAAATTTTAAACTCGGCGCTCTAACCCGATTAATTTGTCGGTGGGATGGGGTGGGGTGGTCTGGACTGAGAGGAAAAAAGGGAGGAAGGGGACAAATCAAAACTTTCCTTCCCCCTGGAACTCAGTAACTTTCCATAAAACTTTTGCTCCAAAGTCAGTTTATGATTCCACCCATAAAGTCATTTCCAAGTGATTTATTAGCATCTGACAGTCCACTCCAGGATTTTTGGTGACACTACATGGGTCTTTTGAGCTTTATGTTCAAATTTAATGGTGATCACTGCAGCCAAATGGATGAAAAATATCCATTTCTTCACTACTGTTTCTTGTATTGGCCTCAGGGATTGGAAAAGTAGGTCTTTTATTTAGTTACACTGTCAGCAGCAATTTTGATGTGAGTTCAATTGCTCAGTTTGGAGTTCAAATGTTCCAGTCTGAACACAGCCGCGTGGGGTCGTAAAGCATCTTGAAAACTGCTCTGCTGCTTGCCCCACGTCTGCATGGAAAACTGCCCAGGGACTGTGATGGTCATTGCTGGGTCTAAATACCAAGTATGAGATGGAAGCAAAAGCCGGAGAAGAAAGGGAGAGTCCTTTTTGAAAGAACAACAGAGAGAACTGAGAGTGCATGGGTGAGAACCTTGCTGAAGGCAGTGTGGACCTTCGATGGGCGGGTGGGCCATACCTCAAGCACGTGCCTTTATGTTGTGGAACAACAGCGTGGAGGCAGAATATGGTAGGGTGGTGAGAAGAAGGGAGCACGTATCAGATGAAGCAATGGGCCATATCATGTTCAGAGTCTTGCCTTTCAGTAAAAATTCTTGATTCCTATAGTCCAGAAGGGAGAAAAATGTTCATATTCCCAAGGCAATGGAAATAAACAGGGATAGAGAACTTGAGGAAAGGAACTTGATGCTAAGAGAGCTGAATGAATTGGTAGAGTGACGCCAACATAGGAGTAATGAGAGGAAAAACATAGTTTTAAATGGGGAAGACTCAATCTCTCACTCTGAGTGGTTTTCTTCTGTTAGAGACTGACTTCTGGCAGCCTCATCTTATAACCAAGATGGTTTTCTGCTTAGCTGATTGCAGTGTGTGTTCTGTTCACACCATTCTTAAGAATCAGTCGTACAGAAGGGGTTAAAATTATTTAACTATAGGGCTTTTTTCATACAGAAGGGGTTAAAATTATTTAACTATAGGGCTTTTTTGTGCATATTAATTAGGTATTGCTCTATTTTATCGCTATAGTGCACTCTGTACAGCAGTTTTAAAAACGCTTTAAGTAATGTTTGCTATGCTTCCTGCAGTTTAATCTGCCAAATAATTTAGGTTATCCATGCCATGGAGTTTACTTAACACTGACGTAGAAATTAGCCCTGAAGTGCTAGAAGATCCCAGGGCTGCTGATTATGGTTGTCTGACAAGAGCATAGGCCTATAATGATTTTATACAATGTTTTCATCTAATGGTTCATCTGGTTTTGAAGGCAGTCAGCATTTTGATTATAGGGACGCACATTATGATCCTCACCACCAGTAAAGAGTCATGAGAAAAGCCACTCTTGCAGGCTACTTGGTTTGCAAGGCTATAATATTAAACGGCAGATTCTTGTAGCGATGCTGTGTCCCTGGCCTTGATTCAGGCACGATCCCTCACTATGGTAGTGGCGCTACTTAAATAGCTAAAAGTTGTTTCTTTGCCCTTCTTGATGTGGGACTGTAGTAGCTATGGAGTTCAGTGAAATGGCTTCTGTCAATACAGGGGTTGATGTGCCTCGCTGACGCTGAAGGCAAAGCTCTCTTTCACCATGGTGCTGAAGGTCCTCAGGAGGCAAGAGCTGCAGTCATTTATGATCCTTTCGCAGCTCTGGAGGAGGCAGATGCTTAGTGTGGAGGTGTCTGCAGATGTAGGGATCATGGAGATTTCTCTGTGGATTCCAGCAAGGCTGGGATTTCACCCTTGGGGGTCACCAAAGTGATCTGATCAGCCTTTTCTGCCCTGCTGTTAGGGTGACTGCAAGAGCCTGGTCTCAGGTGGTGTAAGTCACTGTGGCTTCTCTGAAGCTGAGTGAGTTCTGTCAGTTCAATCCACCTGTAGATCTTAGTCTCCTGTTTCAGGGCAGTATTTCTTTCCATTAATTCTAGCTTTATCTATTTTTTTATTGAATCCGCAGTAAGGTCACTACAGAACTCTAAACCTTGATAACATGTCTCTTTGAGAGTGCTTGATTTCTGCATATGGCTGTCTAGAATTTACTCTGCCTGTTGAACCTGAATGCCTCTAATCAACTTCTGGGTACAGGGTTCTGCAGGATAATTAACAAAAAGCAAAGAAGTAGTGATCTGGAAGTTCAGAGTATAGCTTCTTGAAGTACCTTCTGTGGAAACAGATTTATTTTTTTTTCTTGAACTGAGCATTAAAACCTGCAAGATTCCTCCACAGGGAATTTTCCAAGTTTTCTTTGTCCCATCATATTTTCACACTCTCTTGTCTTCCTTTCCTTTGGCCAAAGCACATGCTGCTTCGCCACAACATTTGCATGTGCTATTGTAGCACACAGCTCTTCTGATCCCACATCAGGTGTCAAATCTTTAATATGATTTCCTACATGTTTGACTAATCAATGCAGAACATCATCATGAAAGATAATTTTACCCTCTGGCACTTCAGGGACAGGATAATGAGGCCTGGTGTTTTCCATTTTTTATTCTTCCACAAGAATCTACATTTTTTAGTCCCAGCTAATTGATTTAAGTTCATGGAGGAAGGTTTTTTTCTCTTTCCCTTCCAGTATCTTGGATATTAATGGATTCTGGTGAGCTAGCAGAGCTGTGTGATCAGTATGTTTAGAGATTCAATATACTGCCGTTCTGACCTTTCAGAAGGCAGGGGAAAACATTAGGCCCAGCATGTTGATCCCACACGAACACTGAAATCTCAGGCAGGTTGGAGCTGCTTGAGCTGGCTGGAGATGGGGACTTTCTGCAGGAAGGGAGGTTTGTTCTCAAATCATTTGCCAAACAGGAGGGAACTTGGTCTCGCAACCCGGTGAGAAGTGGGGAGATTTATGGCCTCACTTAGGCAACGGTGGAAGGCGGAGGGATGGCAGCTGAGGCTTTCAGAAGAGATCAGGCACCCATGCATTGCTCTGAAAACCCTGGTCAGAGAGCATGGCGTAGCGGGGCGTGAGTGACAAACCATGGACGCAGGCCAGATCTCTCAGCTCCTGCTCCCCTGATTTCATCGGAGAATCATTATCCCCTTCCTTTTCGGCAGGCTGTGAAGCCTTGCTTTTTTTGGAGGAAAGTTGGGCAGGCTCCTCACTGATCATCTGTGGGGCTGAAGGAATGGGACAAAGCCCTTTCCAGCAGGAGCTGAACTCCATCCATCTCAGCAGAAATATGTATTAGTCTAAATAGCCTTCCCTGAGACAGAGTGCACTAGCGAGTGAAAAACTGCTTTACTTACTGAGGCAACACCGATAGCACGATAGCACTGAAAGAATGTTCCCCTGTCACTGATATTGTCCCTTCTGGCCACTGATCCACCAGGTCCACTGGATAAGACCTAAAAGGGAGTATGCTCCTGCTGCAGCATGTCCCTGAGGCTCTAAAAAGTGTGAGCTAGAGAAGTTTTTATGAATAATTCGTATATTTCTTCTGTATTTTACCAGTATTAACTAGAGTTATTCTTGTATTATTATTTTTTTTAGGGATGGCAGCAGCTTATGACAGATTTGTTTAGGGTTAGCCCTATTCATAAATTAAGTGGCAGATAAAATTTAATTTTTCTTATAAGAAAAGCCTATAGCTCCTTAAATTGCTCATTTAACATCACTGAAAAGTAATACTCCACTTTAGAATGGACATCATATTAACTTTAAAAGGCCTATTTAAAGTGACGGTTGTCAGTGAGTGAAAGCCAGATATGGTAATTTCGAGTTACAAATCAGAGTGAGGAAACTGTAGAATGGACAACCTTGTTAACACAAGCGCGACGGAGGAAGCACTGAGGTCAGAGTGCCAGCACGGAAAGGAATAAAGACACAGCACCAAAAATATGTCCTATAATTAGGGCAGCTGTAAGAGTCAAGGTTGAAGATTCTTCACCATGACATGTCTGATATAGAAAAAGTGATAGCCAAGAGTAATCACTTACAGGCACCGAGCCTTAAAGGAGCAGCACTCACATACCCTGGCTGGGGCAGAGAAGCCTGTAAGACAAAGAATGGGGGGGCATGGGGTGACTGAAGCAGTGTGTGTGGGGAAGGGGGAAGGGAGGAGTTGGAAATCTCAAGGGTCAGCACTCAAAGAGACCGAAAACTAGGAAAAACTGCTCACTCAGCGGAGAGGTTTTCTGATCATGGTGTGGAACAGTGGTATCTCACAGAGCGGGATGGGTTACCCTGTGTGCTGGTGGGGGTATCCCGGGTTTAGATCAGAGTGAAGCGGCACAGAATCACTCCTGGGGGGACACCGAGGGAGGACGGTGACAGGAGGAGGCTGAAACAGTGTGGGTTTGTATGTAAAAGGACAGACACAGGCGTGCAGCAGGAGAACAGAAGCTGGGGAAGGGAGAATTTGGTGGGCACACAACCTCACAGTCATTGAAGAGGCACAGAAAGGATCCAACCTCCGCGCAACGCACATCAGGAGGGCAGACATCCAGTTGGGTGAGCAGAAGAACATGGGACCCACGATTGCTTCCTCTGCCTCGGCCTTCCCCAGGGCCAGGTGTTCGTGGAGGGGAGGGACAGGAAACATCTGGGGTCTGGCTCAGACTCTCAAGGTCAGCCTGCAGAGATCCGCCCCTCCGTTTGGGTTCGGTAGGTAGTAAAACAAGAGCAGGGGCCAGCGTGCAGCACACTCCACGCTTCCTGTGGGAGCCTTCGTGGGCATAGGGTGCATACACAGGAGAGGAGCGGGGAGCCTTCCTCGGCATCCTGGCACTGCGGACCTGGAGAAGCTGGTGCGACCTGACCTGTGGCGGCTGCTTGGCGAATGCTCTCTTCTCCTGTCTGCAGTGCTGAGAGGAAGATCCCTCGTCAGCTAGGTCAGAGTGGAGCAGGGGGGCAAGGAGACATTTCTGTTAGTGGCGAACATCTTAGAATGATTCCAGCTTCCTGGGAATCCTTTGGGATCTGTGGAAACCTTCCAGGCTTTCTGCCTTCTCTGTGACCCTCTTCAGCAATGGCTGCATAAAAGGCTCAGGAGGCTGTCGCAGGAGAAGCCTTCTCCTCTGCTGCTGCCTTCTGCAGGCATCGTTCCCCAGGGAACGATCCAGTCCAGGCAGTTAACGCGGAGTGACACAGGCACATGCTTTTCTCCCTCAGTCCCCACCTCCTCCACAGGATCCACTTGAGAGGATAAAGGAAATTCAGGCTGAACAGATGCCTTACCCCCCCAAACACTCTTCTTTCTCTACGTTAAAGTGTATTCCACAAGAACTGGTGCAATGTAATGTAACCCATCTCCAGCTGAACTTCCCTGTCCTGCATTTGGGAGCCCTCCGGCTGGAGCAGGCAGCTGTGGTATCCAGGAGCTGGGCAGTGCTCGCTCTCCAACTCCACGTTTCCGAATAACCCACAACACCTCTCTGGACAAGCCCGCTCCTCGCCGAGGCTGAATCATTTATTACAATATTTAAAGGTTTACAAGTTATAACGCTGAGCCCTTAAGAGAGGGACTGTTTGACCTTGCTTTGGGCCCCCCTCCCATTGCTATCACAGATTTGGTCACCTGATATCAATTTTTGCCTACCTGCTTGTAGAGCCAAACCTTTCTTCATGGGCAGGAGGACGAGCCTGCCTCTTTGGACATCTTCTGCATCCGTCGTTTGGTTTGCAGCGTGCTCGCTGTGGGTTTCAAAGGCTGAAGTGAAGAAGCACCGCTCCTTTGCACAAAAACCCTGAGAAGAGAGCCACTGTGGCGCCGGACAAGGAGTTTTCTGGCAGATCAAAGGCTATGAGTCGTTCAGCTTCCCATGCAGCCCCTTTGTCAGCCAGTTTATTTTGCCTTTGTCTTTGTCGACCTGTACATGGGGACGCTAATTCCATTTTCCATTGAGAGGTGCGGATATCTATATTATTTTCCTAAAACTCCAGAGAATATTATAAATTTCTTTTTATTGCTTCCAGCCATGTTATTTAAAGTAATTAACCTTAATTTATAAATTTTTATATCAAACTGCCTTTTAACTTTTAGAACTGGCAGGAGAAGTCCATTTCCCAGGGCTCCTAATAGTTCTCCATTTAATCAAAATTCATCCATCAGATTCCAGTGTTAAATCATCTTTTAATTGGGAGTTACATTCTGGTTAATAGTTTTATAATTCGCCGCCTCTAATAGTTTTTACCACAGGGATCTACTCCATTTTTTCTCACTCTATTATTCCTGGTGTTCAGCAGGGACATTTTAAAAACGTTCACTTCCCCTGCCTGTTCTTTGTGATCTCATTAATTCTTGATAGCAAGTTCCCTTTCTCCTCATTACGGGAGCATAACTACCTTTATCACTAGGTGAAACCTTACTCATTTCTACAAGCGCTCTACAATTTTTATTTTTTTTCCTCTTAAAAAAAGCAACAATCTGCAATTTATTTCAGCAAATAAGATTATATGTACTGTGTATGGTCTTGGCACTTGACATTATTGAGATTTCAGACTGGAGATTTTTGGGGCAAGAACTTTCTCTAAGTTCGTGTTTGCGCAGTGTTTCTCACAGCAGGGCCCTGACATCAGTCGGGTTTTCTAGGAGGTACATCCAACCAAAAATATAAATTACTAGCACTGGTGACACAAGAGAACAATCCAGGAGTCATAAAAAGGAATTGATGGACAGGAATGGCAGATCTTTTAGGAGGGGGTCAGTCGATGTGAACCCGTATGCCTTTTGTGCTTTTGTATGCGCTGTTAACTGCTACTGACGTTCACCAGCAAGAGGAGCAGAATCAGGCCTCGGCACTTCTTAATACCAAATGCTGGCTTACTTGCAGATGAACTCTGCAGTGTAGCACTTAATTGTCAGAGACGCTGCATGCAAATGGCCTCGCTCGATGCAGCTAAGCAGTTAGGGCAGCATTACATTAGCTTGGTGTCCTCCCAAAACAATAAAAAGAGCCCAAGGAGAAGTAAATAATGTTGTGTATGAGGTAGTAAAGGCAAGCTTGTCGTTTTTCAAAAAATGCTTAGAATTAGCGTAAAATTAAATTTGAAACCTTAATCCTCCAAGGACTGATTCTCAATTTGCAGATCCACAAAACCTCTGCAAATTACCCTACCAATCCTACTGACAGTCTTATAGGAATATGTTATATTGACTACCCGAAGTCAGCCTCTGCAAAGAAGAGTACATTGTAAAGTGCCATTGGTAAGAGTAAGGAAAAACAATCTCCCAGGGTTTATATCTTAGCCCCTCGAACAGTCCTGTCGAATCATTTCATATATAACTTCCTGTAAGAAAAATAGGATGGACAAGTGTAAACAGAATTATTATACAATTATAGTGGTCCTCGGAATAACTATAACACTGTCCACAGTAATTTTTATGCCTCCATAAACTACTAGCGCTGCAGTATTCTTTTAGCCCTTCTTTCGCCCCACGCGGTAATGTAATAACTTTTCCTACTTAACGTATGCATCGGTGCGGTAATTTGATATGACAATGATTACGAAATACTCCAGCAGTTTTAATTGACTAGTGTTGAGATCATATCACCAGAAACAGACAAGATCTTATCTCATGTATGACTTCCATCCCGCCCGACTGTTACAATATTTATGTTAATAAGGATCACAGGCATTAGCCAAGTATTAAGTCCTCAGCTGTGGTAACTACATTTGGAAGCAAACAATAATTTCACAGACTGCTGGCCACCCTTTCCTTTGAGTGCAGTAGTGATAAATAAATAAATAAGTAATTATTTAGCTTTTCGCTAGGTACAAAATATATCTACGGAGTTTTTACATCTGGAACCTAGATTTCAGGATTTCTTATGAGAAATACCACAGCAATTCAGCAGTTAAAAAGTCGCCAAAGCTTGATACTGTATCTGAAGAAATTACCATAGAAATCTAAACCAGTATTACGCCTCTTGTATGCATAGCAGACATACTATTACCTCCTCTTTTGTTGCTGCTGCGAACATTTACTTGGAGAGACCTTACTGTCAATGAATTTTTGACAGAGGTCAAAGTATTTCTGAGTGAAACTAAAAGAGGTCTGGGACTTGTATCAAACAGCTGACAGCATCAACAATAGTGTGTTTACTCATCCTGCATGCTGAAAAAATTAATTAAAGGCGTTTGTGAGATGCTTGGAGCCTGCAGAAGCCTTACATGCTTTTGGTAATGAGCATGCCAGTCTAGTCTGTGGGTGGAGGAAACCTTGCAGTTGGCGATAGAGCGGTTGACGGGAGATCGTTGGGGTTTCTTTGGTGGGGGTATTTAGCAAAGACACGATTGCGTGTTGCGATGAGTCAATGTGCGACTCGGGTAGGAGATCCCCCACGGATTTTGTTTCACGCTGCCAGCAGTGACAGGAGTGCCAGGTACAGACGGGTCCCCGTGGCTGCTCTGAAGCTTTGTGCAGCCGCAGGGCCGTTGTGGCGCGAGGAAGTAACTCCTCAGAGGTACGTAGTCAACGACGCCAAGCTTTTCCCTTTCCTGTGACAAAACATCTGTGAATCAACACACATTTTTTTACATCTAAGGTTTTCAAAAAGGTCCAAGAGTGCAAGTTCTCCGAAACATTTCTTAATTTTATAATGTTATAAATGATTTCCAGTTTTCAAATTCTCATTCCAACAGGAAGCTGGTCATCCAAAAAAACATGCAGAAATGTGGTCGCTCTATCGCATCACTCTTCTGTTAGGGCTTCATGGGATCTTAGTGTGTGCTCAAATGCTGTCCTGCAGAAATGAAGACCTCAGAACACAGAAATCAAGGCACATATAATTGTTCATTTTTCAATTTTGACTGATGTGCACTCAGAGCTGGGTCCTTGCAGTACTTAACCTCCTCCTACTTTTGGGTCATTTTAATAACAGGGGAGAGTACTCTGTCCTTTTGGGTAGTAACACTGAAACGTCTCAAAGGCTTTACAAACTCTTACGAAAAAATGCTGCAAGATTTAATGAGATGTAGTAACTTTTTTTATAGATTTTTTTTAACTTTCCTGTAAAATTGTTGTCATCTTAGAGAAAGAGCTTTATTCACCTCCATGTATGCACATGTGTGTAGGAGTATAAAAAAACCTTGTTCTTGATTTGAGTGTTTCCGGATTATTTCAGTGGAACGCAACTGATTTTTTAAGGAGGTTTTTGGTTTCTGGCTTTTCTACGCAGTTTTTCATTAGAGAACCTTAATTTTTTTTGCAAATAATATTGTATGTATCTTACAGAGATGGGAACTTGTGAGGTTTTATCTAACTGTGAGTCACTGAGGACCGTGGACTCATACTGCAAAGTCCTGGTTGTCGGTCACTTGCAATCATAAGCCTCCCAGGAGTCTCTGAAAGCATTGCTTTCTCTTTTACGTCTGCAGATGGGGAGACCATGGGTAGAGCTTCAGTATTCTGTATTTTTTTCCCTGTAAAACACTGACTGCTACAGTACTACCGTCTTTGTCTTCACCTGAAGCGTTCAGTGCTGGGAGATGCAGGTTGTGGCAGACTGTCCCCACAAAACAGCTCAATGTATCCTGTACTTTATCCTGTACTTCCCTCATATGAATAAACCCACTCCGAAATCAGTGCTTCAAACTTTTCTAGACAGGGGCCAGCAGGCTAAGCACCTTGTAGACTCATGCCCCAAATTCAGATAAATCCCATCAGTGATGCAAATTGAAGATTGGTTGGACATTAAAACCAGTGCCTTTCATTTCGTGAATATATATACACACACTTTTAATGTTTGGCCACTTAAAATATTCATTAAGTATTTTCATTCTGTTACTCTTCACTAATGCATTTTTAAACGCATTTCTCTTGAATCAGCCCAGTCTCCTCTTTCATGAATCCTTATCTCTGTCCTATGGGCATCCGTATCCCTGCCCTAATGTTCCACTGTACAAGTACTGAGCTGTTCATAACCCTAATCATACAAAAACAGATGATTCATTGCTGAAGTGGATGAAAGAAGGCATTAAATATTGGCATAAAGGAGAAAAGATAAACTAGTACTGGAAGGTTCATCTCTATTAGCTGAAGTGTTTGGGGACACCACAGAAATAAACCTAGGGTTATAAATATTGCCCTTGATTAGGAACCTGCAATGAAATCCAGGAGAATGAACTTCTGTGCCCTATTTAAGACAGCGGTCTGCCTGCGTGCCTCTCACTGTGGGATCGGGGTGGAAAGTGCGGTGGCTGTCCTGGGTACAATAGTTAAGGACTTGGGCTCAATGTTACGCTGTTGTTAACTGTGGGCATTCATGGTCGTGAAGTAACTCAGGAAATACTGAAAGCTAAACAAATCTTGTGGGCTCTTTTGAGCTGCAGCATGGACCTTAGGGATCTTCATCTGTTGGTGTCTCCTGTCAGGTAGGAGAATTAAGGACCTATTTTAATTTTTTTAAGGCAAAAAGCAGCTGAATTCATTGGACTGCAGGAGCTGAGGGCATAAGGAGAGGATCAGATCTTGTAAAACTTCTGATTAAACAAAAAAAAGAGGGAAGCAACCCTGCACTGATGAATTGCACTCCTGCAGAAGGAGATCAGTGGTTTGGAAGGTAATAAATACCAGCACTGTTTACCACGCTGGTCTTGGATATGAGCTAGGGGACAACGTCTGGGTGGCCAGTAGCCAGTTACCCGTTGATGCATCAGCCCAAACCCTGAAGATGGGCTTTAGACCAGAGGCCAGCGGCTGAGCAGGGCGCAGGTGCTGGGTGGGCGGGCAGGGAGGCCACCCGCTGCCCCGCAGCAAACCTGCCGGCACTTCCCATCACGAGGGCCTGCAGCTGCAGGTGGTTAGCAAGATGCTGGGGGAATAAGAGAGGAGCTGGGGGCCAGTTTCTCCTCCTCAGCAGGGTGAGTGGTGCCTGTGCCAGGCTGCTGCGGGCTAGTGGGACATTACCTGCTTGGTGCCTGCTGTGGAAAATGCGTGTAGAGCTGCTGCTTTGGCTCCGAGGCTCTGCTGTGAGGCCCCTGCATGCGGTTCATCTGGTGGGGAAGGTAAGGTGTTACTGCTCTCTTCTCCGGGGCTGGGATGTGGAGGTGGTGGGTGAGGATGCTGCTGTAGCAGGATGGCATCCCCAGCGTGTGTAGCAGGCTTGCTGTATGGCTGCATTTGCCTTCTGGTAGTTCTGCTCAGTGGAAAGCAGTTACTGAGGGGCTTGTAGGGCTCTGATGTTTTGTTTCCCCATCTCTGGGGATGTGCCTGGAGGTGTGGGGGCTGGCAGTCCTCTGCAGCAGAGTCATCCCTGTCTCTGGGCCCCCTTAGGGTAGGGGCCAGAGTCTTCTCCAGAGAGGAGGAACAAGGTGACCTTCCCAGGTGGAAAGCCCCTGAGAGTTCAAAATAAATGGAACATAATTTTATTCCTCTTTATCACTGGGGTGGTTTCTGAGCAGTGCTTCTCTGGAGCCCGTGTACTGGAGTCTGTGAAATAACTGTCCCTCAGACAGAAATGAGCTGTCCCTGGAGAGCCAGGGAATTGGGTAGTCGGGAAAACAGTCCCGAGCACCAGCTCTCCCTGCCGATGTCGTGTGCAGCTGCGTGTTGTGATGTAAGGCAGCCCTAAATTACGAGCAAACAAACACAAAACCCTGTTGTTCTTCGTCTCTCCACTGTGTGGGCAGAAACTCATCTGGTAGCCTGCAACAAAATGCCTGGGTGGGTGGCAACCGGCGAGGCAGTGCAAACCACTCCTCCCGTGGAGATGCTGCAATTTAGTGAATCGTTAAGAAATAATGCGGAGTGTATCGCTCTCTCTTGTTCCTTCCACACGTAGTCAAACAGAAAACATGCAACATATTCTTGTCCGTTTATTTGGGGTGAGGGATAACGGCCTTCAGAATAAACACCATCTACCTTTAAAGGAAGCAAAATGCTCTGTCTGCACTCCTCTGTCCCCCAGCTGACTGCTGTACCTTTTTCCAAAAAGCAGCAGTGAAGGGGGGAGCCCTTGCAGAATTAATTTAGTTAAAATTTACACTCCTTGATTTTGTGCCTCTTCTTTTCCCCCCTTCCAGTTTTGTAGCTATGATGCAGTATTGATCCAAAGATCTATAGGATCATACCATGGCTCCAGGTGGGTGGCAGAATTGAGGCTAAGGCTTCATTTCCATCTGAATGGTGCAGAAAATAATTCCACTTTCCAGCTTTTATTGCTCAGAACATTGCATTTCTCTCATTGCAGCATATGGGAATTAGCTCTGGAGGAAAGAAATGATTTTTTTTTTTCCTTGATGTAGAGTGGAGCCGAAGGATTCAGGAGGAAGTAATGTAAGAAAGCAGACAGCAAGCTCATTGCTGTTTGAATTAGGTGCAGCTGGATTGCTCTAATGAAATGGGACTTCTCATCTGGGGTTCAAGTGGTGTTTCTGTGGATGGATGGTCCCCAGACTGCAAATTCCTTGTCTGGCTGGGATAGCTTCCCGCAATAGCGCAGTGTGTTAAATACAGTAATAGTGGAGGAGCATGCAGTCGTTCAGCTTTGTTCTCGGTGTCGGTGTGAGGGGATGTGTCAGCAGGACTGCAGAAGGTATAAATGCCTGCAGCTGGAAAATGCCTCTAACCATGATACCCCTACTCGCACATCTTGAGCTGTCTGGGAGAGCCTCTCCTGCTGTGTTTGAGCGTGTAGCACAGCTGGGGCTTGGTCCCCACCGGGGCTCCGGTGCCAGCTGTCCTGAGGCTGCGTGTGTTTTCTAGGATGGCTCCAGGCTATATTGGACACTGGCTGTAGAGGGACCAAAGGAACCTGGTGGCTCTCTGGACCCAGACAGGTTGCCTTGAAAGTAACAAAGCTATGCCGATGTGAATTTGTAGGTGGGAGAGAAACCAAGTCACAGTGGAGCAAGAAAGTGTGTGTGTGAAGATGCAGACACCTAGTGCTGCATACTCCAAATTCCTTTCACGTACCTCACTGAAGTCTGCAGAAAGGCCACCACCACCAGGCTGGAGAATAGCAGATGATTAAGCAGCTTCTTGTTAAGTCTTTTGCTTGTTCTCCTTTCAGATCATCATCTTGGTGGCAGTGTGGTGAGTTGCCTGGTTCTTTTTTCCCCACCCTACAGCAAAGACATGTGTGTGGCTCAGCAGCCGAGGCGAGCAATTGAAATGGTGACCCATATTGGACTTCTAACATGGACATAGTTCATTCAATTTGCTGTGTGAATTTAGTAAATCAGAGAAGTAATTTCCCTGCGAGAGAAGTAGGCTGCCACCTGTTCATGAACTTGGCAACCTTAAGTCACACCTCTGGTATTAACTCCATTGAAAACTTTTCAAGCAGGATATATCTCCTGCTAAAGGGGGATGAGGGGAGAAATTCAGTAGCATGCCGAGGAAGTAGTGCTGTCTCTGCCCAGTTTCTAACCAGGAAAGAAAGTAACTGGGAAAAGACTTTCAAAATCCAGTGGCATACTTTGATAAACATAGCTCACAGATAATCATTAGCATGTTAAGACTGGTTTTAGAAGCATGGATTCTGGGAACACCTTGTCAGTGCCACTGTCTCAGGCAGGAGCAGGGGGGAAGTAAAAAATAATCTACAAGGGTTTAGGTTAATTTATGAAGGTTCATGTAACAGTGTAACTGGCAAGATGCTAAATGTTTCTCATATCAGAGAGATGCTCTCAGGAGAATACCTGTCCTTATGAAGCATTTACTTCTAACGTAGAATAGATGCTGTACTGCCTGGTGTCACTTTAGTCATGACGCTTTACATGATAGCAGTGGGATTTTCTTCCCCTTCTCTACTGCTCACCCAGCTCGTCCCACCCATCAGGGTTACTGCCTAGGCAGGTGTCTCATGGGTGCTAATCACGTTAGCACCCTGAGCAGAGCCTGCTTCAGCACTTCTAGATGAGTCTGTTTGAAATGCACCGAAACTCAGGCTACAGGATTTGTGCTTTCTGTCAATGACAAGTGGAGCAAATATTGACAGTGCCTCTCAAAGACTCCAGTTACTATTGCTCTTGTTAATTCAGGGCAAAATTTATCCTCGTGCCAAAGACCCCTGTTAAGTCTGTGCTATTGAAACAACTGGAATTCCCTGTCCCTTTTTTGCTGTGTGAGTGACTTGGAGAATAAGGGATGAACCTAAGAAAACCAAGGATGTGCTGTGGTCATCTGTGGGGCTTTTTTACTTTTTTGATTTTTTCCCCATGCTCTGCTTTTGTGTTTCTGACTTTGTGTTGGACCACTCGTGTGCAGAGGTATAATATGTTTTGTTAATGGGGCTCTGCTCTCAGATAAATTTTTTTATTAAACTGTTCTGTGGCCCAATGGAAAAAGATCTCATTGCAGTGAGAGCTGAGTGGGGACAGTCCACGGGGCTTCTGCTGAGTTACTGACACTTTGAGTTCACCTTCTAGTTCGAGTCTGGATTTGGCACTGTTGGGCCAGTACTGGCAGTGGCTTGCAGTGAATACAGAGGAGCTGTTCCTGCTTTGTCTGCCATCAGGCCTCCTCGTTACGCTGCTGTGTCCCAACCGGCCTGAGTCACTTTGTGCTGGTATGTTTGGCTACTACTTATGCCTGTCTCGGGGATGGTGAATTTTGCGCTGTTGACTACTCCAGACAATTTTATGTGGATTAGGGGCAAGAGAGAAAGGTTCTCGGTGAGCATGTCACAAAATGCTCAACAAAAGGGGCAAAGACAGAGGAAAAGACACTCCAGTTCTTCTGACTGTCAAATGGTGAGATGAGTTGCAAATCCTTTTGCTAGAGGCTGGAGCATAGGCTTTCCTCCTGCTGGGGATTTTGACCATGTGTGCTGAAATAAGAACAAATCTGGGCTGGGGGCAGGTGAAGCCGTTAGGTTAGGGTGAGATGGTTTGCATTATCAAGATGAGCCATGCTTGAAGCTGGCTGGTTGCTGTATGGATTAGTTGCTTTGCCTATTTACTTTGATGGTTTTGCTTGTTATTTGTGCCGCTGTAAAAGATTGACTGCCTTGTTCAGGCCCTAAAGCCTTGCTGTATCTTGTAATCTGGGATTTTGAGAACCTGGAATCATGCTAGAGGTCTACAGCACCAGAGACAATGAATGGCAAACTCATTTCCAGCTTTGCTTCAGTTACCAGATTTTGGAAGGCTTTGGGGGCTTCAGGAAGTGCAAGGGGAGGAGTGTGTGGAGGCTTTTTTCCTCCTCAAATTTCTAGTTTGGTTTATGTGCAAACTAAATTATAGGGTTCTCTGCATCAACCTTCCTCGGATGCAAAATCCTGTGAAACTTGCAAAGAATTTTTTTTGACTCTTGTTACTTAAAATTGGGAATGGAGGGAGGTGGAGCCCAAACTACAAAGAACCAAACAGTCGTTTTCCTCCTGAAGCTAGTAAACTTCTGGGTAATGCTCTGACCATCTATCTCTTTAAAAGACTCCTAGATTTAAAGAAGAAAAAACCCTAAAAAAAGATGTGCAAGAAACCCGGATTAAACTGTCACTCATTCACAATCTATCCAGGAAACTCATCCATGCCCCTACAGGTAGCTAGTTATCCCACCAGGAATTTCATATTCTTGTCTGAATCCTGGAACACAAAGTGGTCCAGCGCTATGGGTCTGCCTTGATTAGGGTCTGCTGACACAGATGTCCACAGCATGTGTTCCACAAAAGCCTGCTCAAATAACTGCTTCTTTCCCCAAAGGATCAAAGGTTGAGATGGTCTTTCCAGAGCTTTAGCCAGGCTGTGCAAAGCATCTGCAAAGTTTAATCCCCTAACCTTTCCTTTCCTTCCCTCCCTTTTCTTTTTTTTTAAGGATGGTATAAATGGAGTTTAAGGGTTTATCTTTTTTTTTTACAGAAAACAGCTATTATTTGTAAAGAACCCCTGGAAAAGGAAGTGCAGCCTTGCCTTTATCTGAGACAGTTGGGTTTTGGCTACTCTGTCAAGGATAAAGTCCTGAATACCTCTATACACTTGTGCAAATATCTAATGTTGACATCTTTTGCCAGCTGCTGTTGTGGCTTCCCTTTCCTTGATGAACAAAATCCTCTTGTGATGTGGCCTCTGAGCGCCATTATAATTAAAAGAATTAAAATTCAATTTGAGCTATTGTCGTTACACAATGCAAAGTTCAACACCACTGAAGGTTGATTTTATTGATTCTGTATTGGGTACTTCATGGAAATAAGTTACCTTGACACAAACATGGTATTGGCAGTAGAAGGCACAAATGGTCCAGCTCCAGCCCTTACTCACTTTAATTTTATTGTTAGCAGCACCTTTCACAAAGAAGTTGTGCCAGCCATCTTAAAGCATGCTTTTTTCAAGATCACTTCAGTCCTGGAATTACCTCCAGCTTAAATAGCAATATAAGATTTACAGCCTTGGCAGAAAAATATATGCATGAGAGTTAAATGCTACAAAGCTTGTTAAAATTGCAGCTGTCAATGGCAGCAAGGAACCTTGCTCTTCCTTGTAGTTTGAGTGGTCGTCTTTGGCTGCTTTTTCCCTTGCACCCTTACTATTCAGGCTTGCATGTATCTAGTTTCTTTCTTTATTTTAAAGAGCAGGCTTAAGTCAAGTTATCTGAATTTTCCGAATCTGTTTCATTAAGAAACAACCAACTGTCACCATCAGATGTCTCTTTACTCAACACAATTATTTCCGAGAGGCTGAATATTGACTTGAAATCAGCTCTTCAGAGTGTAAGATGCTTTTAAGCACTGATGAGAATTGTTCCTGTTCTCTGGAACTGCTTTTCTAAGCAGAGCAGCTGTAGTTCATGCTCGATGTATTAATGGTTCACGCTAACATGACAGCGGGCTGGGCAGTGGGAAGGTTAAAATTGTTGTGATAGAGAGACTGGGTGTGAGAAGTGAAGAAATCTTTCTGGAAGGTAGAGAGGCACTTGGACAAGAGCATGGAAAAGCTTGATCTTTGGAGCCTTCTTTTCTAGTCTTTGTATTGGCGTTCTCAGTTTGGGGGAGAGAAACGTACATGTTTCTTTTTTCCCTGGAGTGCCTCTTTGCATTGGAGCTTCTGTGTTGTTGCGGTATAATTAACCAGTAATAATCACCAAGGATTGAATGGAGGTGGGAGAGGGTTTCTGGGCAGCTTGCTCATCTCCGTGGGAGGCTCTACGCCCCTGATGTGCTGGGGAGATGGATCAGGAGTAAGGAAGCAGCTTCTAAGACTGAACCCCAACATGGGAGTGACTGGAAAGGTGTAGTCTATGTGTGCTTGAACTTTCTCTTCTCCAAATGTCACCTTTCCTGTTATGCTGGTTCACCAGTCCTGTAGTCATCTTGCGTGTTGTCCAGCAAGTACGTGATGACACTTAAACATATGGCTTAAATCTTCCCCTTGGTAGAAAATCTGGCTGGGAGGCGCCCTTGTGGGAAGACCAAAGGGCTGGATTACAAAGGTGCTCGTGTCCGAATTTTGTTATAACGCCGGTCCCTGTGTCTGCAGACAGACTTGTGAGGCTAGGGATGTGAGTGAGGTCTGTATTGGGTCTACAAGGCTTGTTTGGATCTGGGAGCCACCCCGGGGCTGAGAAGTCACGCTACCCAGCATTCCTGGGATGCCACTAAGCAAGACGTAGGGCAGGGAACACAACAGCCATTCTCTGTTAATGTTGCGTTCAGCACTTCCTGAGCGGTGTCTTCAGAGGCAAAAAGCTGGTTGGGAAGGAAAAGTGTTACTAGTTGTTTTGACAGAAGTAGCACACTGCCTGGGAAGACCTTGTCTTCATATTCTGTGACTGCTGCTCAGCTTATTTGCTACCTCATTAGAAAGGAGTTACTTAATTAGCAAGGCAAGCTGTTAATTAAGTGTGTATTGCATTACTCAGCTTTAAAAATTCTTTTAGGTGTCAAATATTTTACTAAGGAGTTGCCACTAAACTATTTTCTTTCTGTGTAAATTTCTCTTTCATCTGCCAGAACAGAACAAACCATGAACTACTGTAACCACCACGGATTCAGGAAAACCGATTGAATTTCTTGGGATGGGGATGGAGTTGGCATTAATGAACAGTAATAATTTTTTAAAAAATATAATGGAAAAGACTTGGTAAGGTTAATAAGATAGTAGAACCCCTGTGTATTGAATCAGTCTTGATAAGAGAACAAAAACTACATGTTTGCTAAAATAACTTTAAAAACAAATAACATTGACTTTCCACACCTAGTGGAGACCAAATTTTCACTTGCTTGCATGCCTGCTCTCCCGGCATGCTAGGACCTGTCACCGTTCCGGCTCTCACCAGGACAGTGTGACTTTGATTTTTGACTGCTGGGCAATCTTTTTCATCAGATGGAGTTGGATCGCAAGGTGGAAATTAGGTGTCCCTGCATCTTCCCACTCCTTCAGCTCACATGAAAATGTTGTGTTGAGGACATGTATCCACTTCCTACTGGCCCCACCGCATGAAGCTTTGATTAGCAATTATTTCTGAGATATTAAAAAACACAATAGATGTTGCAGGGCTCTGGATTTTCCATTATGATTATTAAGGGAAAAGAAAGACTATGGTTACAACTCAATAGTTATTTCTCCATGTCAGAATGTACATTACTGGCATAGCCTTATGATCACATGTGCATGTATGCTCATGTACCAAACACTTAAACGTGTTAACTGTGTCTTCATTTGCATTGATTAGTTGGATTCTGATTTTTACTTTTTTACTTGTGGGGGATAGAATAAACTAAAGCAGACAGTACCAAGTGCTTTGTTCTTGCTGTCTTAGCAATGTGTCTTCACCCTTGCCCTACTCCTCCTTTCTATATGTGGACTAGGATAGTAAAACTTTAGACTTTGCTTCGTGGACGAATGAAACCACTTCAGTCATCGCTGAATAAAATGCAGGAGGGACCTCTGTCTCCAGGGGCTGACTCTGCGTGGCGTACGTATGGTACCAGTCCTTTAGCTGTCACTAACCTGCGTGAGGACACAGCTCTGATCTGTTTCTTCGTCTTACAATCTCTGAAATGAGGCTCTCTTCAGTAAGCGTGTGTTCACTTACTCAGTGAAGTGTCTTGTGAGCAGCTTATTTGCTGTCGATTCTCAGGTGTGTATGTGCTTAGCATCAGGTGAGCACGTGCTTCAAGCCGTCTGTCTTTGGGACCCTGAACTGTAGGACTATCATCTTTCTGTTGGCTGCCTGCCTTGCAAATGCATCACGAAAATGCCACGATGGCAGCGTTCTGGTGCTAGGACTTCAAATAGTGCATTCTCCAAAAGATGCTGGCATTGGGTTCTTCTAGAGCTACTTAGAAACACGGCTGTGGAGCTGGGCTAATTCAGAATACTGGAATGCTGCGCAATCGAAAATGTGCGTTACCTTTAGCTGTCAAATGACTGAGAATTAAACACACTTTGAAATAAAAATCAACACCTGAAAGAGCAGCAGTTGGAAACATGAGATGGTAGTGCAGGGGAATCTCAGATGAGATGCTCAGCTTTTGGGGGGACAGGGCAGGTACCCCGCTTTGTGCAGCGCCTGGCACTGGGAGGCCCAGGACCCTGAAACAGAGGCGAGTGTGCGACCTGTTCTTCCAGACACTGATGCAGCACATCAGGGTGGTATCTTTAAAGTAGTAAGTGTTCATTCTAACTATTTCGTAAGGACTTCAGGTAAGGAAAAATAAACTTCCCAGCACACAGTTCCTCTTGGGGTGAAATTAGAGGTGAAGAAATGCTCTGGGCTCATATTGCTGATTGCACTGTGGGTTAAAATTCTTATTTGACAGTCAATAAAGATAAATTACACACAAAAATAGCTACTATTGCCGGAGTGAGCTGGCAGTTTGCAGAAGGGGGTATGTGGTATCTTAACGTGCAGTCAGTTGTAAAGGCTTGGGAAAAAAATTTTCAACTGCACATTATCTGAGTGAGCTTCCATATTTTACCATGACACCGACTCCGAGACTCATTTCCCTGGGTTAAGTAGTGTGGGGTGAAGTATCTGCCGCTCTCCTTCTCCCTATCCATCTGCTGCGGTATTCTGGGCATTTAACCTGGAGCGCTTGCTGATGTATGACCAAATCAGAGAAAAGAGGCCGCGCTGTTTAACCCTCTCCCTTTGTAGCTGCACTTAATGAATGTCACACAGGCCCACTATAGAAATGATGGAACATCCATTCTGGCAGCATGAACAGAGCCCACCATGCAATGATATGGTGAAGTATGCTGAAAATATTCACGGGAGCCTGTGAACATAAACCCATGATTATTTTTTTCCCTTAAATCTCAATATTTTAGCTGTTTTCCCCCCCTGCCATGTAATAAAGTGCAGTTCCAAGTAGCGTCTACTTTTTTGAGGGGAAGAAAACCCTGTTCTCTTTTTAATGTGGCTGTACTGAAATTGCTAACTTATGCTAAGCAAAACGTAATTATGTTGTCCATGCAGGTCTCTTTGTCTTTCTAAAAAATGTCTTGCAAATAAGATTGCAGGTCTTAATGACTCTATCCTGTAATTCCTGGGCTACATTCAAAAGTGATAAAAGTAGGGCTATACCTTTTTTGCAGAAGTTATTTACGGGCAAGTGTGTGCTGTCTGCTGGCCCAGTTCTTCTACCTTAACCCACGGGGAGTCTCAACTGGTTGTTAAGAAGCTGTGCCTTTTGTAGGGCTCCTTGCTGAGCGAGTTACTGCTCCGCATCTTGGAGGCAGGCATGAGTGAACCGTGAATGGAACAGGAGGAGTACGTAGCTGTAAAGCAGCTCTTGTCATGAAATGCAAGAGTCTAATCCTCACTCCTTTCACCGTTTCATGCATCTTTCTCCACTGAACTACCTTCCCCCCCTTCTGAATACAGGCTATGTCTTGCTACTTCTCACCTCTAAACTTTGCACCAGATCTCCTCTTCCCTTTGGACTTCATTTGTGTAATCTGAATTCAGCTGGAGAGAAAAAGTAGTGAAACTTGCTCTTGGTCTGAATGGCTGTACAAAACCTCCTATGTCACTTAAGTTTCCTTAAAGCACCATGATTCATCAGCCTAATTTAAAAATAAATCAGTTGTCTCACTTCAAAAAGAGAATATAAATTTTAAAAGCTGGTGGCTAATTACTTCTGTTAGACTCAGCTTCATGCTGGTAGCAAATGTCTGTCAAGTCTTCTGTCAAAGACTAAGGGAAGTACTAAAAATGTGTAATGATTTCCTGCATGTTCCTGTTAGAGGATGCTGGGTTCCAGTGATGCTTTTCATAGAATTCCTCCCCAAATTAGAACACCAGCACCCTTGGGTGTCTCAGAGTGCTTCCCTAGTTGATGTACTCTTAATTTACGAAGACCATGTTTATACTGGAGGAGGGAGACCAAGAGAAGCTTGGATCTCAACCTTTGCTTCTCTGAGATAATCAGCAAACAGTGTGAATGTGTGTGTGAACAAGACATATGTAAATAAATGGATGAAATACTATCACTGGGACCTTCATTTCACCCAAGCTATTGAATCAGCTCATCATAACTGCTTGTTATTAACCAAGTGGCATAATTCCAACTTAAACTTCCCCTTTGTTTACTAGAGACTTGCTGAAGAGCGAGTGCTGAATACTTAATTTTCAACCTTCTAACTACATGTATTTATAGAAAGACCAAGTGATGTTTAACTCTAAGATCTAGAGCTAGGCGATGAGCCAGCTAAGTGTGAATCTCAGCTTTATTTCTAAAAGAAAATTTCAGGTCTGTGTTTTAATAGAGAAA